>NW_009260413.1:1599190-1648747 GCF_000687185.1 Egretta garzetta
ATTATGCCGTTCCCTTATGCCGTTTACTTTCCATGCATCTAATCCAATAATTGTACGGGGCTCACTCAGGAAAGGGTTAAGCATATGCTTAAAATTACATGAGTTTCTATGTGTTTTGCTGAGTGCGATACTAGGAGCTGAATGGAGCAGACCAGATTCCCTTTTTGTGGTGGTAGTGTGTATTTGTGGTAGCAGTGATTCTATAGCTAACTGCAAGTTTCTCATTTAAGTAGGAATAAAGTTTTCTTACTTCAGCATTTCTTCTCTGTATTTGTAAAACTGCTTTGAGAAATCAATTTTCATAAAAATTTGTGAACTGAAAAGATACCAAGGATTGCAAAGGAAACTTAAAAATCATTCCTCTTCCAAATACGGTCCTAACACTGTAATCTTCCCCCTTAGCTAAACAGCCTGTCATCACAAATCCAAAACTAGACATGTGTCTATACCCCCATGTACACAGATGTACCCTTATGTAAGCAGTAGCTACACGGTTTCAGATTCAAGAACTTTTCATATTTGACAGATCATTAGGAAGAAAATTATTTCCCTCATTCATCAGTCTTCACACACATTAAGGCAAGTCCTGTGATTTCTATTCTCTTACATTTTTCCCATCTTTTCTCCCTTCTGTTTCTGCTTCTCATGATTGCCACATACGTTAAACTTGGGTGGGACAGGCTGAAACTCTGCTGCCTGGCCTTATACATGTCAGCCACCTACTCCATCTCTGCTTCATCTCAGCTGTGCTTTACATTTCCTTTTCTTTTTCTGATTAGTAGGCAGGTCATTGTCACTTTCTCCTATGAACCTACTTTTTTTTCCTTGTTCAGAATACTGTGATTTTTCAAAGTAATTAATAAAAGCAAGCAAAAGCAAACAGGTTAGCATGTGGATGATGCAGGTTAAACTTTTGAATGCGTTAGGTAAAATCTCCAGACATCCTGCCTTACCAGAGTAAGAATGGTCAGTTGTACCTGTGGGATAATTGTTAAGTTTACCTCCCCAGGTAGTATTAACCCACTTAGGCTCCCCCACATTGTTGTCCCCATTCTTAACAATAATTGAGCTAGCTCCTAATCCCCGTTTGACTACTTCATAGCATTCTGGCTCAGTGTCCCGCAGCAGAATTAATCAATGCGGTCTGTATGTATGAAGATGAAGTGGATGAGTTGCTGGAGTGATCTGTGGTCCAGATATGCTGCTTTGTGGAAAATTCTTTTCAGGTGATTCCAGCTGTAAGCTGGAACAGCTTGTCAGATTTCTGCTGAGGTCTGCACCAGCCTCAGGACTTGCCCAACTGGGCTGTGCTAACAGGAGAGTCCCCAGTTTAGATATAGCCCAAGAGGTACCATACCTCCTTGAAGACTGCATGTCATCAATCCCTATGATTATGTGTAGAAATTAATATCACCAACAACTGGCATTAGTGGAAGCTTGTAATGTCTAGAGATTTTCACTTGCTTATTAACATTTGAACTGGACTCATTGCAGTGCAGTGATATTTTGTCTTCCTCTCTTACGTTTAACTGCACATCTTTCTTCCATCACTTTAGATTCTTCTAGATTTACTAAATGGGGCCTGCAGTGCTTGCCTTGACAGATTTCATGAACATTTTTTAATGTTCTGTTTCTATCAGCTCTCTTTCTCCTAGCTGTGTACCACACCCTTTCCTTTGAGAGACATCAAGATTGTTCCCCTGCCCCATTTCAAGACCTGAATAATTCTACAAAATTAATGCATGATGTCACCTATGGGTGGTAAGCCATTATGTCCCTCATCGCTATCACTGAAATACTCAACTCACTCTCAACCTTCATACAAATGTTGCAGTTTATAAAATTTCTGTCAGTTGTTATTTTTAGTGGATAAACATCAGCCAGCAAAATAAACATTTCCATTCCATAGTATTAGATAGAAAGTAGGAAAATATATTTGATTCCTCATATTAATTTCAGTTGTCCAAGTATTTTTTCTGAGTTTGTGTCTAGTCTTTGCCTCTACAGCCATATTTCTGTAAGTCCTAGAACAGATCAGTTTTGTTCTGTGCAGTGCAACGCCAACTGAAAGCATCAGCCCCTAAACTGACAAGCCAGTGAGTAACTTTCCTCTCTCTTGGATTGCAAAATATTCAGAAGTATATATGAATAGATGTGTATTTTTGTCCTACAAAACATTTCTTCAGGGAATATGAAATTTCTATAATCGCAGCAATGGGCACAGAGTACAGTAAAACAAGAGTACAGATGATTACGGTTTGCACAAAGTGAATGGAAGTTTGTTTCCCCATAGTGCAGCAGGTAAGGAAAACACATACAACCTCTTCGTCAAAAAAAGATTATGTTTCTGTGTAAACGCACAGCTTTTACTTTTACAAAAAGCCCTTGTTTCATCAATTTTCTTATTTAGCTTCACTTAAAAAAATCAGAAGAGTGAATTGAATGGAAAATAGAAATAAAACTTTTCTGTGAAGAAAACAGTGACGGAGTAGAAGCCTTTCAGAGACACTGATCAGGCTGCCTTTTTACTCTTCACTCCTGCTTCAGCATTTGCTACCATGCTTCATTTCATTTCTCAAAGCTGAATTGTGGTCTGCAGCAGTCCTTGAAAGGGTTTTTTTTTCTCCTTGATTTGAACATTTTTGAGTCAATGCTTCGTAAAGTGGTGAATACTTCGCAGGAACTGTGCAATGAAAACGTGCCTCCTAGATAGGAGTATCTGACATACAACCTGGAGTAATTCATCTGTTTAGAAGATTGCTTACTGCCGGTCTTCCTCTTACGGCATATGATAAAGGACAGCCCAAATAAGAAGTGAAATCAGTGGAAGTCTGGTATTGCTGAAAAAGAAGACTTCTTTCAAGCATAAAGATTATGGGTTCATTTTTTTCCCAGTAAGGATCCAGAAGATTGAATTAGGTTCTGAAGTAAATCTAAATGGTTTAGTTTGAAAATCAGATTGAAAACCTCAACCTCTTGCGTGATTTAAGTGCTTTCTTGTTTCATTTGGGTTTGACATACCACAATAATCAGACACTTTTGTGTTCACGTTTCAGTGCAGATGGTACTCAGGATAAATCAGTACATACACATGAATTGTCTTCATAGTTAATGTTAAAAGGCAGCTACTTCTGGGTTTAATCATGGTTACTGGTTATCACTGCAGAGCAAAACTATGGGACAACTACAAAAGAAGTGAGATTCAGCTCAGTGGATCCAGATCAGTATTTCTCTATTCATCTTTCACTTTATCATATGTACTGGACTCAAGTTTTATATCTTGTTCAAGGAATGGCACTTTTAGGAGCCCAAAACTTAAGAGTTCATGATTTGTTCAGTGAAAAGAATACTGCCACTCACTACATAATCAACCATATGAGAGCTTCATTTTTAGAGCTTTTATTCTTGGCACCATGTCATTACATCAAAATTAAAGTTTTCATTTAACATGTTAGTTTCTTCCCAATGATTGCTAATAAAGGCATGAAAACATAACCCAGATGTGCTTCCTCCCATGACGCCTGCTTACAAGATAAACCAAAACTGCTACAGGATAAACCCAGTACCAGTATTCTGGGAGTCGTGTCTCTTACATAACTCAGCAATACTTCATGCATAAAGGGGGGTGAGAATTTTATAACAAGCTCAGCCTGCAAAGTATGCAGACACATACTTCAGCATTTTCACTAAATAATAAAAAATTATGAAGCATTAACTAGTATTAACTAGTGCTGTTTCTTCTTGTTCTCTAAGAGGGTCTGTGGTGTCCTTTCTCTGCCACTCAAAATGGGAGTAACTCAACACTGGCAAGCAAAGCCGTAAAAGCATCATGTCCTGATGTGCCCAAGACTTTTGACACATCAAGTCCAACTATGCAGCCGCAATTACATAGTGCTACAAGATGTCTCCTTTCCTAGTGTGGGACCAGTTGTATCCTGCTTATATACATGAAATCTACTGGGCCAGAACACAAGGGATACAGTGTCCGGATCTATCACACAATGATATTCACCATAAGAAAATTAAAAATCATCAGTGAGAGACGCAATTTTCTCAACAATCTCTCTAAGGCACCTAAGAATTATTGCAAATGATACTATCTTCTCTTCTCTGTACAAGATAGGCTTCTTGACCTGACTTCACTAATACGGATATATAGGAAGATACATATTAAGAAGCAAAATAGCAAATAGCTAATGAGATATTTAACAAAACCAAAACAACCCACTGCTTACAGCTCTACAAGCTAAAAAATTATCACATTTTTAATTTCAAAATATTTTAAAAATTGAGCAAGAATACACAAGTAGATTTAATTTCTAAATGAAGTAGCTTATTAGAACAGCTGGTTTCACACACAAAACCCACGAGTGAATATTATCTTTAAGTTCTACTTTTTTCAAGTGCTTCGAGCTACATTGTCTCTGATAGATGACTAATGTATGAATTGCAGTGAGTAAGCTTTATAGAATTTATTTAGCCTAATGTATAAATTTATGTCTGGTTTTTAAGTTCACTGCAGGTAAACATCCATTTGCCAACTCTTAAGAACAAATGTTTCAAGGGTCAGAAAATTAGCTTTAATTTTAGCTGAAACTTAAATATTTAGATTTCACTCATCTTTTTCATTTCACGTTCCCTTTGTTGTCACCCCCGACCTCTGACTGAGATAGGATTTTTGAAGTCTTCCGCTGCCTTGGCTGGTAGGACGGCACTAAAATCCATGCAGCTACTGAAAAAGTCCTTCTCTCGCTACCTGCAGAAGCTTACTGCCTAATCCCAGAGAATTAATAAATCACGTAAAACTGACAGTTAAGGAACTCCTGGACAACTTAGGAAGCACTGTCAGCCTTTCCCTCTGCCCATGGGTTCCCTACTGATGTCTACTCCAGTGGCCTACCTCAAGACTCTCACCAGATGTGATCAGCTGGGTTTCACACTCAGGGTGGTGGTGACACAGAGAGCCCATTCATCCCGCTGCAGAGCGCATGGGCAGCTCCCACCCCCCAGGTGGAATCTCCAGGCAGCTCTGAGCCCCATCTGGTAGCCATTCGGATGATGTGAACCCAACTAGTATTTGAAACGACTTCCTTCTTCTTTCACTATGGCCCATTGTTGTGATGAGACATCATGACTGATGTGAAGCCCAAAGCTTATTTCATGTTATAGCATTAGCAGCAAACAGTTTTATTAACTTCCTCCAGCCTTCTCAGAAGCTTGAAGGATGCTTGAATGTGGAAGCTGTCGATTTTCATCAAATGTTTCGATAAATGCATAGATGGATAGATTTAAGCATCGGTAAGATAATGTATTTCAAAAACATCTAGGAAAGTGACTGGCTAATTATTTACCACTTTGGTTACTGTCATTGAATGTAGCTGGCAGTGAAAGGCATCTAAACTATAGTTCTATCCTGGTGTTGGATAGATTATACCAGTATGTGAACAGAAGAAATACTGCCATCACTGGGCAGTGACACCCTTCAGCTTTCATTTTACAAGTCGATACTGTATTATAGAATAAAATAAATGGGAGGAACTCAGAAGATTTTCTAGATATTTCTCTTACTGTCACTTCCTGTATGTTACATTATATAGTATTTAAGCTTACTCATGTAACACCACGTTCCCCCAAATTTTAATCAATTTGTCAGTCAGATTGCTGTAGAAATAGGTCTGAAAACAGGAACCAGTATGATATAATCAGAAGACAAATGAGTCATATTTGCTGCCCTAAGGTCTAGACTGACCTAGTGTATGCCATTGTACACTCAGGGATCTTAATTTGCTGATCAATTGTAAAATGCACCTCTTGGTACATCTGGAGTCTTCCAGCTATGTGCACAAATGTATTAGACCAGCCTAAGTTGGTTGTGAAACCAAAGGATAAGATTTTTAACTAAAAATTTTAACTGAAGGTTAACTAGAGTGTCTTGGATTAAAAAAGACTTTGTAAATACAGAGAAAATTACAGTAGTCCTATGTGAAGCTTGAGAAACAAATGCCTCCTTTAAGAAGGTGAAGTGAGGACTAGAAATCAGGGTTTACCGATTCAGAATTTATCAACTTGAGATCTTGAGTCTAAATACGGGAAAATCTTCAGAGCTATATAGGTCCATCATGGGACCCATAGGTAATAGTAGTCTCCCTACAGACAAAGAAAGCCTTAGTCTACCTGCATAAATGCCAAAAAAAAAGTCCTGAAATGTGTAGTTCAAAATCAGAGCTGTCACCACCAAGTTTCTTCAGGACTTTAATTCACTCCCTGAACACAAGCTTCATAAGTATGCTTTTCACCATGATGCAGATGTTGAGCTAGAAGTAACCTGTTATGAGATGCAGTTCAGGTATGTTTCAATGCAATAGAAATCCACAAAAGGATGTACAGGGTTTACATCAAAAATAATGTAAAAGCTCTTAGGATGATATTCCAATATAGCCCACTCCTACCTCAGTTTTGATGACAAATTTCATTAATTCAACCCCATCCTAATCCTAAACTGTATACACCTTCCCACGGTGCCTCAGTAGAGTATATATATATTTCAGAGTGCTGAACTGCTATAAAACTTCAAGTACAACTAAACCCTGTTACACTTCACCACTTCTGGTGCACTTAATAACAGGCCACCAGAATCTCCAAGTGTGGTGCCAGGGTCATTTACACCAACCTAAGCTCAGGGGCAGCGCCAAAAGGGGAGACTGTGCTCTGCCCCAAGGTGCACATTTCCACAGCCTCCCTCAGGCTCGACGCTGGTGTTTGAGCAACCAGGAAATATGCTGGATGACAAAATTGATCCGGCTAAAAACTATGTCACCAGAAGAAAATAATCCATCTCAGAAAAGTGGGGTGGGGTAGAACCCTTTCTTTAAAAATTTAGATCATTTTAGCACAGTAATGATCCCCTAGGCTAGACCTTCTATACCTAATGGATCATCATATCCTGCCTGCTTTTTAAGCAGAAGATCTACATATTGAACAAGTTGCGCTGTCTAATTATTGCAGGAATGGAAGGGCAACTGTAGTGCAAAACATACTATACAATAACTATTTTTAAGCCAGTCATGTGCTGGAAATTTGCATGAGGAAGAGGAGTCTCATGTGAAAGAGGATTTAAGATTTTAATTCAGATGGTCAAAGCTAGTGAACTTTTTGCTCTGGCCACTGAACTCTCCTAACTGTGTGGAACAATGAGTAATGGCACGTGAGTAGATTCTTATTTTGAGAATGTTGTTGCAACATAAATTGTTTTTATAGAAAAGGTACTGCCTAGAGAGCTTTTTAACTGTAAATATAATAGCATTATTCAGGGGCCTATAAAAGCATAATTCACAGGACAAATATTTCATTTGATCTAATGCAAAAAGTAATCTGCTATATTAGGTCATAATGAAAATGAATATGTAGAGTCTCTTGTCTCCAACTATTCCCATCACCAGAATATGAGATACTTTGGCAGAGGCCTATGCAAAGAATAATCTCTCCTCAAAAAAGCTCAGGATAGTGATAGTGGGAATCTTGCAAGCCAACAGTGGGAATAGACTCATCAGTATTTGTGTGGGCGCGCACAAAGTCTGTCTGTGCTAAGCTTGGCTGAAGCCACTGCTATGAGTCACTCACAAATTTAAACAAAAAGTGTTGTGGAAGATTAAACAGAGACTGAGTAAGGCGTTTGCAGCCTTCACCGTGTGTATTTAAGATCCTGTTCATTTTAGTACAGATTCACAAAGTGAACAAAACAAGGGAGCATTTAGCACGCGTTGAAGACAAATGTCTTCAGCGTTCCAGGTTTTTCCTCATTCTCCCTTCTACTCCTTGCAGCAGTTTGAAGGCATCTAAAATAATTTGTTTAAACTGTACTTTAAGTGAGTGTTTTCTCATCAAAAACTCTCCTCACATTTCAGTGCAGCTAGCTGAGCTATGTTGGTGTAGTAGAGATCAAAATTTAAGAGGAGTTGTTTTGCAAGCTTCTTGACAAATATTTTGAAAATGTAAGTCTCTAGTCATATTTCTTTCTGACTGAGGAAGGCAAAGAATTTTGAGAAGGGATGCCTTCGCATTTGTAGGTGGAAAGGCAAAGTAAGATGGGGCATTCTGTCAGCTGTATATAAAACGAACGGGTAGAAAGCAATAAGAAATGGTACAGTAGTTTTGTTACCCTGTTATTCTACCAGTAAGTACTGGTAGTTTCTGAAGGGTGTAGAAACAAAGGGATTGATTCTTCACCATACCTGTTCTGGTTTTATAGATCCCTGATGTTCAGGGCCTGAAAAATCATTTTTCAGAACGAGAGGCTTTCTAGAGATCTTTTAAAAATAAAAACAGTTTAAGATAACTATGAAAAGGATTCTGTCTTCTTTGCTTTTTAGGTGACTATCTAGTTAAGTTTGTACTTACACCGTGGATATGTTTGTCAGCTGCCCCTCTGGAAGTAACGAATGCAGGAGATTGTTCCATTACCTTGTAAATTAAATTACATACTAGTGAGCTGAGATGTGACACTGCCAGTGTACTGCAGCACATAATTCAATCCGATTTCATTTTTCTCATCTTTGTGTGCCACTTGTAAAATCCAGATGTGTTGCCAAGCTCTTCAAACATTTCCAGCAGCAATATGAGCTGAACAAGAGCCTCTCATTCCTTGACAGACTCCTCAGGCAGCTGCGTGGGTGGCTTTGGAGTTTCTTTGTGGTCTTTCATGTGGTTGGGTTGCTGATGGGCTGTTTTGTCTGCTCTGCCCTCCTGGGTATCAGTTCCCTTTGGTTTTGAGGAATTTACACATCTTTATCCATCTGAGAATACAGTTCAGTGTAAGACTCTTCTGAATTATGCGAAATGTACTTCTTCATAAGAAAAAAGTATCTTCTAAATCCATGACCTGGATTAGAGTTGGATTGCATAAAACCTTAAAATGTGACAATGAACATTTGTTTTCAATTATTTATTTATCTGTTCATAATGAAGGACATCCATAAAAAGCACAGCCTGATTGTAGTTTATGGAATATCCCTTGCCCTTCTGTGATTCTGTGATTCTGTAATTCTGTGAATATCAATAAGGAAACAAAAAATAGAAGTGAAGTGTTTTCCTGCAAAATTTTTCAAGCTAAATTTTGTGACTGCTGCGTCCAAAAAAATCATATGTATAAGATACAGTTGTGTAGAAGGAATGGTACCGAATTGTGTTTTTAAACATACTCCCAAATATTTCAGTAACTGGCAATATTGTCAGAGTCCTCTTTGATCGGCTGCAACTCCTGTCTGTGCTCCCAAGAGGTTAGGGGCGCTGTTTTTTCCACCTGGTTGCAACACGGTACCATATGTAATCACATTAGCTCTTATATTTGCTTAAAAAAAAGGTATACTATTTCCCTACGCATAATAGGTAACACAGAGTTAAACTGTGTAGTAAATATGCTAATGAAGATTAAAAAAATAATTAAGATTAGTCCTAAGCTCCTGAAAATCTTTACTTTGAACTGCTAACATACGACAAACACTTTGAGTGTTTGCTACCACCTGATAGCCTGTTACCGAGCCACGGACACTGTTTTTTTCCCTTAGGGTGACTGTTTGTTAAAGAGAAGCTTTATCGCAGTAGGGTTCCTGACATAACAGTGCTTACCGTATAGCAAGAACAAATATGTGCTCATGACATCTGCAGATAAATACAGAGAATGTGAACAGTGATGACAGAAGGAGAATATGATATTTATGATAGTTCAGCTAATTAGTATGATTAAATTAGAGACAGATGGCATAAACTGCAGCGTACAGGCTAGTAATTTTTTTGACTCTTCAGTTATTTTAGTTCAAATGATCTTCTAAGGAAAATGGAAGAAGCCTCTAGACTGAACAAAGCACATTGCTGTAGTAAGTAGGATGACTTAATAAATCTTTTTACCACGGTCTGACTCCTAGACTACATTGTTCTAAATCTTTACGATCTAGGGATACAGCGAGCTCCCTGACAATACCAATGGTAGCACTGAGCTTGAGACTGTTTATTTCTCGTGATGTACTTGCTCTTGCCTACCAGCAAAACTTTATTTGGGAGGTCTGTTGAGATGATGATCCCATGAAAGGGTTTGTATGTAAATTTTTTACATACTGTTTAAAAAAAGACAAACTCACAGTGAATTTAAAGGTCCTAAAGAACTGAATTTGTAAATGTACACTTAACACAGCTCCATCATAATGACGATGCTCTCAGAGCTAGTTCAGTCCATCCATTGACTGTATGAACTGGGTTGCAGGAAAAAGGTGGGTTGCAGGGCTGCTTTGATATGCCAGTGAAACCAAGGCTTATCCCTCTCCATCTCACACCATTGAAAGGTTTGTCTGGTTAAGGTGAGAGCTACCTAGAGATAAGTCTGAGGTAATGCTGGTCCCCAGTCTATCAGTAAGAGCTGTTGATCTGAGCATGGTCATTATAATTTGCTGCATGGTAGGCATGGGCTTTTTTCCTTTCATGGAGCAATGAAGAGAACAGGGGGGAAAAGTGGGATCCAGAACTCGTATCTCTGAGTGAAAGTGCCTCTCAGTGCTTCTTCTGATAAAAAAATCAGTTTCTACTGTGCGCACCCGCCTTGCTAAAGGGGGGGTGCCTTGAGCCACTTACTAGGCCTAAAATAGGCAAGGTGTGGATGAGAGTAACAGATGCATCAGCTGCTCCATCAGAAAATTAAAAGGAATTAGTAGAAACTTTATACTATAGCAGTTCTGTCTGTATTGATTATAGCTTCACCAGCAGACGGACTGTAAGGAGAACAGTGTTTTTCCGTAACGGTGCATGTGCAATTGGATTTGGATCTGTCAAATTATGGCTATATGAGATGTTCAGACACACCGTCTGAGTCTGCATTTTTCAATTTGTTTTGGTGTTTTTTCAGGCAGATGTTGTAAATCAGCTATAAAAATATTAAAGGCAGGCAAAACCCCCTTCTGGTAGTTTTGAGTGTGATGTGGAATCCACACAGACTTGCTCACACAGGCACTGAAACTGATACGACTCAGCAAAGATTCTGAAGTGACTCGAAATGATTTTCTGCTGCCATTTGCCCACTTCTTGGCATGCAGCATCAGCCACACATCTTATTAGCTTCCCAGAAATCTGTGAAGTGTTGAGCACTGATGCTTTCCCTCAGCCACAAAGAGACTTGAGTACTTTAACCATTAGTCTCCTTTAGCACAGCCAAATAAATACAGTCTAGCGAATGTAATAGGACACTTGTCAATACAGAGTTGCAGCGCCATGGCAGTTACAGTTTAGAAGTAAGATTCCTATGATGCTTGTAAAGTAATTTAAAGGTAGCCAAAATTTTGCTCCCACTTTTAAATAAACTTGACTAATTTACCTGGTGATTCACCAGTGAGTTATCAAGTGTTGCTTATTGAATACATAAAAGATTGTCTCCAGCTATGGTAAAACATGCATACTATTTTAATCAATATTCAAAGTAGTTATCAAGAGGATTTTAGCTGTATCTGCTGACAGATAAATGTACATTAATAATGTACACAAATACAATTTTACTGCTCTGTCAACTTTCTCTTCTGTAAGCATAGATACAGGTAATAGCAAGTAGCTGTACAGTAAGCAGGTTTTTGGTCCTAATATCCTGAATTGCTTGTATATACAAGTCCAATAAGCACAGTCCAAATCATGGTCTTCTATTCAACAGCTACAGCAGTGTGGCTGTATCGTTAAGCAATCGAGTTTGAGCTCGGTGATAAAGCATCACGAATTTTTTTCCAGCCTTATACCTTACAGCACATTAAGAGTGCAGTAGCTGGTGATAATCTGGGATGAACAATCGAATTCCCCTCCCCTCTGTCCTCACAGTAAAAGCTGACAGGCTTTCCAGACGGCCTCTTTAAAGTCGAAAAGATGCAAGTATTTTAAAAATACCTATTCTTAAGGGAAAATAAGAGTCTGAAAAACAAGGACTCCATGAGCATAATACTACTGTTTGAAAGCACTTTGACTCACCATCTGTGTAAGTCCCAGAAGTGTCAGAAGAGGCGGACTGCTATGTGTAAGCAGTTTACCTCATCAGAAACCAAATGCTAGTGGCTATTTATTTGCCTTACTTCCAGAGGATTGATCAGGATGCGAATCTCACGGTTGTGGGTAGAATGACAGAGCCGCTGCTGTGAGTGAAGCCCAGTAAGTATCTCTGAAATTATCTCTTATCTCTAGAAAGTGTTCTTAAAGACTAAGTTTTAAGAAAGTCGATACTTTTGCACATGAACACAAGGTAATTTAAGGTTTTTTGTCTAGCATCAGAGGACAGACTATGTTAGGACAGAGATGTAACTGGAGTCTAGGACAGTGCTAGGTGCTTTCATCTTTATAATTGAGGCCTACTGGTTAGGAGAAAGGACATAGTGGTAGTGCTACTTACTAAACGTGGCACCCTCAAGGATATCAGTCAAATCTTTTTCTTCAAAATTTGCTTGTTTGCCACTATATTTATGACACTCCTTCCAGATCTCCTTAACAAAACGGACAATTCCCTTGCTTTCCTATTCTTCAAGTGTGGTAATGACTGAGAGCTGAACATGGCTAGAGATTAAGTTTATTCACCTACTTGGAACAGATTATCCTTTGAGAAAATGACAATATTTGAGCTAACTGGAAAGCATATTATTGTTGCTTGTAACACACCTGGCCAATGGAGAAACTGTAACTATACCAGTGTAGGCTACTACATTCCTTATTGTATGCCTTATCGTATGACTATAAAAATACATCTTTAAGGAATTCCCTAATAAAAGTAACTATCTTGCAAGAAGTCAGTCTTAACTAACAGGAAGAAAGCAAAAGCTTACTTTAGTGACTGAGACAAATAACTGGAATTCATAACACAAGGAGCATTTCCGTTAAGCCAGCATTTGCCATATATATGTATCGCTCAGAGGAGATGCGTACATAAACTTCCTACGAGTGTTTCTTTTATTTCATATCAAACATTCTGTTATAAACTAAGGGATGCCTATTTAGCCATGAAGGCCTAGCTTAGCATTTACAACACCTAATAAGCAGGTAGTTAGCCCATTGGAATGGCTCAGAATACCTGTATTAGGTACCCAGACCCTGGGTAGTGTCAGTGGAGAACAAAAGCTATTTCTGGACCTAATCAGGCTGCTTTGGTGACAGTATGAGCATAACCCGTGCTTTGGTTATGGGAGGGAGAGCATTTGTCCACCCCCCTGCTTAACACCACTGTTGCTCTATCAAGTCCTAAAAAGACCACAAACCCCATGCATTTTGGTTAGCGCACCACCTTTTCCATATGGACTTGCACATTTTAACTACATGGGGCAGTTGCCATGGCCATTAGAGATCATAAACATCTCCTCCTGTAAATTCTTGCTAAACCCCCAATAAAGGCTGTGTTTGTTAAACATCTAATTTAACATCCTAAAGGCTGCTATTGTCCTGTAGCCCCAGAACTGAAATGCGCTCTTTTTTATCTGTTTTTTCTGTCTGGGTTTGGGTTTTTTTTGGTACTTAGTTTGCATCTCTTAGATACTGATTTTTCTGCCGAGCTTCCTTATATGTGTATGTTATGTATGGTTGTAAAACTTACTTTGACAGCCTAGGCAGTACAATGTTTTTGGGTTGGTTTTTTTTCTGAATAGAGTGGTATATCTTTCTTCAGCTTATCTGCTGTATATATGCTGTGTACATAAGTTCTCAGTTTTCATCAAAGGGACTACATTTTCCAGTGCTCTGCATGTCAAGAGATATAGGGAGAAGTAGAAGTTGATGAGTTATGCAAGATGCAGTAACATTTCTTTCCAGCTCTTTAGTGGCTTCCAACTTGATCCAGATAATCTATAGATAACAAAACCTGTAAAAATACTAACACTGGTAGTGTAATTTTTGAGATTTAGAGCCAGTACTCAGCCTAGGATGGCTTGAGGCAATAGTGCACACCATTTCTTAGTTACTCTTCCCAGTTATGAGTATCCTTTATTAATGTTAATTTTTACATAATTGCTTGACAACAACGATATGCTTTCCATAAAATAAAAAAAATGAAGTGTTTATTACATAAAAAGAAACATGCCAAGGATATAGCTATATTGGCCAGTTTGAAAAGGACTGTTTCATATTATGGTGATTTTCTTATGACCAAAATAGCCACAAATTTTCTTAAAATGTTGTCTAAGTTCTGTAGAGACTGCAATACCACAAGGTGGCTGCAAGAGAGATTTTAGTATAATATATTATTAGAATTGTTATTCTATTTCTGTGGTTGTGTGAAACTGGAAACAGAGTCTAGTGGCTTCTTTAATTGGTTGGAAACAGAAGTGCCAAGGTATTAACAGGACTGTCTCTTCCAAGAGGCAGTTTCAAAGAACGTTTGTCAGTAGGAAAATGGCTATCTGTGTACGTGTATAAGAGTTCTGCATGGCTAAATGACTTGGCAGCTATTTCTGTCTGTCGATGTGTGTTTCTGATACCACAGCTCACTTTCAATAAATGCACAAATAAGGTTTGGGTTATTCTGCAATTTATTCAATTCAGCGAATGGTAAGCTGCAGACAGGAAGATTGTATGAACTGTTTGTTTCTCTCCTTTTTTAAACAAACTCCCTCGTTATCGAAGATACTAATTCAGAAAACAATATGAATATAAAGTTAAGCATCTTAAATCTTATTAGCTCCCGTAAATCTCATCCAGGCTTTTTAAATGATTTGCTGAATAGGAGACAGTTCTCAGCTACATTAGGATTAATATGCTTTTCACTCTTAGCTTTTCTAAGCAGTTAATCCTGTGCAAAATCCACCTTCACTCTTCTGACAGCCCTTTTTTTTTTTTTTTTTTTTTTTTATTGCTTCATCCTTTTTTTGCCTCCCCCCCATCTCTGCTAACCCCCCTCCCCCTTTTTGCCACCCTTTTTTTTTTTTTTTTTTTAGCTTGCTTTTAGGAACTTGTTCAGATTTTTTAAAATTTATTTGTGCATCTAAAAATATCGGGATATTGGCTTGGCTATCACAGGTTGACCTGACTGCTGAGGTTTAGTTACGTGCCATGAGTAATGGGAAAAAATGTAATCATTCTACAGCGTTTTAAAGTTAAAGCTTAGTACCTTTGAATATGTATGCAACTACAAGGGAGTTTATACCTAGCTGTTGCATACGCATCTACTAATACTTGTTCTGTTTATCTCATTTTTTCAAAACCAGTTAAGACAAATCTATGTACGTATTTATGAAAGAAATTAAACTTGTTTGTTAGTCACAGAAATCCTGGTGTAAGTACAGCTGTGGCCTCTGAGAAGGCTATAAATATAGAACAACATGAACATATATGTTGTTTATGACAGGTATTTTTCTGTTTGTTTTATCCCTTCACTCTTGACTTACTCATGTGGCCTTTAAAACTTGTGGCCTTCATGGTGTTAAAAGCTATAAAGAGTAAACCCCTAGGTTAAAGTCTAGCGCGTTCATTTTCCTGAATAAGCACTAACACTAAAAAATTTTGTTGCGTCCCAGCTAAAGCTGATAACTGTACTAGTGACAAGATGTTTCTGTACATGGACTTTGTACAGGCACAGATGGCTCCTCTTTAACTGTTGATAACAGTTGAGATCAGCCTCCCTGTTTGCAGATTCATTGAACATTTCTTAAGGCTGTGCAGCTCTCTGGCTAGCAAACTTTCATTTGCTGGTTCTTCTTCCCTGTCTTTCTGTGACCCCCTGGAAGCAGTCCAGAGGCGTCTTGAATTCTACGAATCCCTGCAGTTCAGTGGGTCACCAGCTGAAAACTGTTCTAGGCTCTAGGCCTATTCACAGAACTGCTTTAAAAATTGTCGAAAAGATTAAGCTATCTTGAAACCCCTTACTGTTTCATAATGCATAGACACAATCACTTTTGTTTTCAGTATTAGACATTAACTGAAGTTCATCAAAGTTCAGTTAATTCTTTAGCTAGTTAAAATATGAAGAGGAAAATCTATGAACATTTTGCATCTTATTTTCTCTTGGTTTTAATCTGCATTTAAAACTAACAGGTTTTACATTTTTAATAAGCTGAAATAAAATACTGCTAACATAAATTAAAACACTTCATACTGCTCGAGCTACAGATTTCAGCTTTTGTGTTGAGATTTGAGAGATTCAAACCACAATCTTCCCACAGATCTTGAAGTGACCCAGACAATAAAACTGCATATGGCTCTGGAAATCAGGCTCCATGCTTGCCTGTGTAGTGTTTTTGGCCAGAATAGCTATTCAGGGTAATTGTGCATATGTGTACTGGCTTCCAAAATAAATCAATGATTTTGTGGAATAAAAATGTCACAGTGGGGAGTCATTCCAGGCTTACACCATCAAAACCATTCCAGAATAGCTGCAGTATTTGCTTTGCCCATGCAGTCCTGCCATGGTGTCCATGCTTTGTCCATGTTTTCTTGACTTGTCTGATTTAAAGCTTCTACTTGCTCATATAAACTAGATTTTAAAAAGAAGAGAGATATTAATGGAAACTCATAATTGCTTTACGCTAACAACAAATACTAGCTCAACGGCTAGGTCATTTAAAAACAGTGACATTCTGAAAAGGTGCTTCTCTCTTAATCTCCACTATTATATATAGTGACACGATTTTTTTTCCTAGCATGTATCAGTTATGTATCTCAGGCTGCATGTTCAGTAAGCAAAAGGTGGCCTTGCACAAACTTACACTGACAATGTGATTTGAGCAAACATCTTGGCTTAAAGCTAAAAATATTATCTCACATTATAAAAACTCTAGGTATTTCCACAGTGCATAATTTCATTGTATGAATTATGGTTTTTTAAAGTGTTAACAGAAAAACAGGAGGATGTCCCAATGCAGAAGCTGCAGAAAGCAACAGGTGTGGCTTTTGACACAAACTCTGGACAGCGATGCTAAAATTAGAGGTTGATGAAGACCTAGAAAGTAATTTGGAATGTAGCTAGAATGCCTGAACATAAGAACTCCTCACATAAAGACAGACTAATGCATGTAGCCTAACTTCCATTTTGGAGCAAAGTGGCCAGCCACAAACGCTTAGGATAAAGACAATAAGAAAAAGAAAACAGCGATATCTGCTTGTTAACCCTCTGAGCTAGTCTGCCATCACGTTCAAAACAAGCTGGAAGTTCAGATGACCCTTGCAGAAGTGTACTAGAGCATTCTAAATAGTTCAACCCGTGTTGCCCCATTCAGGTGATAAGTCAGGGTATGATGTGCCAGTACAAACAGAGTCATCACATACTGGATTTGGAAATTAATTCAGAAAGCTGGTGTGCCAAGGCCAGAGGGAACCCAGTAAGATAAACCTGACTATTCAAGGTCAAAACCCAGGAAAATAATGACTATGTTATTCAAGCCAAGTGCTGGAATGAGATGGGCTGGTCTGGGGATGTATTTAGCTGAATGCTGGGATTAGTTTTCATGTCGTTTGCATCTTGTTGTTGTTTGACATAGTGTCCAAGAATTTGCAAGATCTGACAGAGGTTTGTTTTTCTAATAGCTGAGGCAAAGTCTCCGGACAATATCCACAAAGGATGACCCTGAGGATTCCAAGATGTTTAATAATTTTGTGCTTCAGCCTTTCCCTGATACATACCTATCATACAGAGATACATACAAGCATACATACAGAGATATTTTCAGGGTCATTCCCTTTCTGCATAAAACTTAGTAGGAATATAATTGCCTCAAGACCTCTATGCTTTCTCAAATCTGGCTGCAGTTGCCCCATGGATGCAAAAGGTATTCAGTTTGGGAGAAAGATATGTGCAGAAACACTGCGATTGTAATGATTTTTTTTCCATTAGGACAAAGAATAAAGAGAAATGCTATTAGTAATTCTTAAGAAGCTCAGGAACATCTCAGCTTTCTGAAACTCTTAATGATAAAGGAAAAATCTCTTATATATTAATGTAACATGCCTATCCTTTACCTTCTCTGTAATGGGCCTTGTCGCAAAATAATCACAGCTGATGTGAGGACAGTGGTTCAGCCTAAAATCAGAATTCCATCATTGTGTTAAAACCAAAAAAATTCTCATTCTCAGACTGTGCCTTTAGCTTAGTAACTACAAGGAGGGGAGAGATGTATTATTGTTGAAGTGAGAGGTGTCAAAATTCTAGCAAATAGCTGCTCATCTGGAGTATGCTCACCCCGTGTGCATCAAATTGATTCCTCTGTTGTACTCAAATCATAAGAGTCACCTAGACAGTGGGCCTATAGGTAACAAAGAGGATATGTACACGCTATGAGTGGTACGTAGGGGTGCTGGTAGTGCCTTTCCAGAAGGCAAGGTGTCTCCATCAGTGGCATGTCTACTGTAATTAAGAGAAACGGCAATTTAGCATGATCTTAAACTCAGAAAGAAAAAATACAGCCTGGAACACATCTCTAGAAAGTTGTCAATGCTAGTCTTCTTTTAGCCATCTAGGTATCTTTTTCATATATTACTGCTTAGATTATATTGGTCTGCAATCTGGATGAGCTGCTGTGGAAGCTTTTTTGGTCTGAGAGCAAAAGCATTATAACTATCGTCACAGTTATTGCCTTTGCTAGTGGTCAGGGTAGGAAGATAAAATATCAGCTGGAAGTAGAGGCTAGCATTTTGTAGCTTACCAAAGCCCGTGGCTGCCTATCCTCTCCAATTTGTGAGGCCTGGAAGATGAAGGAGATTTTAGAATGTTTCTAGTCTTTCTTCTTACGAAGAGGGCATTGAAAAAGTGGCACGATTAAAAAATATAGATCACTCAGGTGGAAGACTGGTCACAGATTTTTCTGCGAGTTAACAGGTTATTTGCAGTTCTTTGTCAGAAACTTAATTCTGGAAAGAAAAACATAGCTATATACCACGGGCTTGCAGGGAAGGCAATCTGTGACACTATCAACCAGGGCATGAGCTTATGGCAAGCTCCCTCATAGGTAGCAGGAAGGAGCATCTCAGTAACACAGGATGCAGTTTGACCAGGTGGAGCAGACAGCACTGATAGTAACTACCTGGCTGACCTAAGTAATATGGGCCAAACATTCAAAAGACCTAAAATAGCATTAGGTATCGTATTACAGTATTACCAATTACAAGATTTTCTTGTTCCAAACAGCATTACAGGATAGCGAAGCTGGATTTTCTCCGACTATGGGAAAAGAATTAATGTTTCAGAACCTATTCTATGCAGCAGTGTTGGCAAGTTTTGTAGGCATTACGCCTTTGGAAGATTTAGGATGAAAATGAAAAGTGCTTCTTTCTGGCAATAAGGAGAATACTTTCGATACTGAGCTTTTATTCTGAAACCAGCTATAAGACGATACATTAAGGACAGCTCAGAGTTTGTGCTGTGCAGGCTCCTTTTTAGAAACAGATATCTTTCTTCTGTGTCTGCACAACGCTGTGAGCACTCTGACCAGCTCCACATCGCTGCTCATGCCACTACAGGCTGCTCACAGCTGAAACTTGGCTGTAGTTTTTCTTCTGAGCTGGCTATCTGCAGCCACTAAATGTATATTGACTGGCTATCCTGCTCTGTGGGTCCCTCTTGCCATCAGTCTCCTTGCTGTCACTGCATCTTTGCTTGCCTGACTGCTTCTACAAAAGGTGCTCTTTAATTGTGGTGGCAGCTAATTGTTGGGAATTTGATAGCCAAACACTGAGATGCCAAAACAAAATAGGTATGTTTGAAAATTCAGGCTCTCCATCTTAATCCCGTGACAATATCCTGGCATCAGTGTAATACTGGAAGGTTGCTGAAAGCCCTAGACCTTTGTTATTGGCCATACTTTGTTGTCTCTTGGATTTCTTTAAAGTGCTGTTCATCGTTTTCTGCCAGTCACTCTCGATGAAGTATTTTTCCCATTAGCAAGGCAACCATATGTGTATTCCTGCCTATCTTACAAGCCAAGATAGACAGCAGCGTGGAGCTGAAGCTACTCCACCAGGAGCTGCCTGACATGACTCAGAAACAACAGCATCAGCTGGGTGATACTACCAATGTTAAATCAAAACTACATGTAGAGGCAGCACTGAAGACATCTGGGGCCCACTCAGAAGAGTTGTGGTCAAATGGCAGGGAAAGGGTACAGCAGAGAAATTAGCTTCTCACATCTAAAGCAATGGCTGAAGATAGGTATCAGTACATGCTGTGGAACTGGAAGTACTGAAGGCAGAGGAATGCATTTATGTTGCGGACAATATCAGCCATAAATCTTAACTGTCTGTAGCGTTTAATAATCTAGAGTTCAGCTGAATATGTAGGCAGCTTCTCTTCACCTTTCTCTGCTGTTAGCTCAGGCTCTGGCTTGTTTGGAGAACTGTCATTTGAAAATATTATGTATGCCAGCAATTATGCCAAACTGTTCTGTCAGTAGAGTGGATCAAGTAGTCAAAATGATGCACCATTTACAAAGTGCTTAGTTTCTCATTTGCTTACTACAGCACATGAATAAACATCAAGCCGTGGTCTACACTGAAGAAAAACTTTCCCACAAATTCTTAACCCTTCTAACCCATATTTGTGGAAGAGATTTAAAAATCAGTGGTGGTGTGTAGTTTCAGCTCTGGGGACACACTGCACTTGCGAAGTGTTTTTAAGGTTAGGAGACTCTTCTTCACTCTATTTGTTTCCATTTCAGGATACTACGTCTCTCAGGCTTTGCTAACAAAAGGGTTT
Organism: Egretta garzetta; assembly: GCF_000687185.1. Taxonomy (NCBI): domain Eukaryota; kingdom Metazoa; phylum Chordata; class Aves; order Pelecaniformes; family Ardeidae; genus Egretta; species Egretta garzetta. The sequence continues at coordinate 1,619,865 of NW_009260413.1, forward strand.
CCTTTCAACATCACTGTGGGAAAAACACAACTACATTTGAATATAGTCTGTATGACAGCTTCCTCAGGCTCTACAGCTGACAGCTATACTGATTAAGTGTTGCAGGTTCAAAAAATCTCCCAGTAGGCAAGGCCCTGCTAAATTTAATAGGAGTTACCCACATGATGACTACAGAATCAACTGTTGTTTTTCCCATATAAAGACTTGTTTGAGAAAACAGGTCCTCAGGAAGACTTCTTTAAATACAAACCAAGTATTGGAATGTTTTAAGAAGCAGCTACTCAATTTTCACACTAGTACAAACTTAGAATCAGTCATTCAAGGACTTTTTGTCACTAGCTGGTAGGTAGATTAGCAAAACAAAAGCATTCATAGCTCAAGGTCCTTTCTGCCTGTTGTAGCATTCAAGCAAACCCATTTCTGAGTTTTCCCTTTGCACCTTTTTCCCTAGACTGATTAGCCAATGTTTGTTGTCTGTAGTTTTGTAATTTCCACTTCTTGGAAGATATGTAAATTAAGGGAACTTTATTATCTTGGAGCTTTGTATTTCCCTGGAAAAAGCAAAAGGTTTTCTGCTAAGGTTATGTGTGAAAAGTCACCTTCTCATATGTAAAGAGCTCAGCCTTCTGTCTTTGTTTTGATGTGGGTGTGGATTAAGCGTTTTACAAAAAGTGTTGGTAAAGTTCACACTACTTAATGCTTTTGTGAAGACTTGCTGAAATACAAACTTTCTAAAATAAAACCTAATTCAAGTCTTCTCAATAAACAAACTTATTTTAAGTCTTTCTTTAGCTCATTGATACCTGGGAACCTTTGCTCAGTTTAAATACTGTCTACATCAAAAAGGAGTCCTGTCTTTTATATTTGAAAGGTTGAGTGTTTTTCCCAACTCTAACACTTGTTCTAATAATAGACATTACCTCTTCCCGCAAACCTTGCTTTATTATGTTGTAAAGCATAGCAGAAATAGAAGGAATTCAAGAGGTTTTTACAGAGAGATTTCTGAATGATAGACTAAAAAGATCAGAACATTTTTAGAGAGGGAGCCAAATGCCTGACAGAAGTATAACAAATTTTTAAAAAGGCGGAAAGAAAATAAGTTGAACACACTCACAGAATGTCAGAACAAAGGTTTTGCAACTAAACTGAAGAGCAAGAATACAAATGCTTTTCACTGGGAAAAAAAGGTGGGATTTTTCCCCTTCTATGTCTTTACTTAAAATATCCCCTGTCCTAATGCCTATTAGCTTCAGGTCTCTGTTGCAAGAACAGATGAATTTTAATATTCATCTTTTTGCAGATTTTTCAAATTTCTACAAAACGTCAAATTTAATTTTATCACTCAATATAGTCTTCCAACTGAGTGCTGATTTTTCTTTCAGCTACTCCCTAACATTTGCACGGGGCCTAGGAGAAGGAGCAGCATACGTTGTTCAACAGTGAACACTTCAGAAGCTGGTAAAGCAGCAGTATGGAGATGCCATCGCCAACCCCATCTGCTGAGAGGAGGTTTGCAGTGGGATTTAATATGAATATTCAGTTCTAACAAGCAGCTGCCTCCCTAGGGAATGTGGTATCAAACCACAAATCACAGCGCAAAAAGAGACAGCGTCCAGCACGCCTCTTGGGTGCTAGCAGTCCTACCCATATTTTCAGATAGACACTTCTTGCCTTGTGCTCTGTTATTTTTTTATGTAGTCTATGGGGTCTATACTAGGTAATGAGTGGCAGAAGAAGCAAAGAAGCAATTGGTTTGCCCTTCCAGAAAGCACTGAAGTAGCCAAAAACTAAAAGCCTTTTCCATGTAATTGCCCTGGAGTTACATCTGGCAAGGGCATTGTAAATGCAAGTCTACATAGATCCTTCAGGTAAACTACAGTCAACTGTACTGATGCCTGAAAAGTTCTTTGCTCTGATCTGTTTTCATTGCACCCATTTGTAGCCTGGTGATCAGATTAAGGTTCATGTTCACCGTATTTCTGTTGCATTGGAAATGCTGTTTGTGTTAATTTTATCTTGATTTAGTACAGCAGCATACAGAATTTTCTTTGAAATATGAAGGATTAAGAGTTTTACCAGGAAGCTTCTGTGATTTGAAAACTCCCCAGAGAAAGGCTGACTTCCATTGCTTTCGCAGTCAGATTAAAGTCACTTCCTACATCTGCCTGGTTATATCATTCATACGTAACGTACATAGGTGGGTCATCATGATTTGTAATTAGGACATGTTGTTTGGGACCCAGGAAGGTCTTATTTTCCAACACCAGCTCTGCCACTGATTCCATGGATTGTGGGTAAATCATCTGGTCTTTCAAATTAAGTCGCTGCATTTATAGACAGGAATAACACCTGATGAGGTTGTACCTGAGTCTTGATTAATTTGGGAAGGCAGGCACAATTCTCCTTATGTTAAAAAATGGTTAAAGTTTGTCTGATAGCCATTACAGGCAAAATCATTATAGACTATGAACTTTTTAGAATATGAATGGACTTAGATTTGGGAATACCTTCTGAACTGTAACAGTAAGGGGTTGACAATTTTGCTGAGGGGTTTTTTGTCTTTAATAGGAGGGAGAGCCAAGCTTGTCTAACTCACACTTTTGATATCAATGTGACTGATATCTTGTAAGATGGGACTGGTGACTCTCAGAATAAGAGTAGCAAAGTGTTGCCATATGAGGATAACTTTCTGCAGGATGCAAAGGAATTTTGTGATTTCTAGCAATGCTAATGGCAGTCATGGAGTAAAAAATATTACACATAGGGCTGGAAAAATAGGGGCATATACTATTCATTTTTGCTTATAAATATTTTTTTGAAGTTAATATCCATTATTTCTAACAAGAATTATATCCATAGTTCTTTGCATTAAAAATCGATTTGTAGGGGAAATGGAAATAGTCTGTTCAGGTTTTTTATGTTCACCAGGCTAAACCCATCTGCCTAATTGCAATACCACAGCATCCAAACTGTAGAATTGTTTTAAAAAAAAAAAACAAAACAAACACCAAACTTCACATTGCAACTAGCTTATCCTGTGGCATTTAAAACATAATCTTTGTAGAGCAAACACTTCAACCCTTTAGTTGTTATCATGAGTAATTAACTGTTAACAGTGTTCTCAGGAAAAGCATGACATTTTGTTAATGTTCTACAGGACTGTATAAATATAACCAGGGGAGAAGTTTGTTGTGAGCATCACAAAAATAGCTGACACAGAAGAACAGGAGTAGATTGTAATGTGAGAGAAAAGGAAGGAAGATTAATTACTAATACATTTCCTGACATTCACCTTTATAATCTCAAATCTTGTGGTAGCAACTCTCTTCTAACCTGTGAAGAAATATAGGGGTCTGACTCCCTTAAATTTAGTGAGTTTGTACCAAAGATGTGTTCAGTGGATGGCATTTTATGTTAAAATGAAGGAGTATCTCTCTTGAGTTTTCAGAAGCAATTGCCTTTCCCAGGTGGATGACTTCCATTTGACTTACCCAGCTCAGAATTACTATTTCACAAGCTTAGTGAAAATTCTGTAGTAACTGAAATTAATATTCCCATTTCGGTTTTCTGATACTGACCGTGGCCTTTTTTAGAGGATATTCCTCTGCCATGAAGAGGAAAAGGATTATGACAAAGTGATACAAATCTCATAGACAGCTTTTAAGTGCCAGGCCACTGTCTCGCTGAGGACAACACTGCATATTCCCAGCAGGACCACTGATCTTATGTGTATTTCAGTCTTGCACTTCTGTTGGGTAAGGGTATCACCTCCCCAGGGAGGTCTGCCTAATATTTGAAGAAGCTTTAAAAGAGGGAAAGAAAATAGTACGCATAGCCTGGGAGAGGAGAAAAGAGAAGTGGGAAAAGAGAAGAGGGAAAGGCAGCTGACCCGACAGAGTATGACAGTAGATAGCATAGTAAATTGAAATTGGGGCATAACATGGCTCATGGAAAAAGCCTTTGCTTTTAAGTGTCTGGAGTCAGAGAAAATGGTGACAAACATCAAACGAGATGTTAAAATGGTAAACACAAAGCTGTGTTGTTACTCTGCCTGTGATGCCAGGAGGTGCTCATGTTGGACGGGGTGGGAAGGAGTGACTTCCCTGATGAGATGCAGGAAGGCCACAAATATTCTGTCCAGCCTTTGTCTTTTCTCTCCTCATTTTCTCTCTCTCATTCTCCAACTCCCTACCCCCCACCCAAAAAAATTTCCTTCTTTCTGGCAGTTTTGCAAAGAGTGTGACATTTCTATCGGGCCTCTCAGGATGGCTGGAGAGTGAACGGGAAGAAGGGTTGCAGCTGGGGCTGAGCTGCCTTCTGTGCACAAAGCAGTGCTAATGGACTGGGAAGAAACTGCCTCCTCCGCCTCTGTGCTCTTCCCTCTCCTGGCCCGGGGTAAGCCACGCTGCTGCCGCTGTGCTGAAGGCCCGGCAGTGCTTCCTCGTCTGCCAGAGCCCAGGCTCACCAGTTTGGGCATGGCAGCTGCGGAGCGGAGCTATGAAGGGCAAGGCTGTAGGGCAAGAGGCAGTTGTCTCAGGAGGTGCCTTTGCAAGCAGAAGGTGCAGGTATTAGGGAAATGAGGGGAAGGCCCTGGAGGCAGTGCTTTGATGAGGCTCTGAGGAGTGCAGAGAACCAGCTAGAGGTTCAAGGGGCCCCTGCTGTAACACGGGCAGTAGGATTTGAAGAGCTTTTCCTGGATGGAGCCTGCACATGCTTCGCTATATACTTTTACATGCAAAGACTTGGGGCCGGGAGAACAGAAAGTGTGCGCTGTTTCACTTGGAGGACTGGGACATCTGGGTTGGGGCAGGCAAGAAAGTGCAGGTATGAATAAACAGGAACAGAACAAAGATGACAAAAGCACTGAAAATGTGAACTATATTTTTAAAGAACAAACAGGAGTTGGAAAAATTCCCAAAGCCAAACTGATTGTTATCTAGAGGTTGTATCAGTCAAACTCCTTTTTTTCCTCTTGCTTTCAGCAACAGGTGAAGACTGTTTTGAGAAGCGAGGCTGGAGGTAAAGGAACTAGGTCAGTAGCTAGCTTAACTGAAAAAGTGGAACAGCTTTCTGGCTAGCTAGGGATGGGAGAAGCAATTTTCTGTGTTTGTTTCCCCAGAAATGATGTTTTGTCATCTTACAGTATTTTGACATAAAATCTTTTACATAGGCAAGCACCACTGTGATCTGCTGTCCAGCAGTAGCAATGACTTTGTCTTGATTGCAAGGCTGTCTCTTTGTGATACAAAGTGATTAGGAAATACACCCCTCCCATTCTTCTGAGGCAGCTCAGTGAACAAATGCAGCTTTTTGGAATACCTTATAAATAAAATACCTTACCTGCATTTGTGTTATTTAGAACAGATAAAATGTCCCACCTGCCTCAGTGGGCTATGGTGGTGTACAAGCAACAGTCAGTGGCAGGAGCAGAGCGGTGACAACTTTATGCCAACATTTCTGCAAAATCCACGTAGTTCTGTGAAGGTGTATCATTTAGGATCCTAAACTACTCTTCCACAATGGCTAGATTAGAATACTTGCAAATTCCTCAAAATCTTTCCTTCTTACTGGCATCAGATTCTGTTGAATTTGCAAATTGCTTTTCCCACCATCACTGATCTCTTGCTAATACCATCTTTCTCGTTGACTGTACCTGAAAATGCAAAAGCATGATTCAGTGGATTATCACCTGTTTATTGGTAAAATCAGTATATGAGCTTGTGGAATCTCTCACTCTTTAGATGTGCTTGTCTGGACTTGGATAAGAGATGAATTTTTGAGAACATGTTAGCTAGCTTCAACCTAATTATCTAATCCCATGAACATGCTAATGAAGTTTGCCTTGTCAGTATCAGAAATTTAGACCATGTTAGAGGTTGCTCGCCAACTAGTAACAAAATAACCACTGTATTCTTGCACTAAAGGCAAAACTGGACTAGTTTGGGGCAGGCGATCTAAAGGAAAGGGGGAAATCTTGAATCTTAATAGACTCTGCATAGTAGAAAGATAATTATTGAAAACTAACTCCCCATTTCTGTCACTCTCAGCCGTGTGTTCTGCCCCCACCTTTGAAGCATTTCTGATATATGTTGTATGCTCTTACACTCTTTGTTCAGATCACTTGTCCAGTATAAGACTAGACACCTCCTTTTTTTCTTGGATTGCTTTTCTCCTAGATTAGTGATTTGAACTGGCTCAGGAAACTGGTCTGACAGGCTCTGAGGACAGCAGCAGGTAAACAGAGTAATCACACTGCTGGGAGAAGAGCAGGGAGAGTAGGTAAGCAGCACCTAGTGAGCCACGAGCTGCTGGATCCTCTGACCCCATCTTGTGTAACTTCATTTCCACGAAAGTATTGAACATTTTTGGAAGGTTTAACAAAGCAAAGCTGTTCTGACAGCGGTGGAGTCCAGAGACAAGTTGACCACTCTCTTTTAAGTCCCACTCACAAAATGAGCCCTATTCACGTGGGTCATGAAAAGGCAGGAGGTTGTGTTGCTACTTTTCTTGCCTGAAGCATCTTGATTTGGTTTGCAGTTCCACTGAACTTCTTTCTTGGGATGCACAGAAATCAGGGTATCTCCCAAATATCATTTACCTGTGGCACCAAAATGAGACATTGCTCACAGTTAATTGAGCAGATCTGTGACTTTTATCTCCTCCCTACTGCTGAAATAGTTAACGGTGTTGACATGTAAATTATTCTTACAGTTTGTTTAATAATGAGCAGAAATTGTGTCTCCCAAACAAGCACAGTCCACCCAAGGAACCATTACATAAATACCCCACAACTGGCTCCCAGCTACTTGGTTGGTTAATTATATGCCCCACCTCTTCCTTGTCGGACTAGGAACCTATTTCATCATCAGGAAAACTATCACAGACACAACAAAGCCAGCAGCATTTATAAGATAACTGCAATCCCTTCACCTAACATGCACTGTCAGAACAACTGAGGCCAACTCATCGTCAGAGTACGCCAACTGTCGTGCTCACTGTGGACAGGTCAGTGCTGTGCAGAACCTGCCACTGTGCAGATTTCACCAGGGGTGCAATATTTGGACATAGCAGAATTACTGTCTCCACAGCTCACATACTTTCCAGTCATACTTGTCAGCCCAGCGACCCTGGCAATGAAAAATGACAACAGGAATGGGAAGAAACCTCTGACACTATTTGCAGCTTCTGTATCCGTGCCAGTCAGATGAACAACTACCTGCCTCTGGGCTCCTGCGGTACTTCTGGAGCCAGTTTAACTGGTTCGGATATGGCACGGTCTGGTCTGCCAAAGACAGTAATGCCTGAGGCACCCAGGACAGCCTGTTGTTCCTGTTGGTAGTGCAGAGGGTGCTTCACTCTTGCTCAGTAGCTTTTCTTTTCTATGCTGGATGATCTTCTTAAGAAGGTCACTACAGATTCAGATGCCATTGATTGTTTTATGACTGTTTGAGTGAGTTCTGGGACTCTTTTAAACCTTGGCTTGTTTAAAAATACAAACCAGCTGCATAAATAACAAGGTGGATGGAGAATTTCTTAGAGCTATCTGCTATTACAGACTTTGACATAGAAATCAAATTGCCTGTTTTCTGGCAATTTGCAGGAAGCTCAAGGGTGGGAATATGCCACGAGGGAAGTGAATGGAACAATGGGGATCTCTGTAAGCAAAATGCCTACAAATACCTGTTTAACTATGGCCTCAGTCATATCAGCATATCACACTATCTGTGTACCTTTGCTGTGAATCAGAGAAGGGAAAAAAGTGCCTTTAGTTCTTTCTTTCCCAGACCACGTTACAGCTTGATAGGTCCTTTATTCCCATTCCCAGCACAGCATGGCACTGACGCAAGGGAGAGGGTGCTGTAAGTGAAATGTGGGCAGGTATAAAGTGTGTGTGTTCAGGGGGGAAGTTACAGTGGTTGCCTATACAATAAGCCAGTATTGCTGCTGAAACTACAGCCTGAGGCACTACCTCCCCCCAAAAATAAAAGGGGGCAGCTGGAATATTTTCATTGTGTCTGAGTTCGCTTATCCGCTTTGCAGTGTACCCCCACAGAGTGGCAAAGCTGAAGGGACAGGATGCAGCAGCATGAGGTCAGGGCAAACAGGAGGGGGATGCTGGGAGTTCCTGCAGCGTCTGCACGGGGAACCACAGCCTCGGACCTCTGGCGAGCTGACAAAGTAATTTATGTGAAGGCTTGGACAGTAACTCAACACAAATGAAGTTGTAGGTGTAATGATGTTTTGAATCAAAACAAACTGGTTCAAAATTTAAATCAATAACAAGTTCTTAAAGCTATCATTCAGGAGAGAACTACTACTGGCATAATGGTCCATATTTTTGAAATGCAGATCAGTGAACCTCTCTGAAGGCCATTTGTTGGGCTTCCTGTGAAATTATATGTGGCTCCTGAGATAGGGCTTTAATGCAAAATGTGTATCAGCATATTCTTAACTGTAGGTATGTGAATTGCTCATTGAAGTCTTGCTTACCTACATGGCTTGAAATGAGACATAGGATGTTGTTTCCCAACACTTTTAGCTGACATAAGGCAGCACTGCTGCCCATAACAGTGCAAGGATGAAGTTAGAAGATCCAGTTGAGCCAAACTAACAGGTCATTGCTGCTGAAAGGCAGTGGTTCTTCTGTCCGCCCCCTAAACCTGCCTCCCTGCTGCTGGCCGTGCACTCCTTACACTTCTCTTGCCCTGGCTCTGCTATTCCCCTGATGCCTCAGTGAGCCGTTCCAGCTCCCATGCAGTAAAAACAGGACAACAGTTGTCCCATAGTTTAACGAGCTGAGCTGGCTCACTGCAGGGTTGCTTGGGCTTTAGGGCTGTGCAAGGAAGAAGGACCTGGCTCCACAGCTGGAGACAGGTGTTAGAGGAGAGGGGAAGGAGCATGTGGGACTGATGTTTTTGGCAGCAGCAAGCTATTAAATTGGTTCGGCTGCATCTTCTAGCTGCACCCAGAGCTAACCCTGCTGCAGTCCCACATGGTTCTTGTTTTTTGCTTCCCCGCCACCTCCCCTCCCTCCTTGTGCCAGCACCAGCATTTGCACAGCCAGCTGATGAACCGTGCCAGGCGTCAAAGCCAAACCAGCAAAACCATTGTTTAGCTTTAACCAAGATCAGCTTTACAGATGAGTGGCAAGGGGGCAGGAAGGAATGGAGTATGGGAGCAGAGGGAAAGACTGTGGGGTTTTTTTTTCAGCAGCAGTGACTGCATAAGGTGTTAGTGAAAGTAAATCCCTGGAGGCCTGACTGTGGTTGAGCCTTAGAAAATGAGACATACCGAGTTTCCAGAGCATATTTGCAAGAAGCTTAAAGGGGAGAGGCCGTAGATTTCTCTATTTCACGTTTTGTTAACTGACTTCTTCCAAAGGGTAACTTGACCCAGTTATGCATCTCAGGTGATCCCAGAGTTCTCCTCCTATTAAAATCACCCCGTGATTTAGTCAGGAGTGTGTAAATGAATCACCTTGTCAAACAAGTAGAAAAAAATACACTGACTTTCGCTTTTTGAAATACATCTGGCCTGTTTGTTTGCTAGAGATTTCTTTTAAAACATAATAACTGTTATTACTGCTGAGACAAACACAATACAATGCCAAAAACTAAACTGGATTCGCTGTTCATTTTGCATTTTTAAGTTCCAGTTACCCAGGCTGTCTGTTTTCAGTTCCAAATCACCACAAAACAACCAGATTTAACTTCTCAAGAAATGCTGGATTTACTTGAAAGAACTTTGTAGATACTAAGAGGTTGTTGGATGTGTTTCAGTGTTGACTGTAATGGCTGAAGCTTAAAAGCTTGAATTTTAGATTACACAAGACTAAGGAGCATAGAGGAAAAAACGGAAAAGATGGACTGATGATGTGACTGTAGCCCACGCGTCGGCTGCAGAACTGAGTACACAATCACACTTTTTCTTAAAAATAGCCCCGATAAGGTACCCCACAAAGAGTTGTCACGACATGACTGAGGAGGCAGCAGAGGGTAGGAATGAGACGTTGGGATTAGAGGAGGAATGGGATTAGACCCGGGCCCCTGAAGGAAATGTCTGTAACCTGCAGGGATGTCCTGAGGGGCTGCAGTCAGCGAGAGAGTAAGCGGAGATGCGGCGGGTGTGAGCAGAAGCAGTGATACACTAAGGCTGCCACCAAACACTGCGTTCAGGGAAACCTCACACCAGCTGTGGCCTTGTTTACAAGTATTTAGGATAACTACTTTTATATTTATGGTTGGGAAAAAAACTCACTTTGCCACATTACAACCTCTTTACTGCAATTCGGTGAAAAGTTCGCCATAAAAATGAGACCAGCTACAGTAGCCTTTTTCTGGTTATGTGTTTTCTTGGTTTATTTCCTCCGATACCAAAAACTTTCTTACAAGACTTTATGCACATTTATGAAGCTCTCTGTTTTTTATTTTATGCCAATGTTTAGTTGACTGTTACTGGCCAGGATACTGTTTTTAATGTGCAGGTATTTTTTTCTGTCATACCTACCCTTAGATGTGAAAATAAATTGAACTTCCGCTGCCGTTCCTGCAGGACGCTGAAATTTGCTATCTGTCTATATGTATACAAGAGCAGCTTCAGTGTTCACGGGGAAAAAAAGAAGGGTCAAGAAAAAGGATAAAGAAAATTAATTTTAAAATTTAAATTCACTTTAGATTTGTAGGTTTTTTTCCTGCAGTAATCACACTTATGCATTCCCTTGCTCTAAATAATCTGCTCCATTAATTGAATGTGCGTGTTTTCATATTAACCCTTGGAATCACAGACTAGATGAGTTCAGGATAATTTAAATATGTATTTTAGAGAGTCAGAGCTACAGATATCACCATATGAGGTGCAAGAAATTATTAAAGTCAATCAAAACTTGGGCCAAGTAAGCCCAAATACAAAGTATTCATCCCATGAGGAGACCTCATCCTTAACATCAGCCTAAGCCAGTTTGACCATGTACACAGATTTTTAGCGTGCCATAAAATGCTTTTAGGAACAGACCATCTTTGGGCAAAACCCTCTATCTTATAAGAAGCAAGAAGAGAACAACTTTGTCACGAAAGAAAGAAATACAGAGAGGTCGGCTTGTATTACCACATTACTAATGATAATGATGAAAATAATACTGCATGTTATTAGAGCTGTTTAGAAAGCATATCCTCAGTCAAAACAGCTTGCTGGTTTCCTTCAACAAAGCTGTTTGTTAGATTCCTTCAGCCTCTGCCCACTCTAGAGAATTTAGCTGTGCCATACCGTCTGCTGCCAAGCACTTCCGCTCCCTGTCCTCAGTGGAGCTGAGGACACCAGCTCCATACAGTAGCCTTTTTGTACGTTGGAAGGCTTATTTTGGGAAGGCTATGCCCGTGGAGCAATGCTGAGCACTGCTTGCCAAGTAAGGTGCCAGGATACTGTGGTGTAAAAGTTCCTATTTGGACCAGCTCCTGATTGTTTCATTGCCCTGTAGAGTGGTCTGATCCTGATGGAAGTTTTATATGTTCTCAGCAGCAGTGTGCTTGCCTGTCTGTGTTTTCCAGTGCCCTTAGACTGCCCGTTCAGATGTTACAGTGCGGGCCAAGCAAGTTCCTCCTGAGCTTTTGCCAAGATCACTCTGAACCTGAATGTTTGACACATGACTGAGACGACCATTGCTTCTGAGTGGTGGCCTTCTAGCTTATCAGACAGTGTCCAAAGCAGAGGCTCCTTTTTTAGTCATCTAAACTGATCTTGCTGCTGCAGCCCTTCTTCTGCACTAGCGCTGACATTTGTCTGAGCTGTTGCATTATGCTAATCCAGCAGAAAATAAATTCAATAGAAAATCGTTTTCTGCCACGTAAGGAGGCTCTCTATTACCTTTCACGTCTGTCACCACTACTTTTGTTTAGCTTGTCTCTACAATCCCCTTCTCTATTCTTCTTCCTGTATGAAAACATTATTTGCTTGCTGTAAGGTACAAGTTATATTGGTGGCTCCCCAGAGGGAATCATGTGGAATTTCTCCACCTAGCCTAATGACTATAAATTGAAGCTGACTTCTTTTGTTTATAGCTGTGCATGCATACATGCTTGTTTGATTATGGTTATGTATTTATGGCTTCATGTCCTCAAATCTCTTAGTACATTAAAATTATAATTATAGAATCATTTAGGTTGGAAAAGACCTTTAAGATCATCAAGTCCAACCCTTAACCTAACACTGCCAAGTCCACCACTAAAACATGTACCTAAGTGCCACATCTACAGGTCTTTTAAACACTTCCAGGGATGGGGACTCAACCACTTTCCTGGGTAGCCCATTCCAGTGCTTGACAACCCTTTCTGTGAAGAAATTTTACCCAATATCCAATCTAAACCTCCACTGGCACAACTGGAGGCCATTGCCTCTTGTCCTATTGCTTGTTACTTGGGAGGAGAGACCAACATCTACCTCACTACAACCTCCTTTCAGGTGGAGAGCAATAAGGTCTGCCCTGAGCCTCTTTTTCTCCAGACTAAACAACCCCAGTTCCCTCAGCTGCTCCTCATAAGACTTGTGCTCCAAACCCTTCACCAGCTTCACTGCATCAATTTGTACCGCCCATTTGAAATTTCACCTTTTTTTTTTTAACCTAAAACATAGTTTGATACTATAAAGATATAAAAGAATGCAAAATTTTTATAAATTAAAAGTTCAGGTCTTCAAAATGAGGGCAAAAACTATGTCATCTTGATTTCATTGAGTTTTTTTATGCAAGTTCAGAACATAATTTAAGAACAACTCCCATATTTTGCAAGCACGGGGCAATAACATACGAATATCCCACTGACACCTGAGGATTTAGAACCGTATTATTCAAGACTGTTATACATTAGGGATTTTACTACTTTGTGTCAGGCATGCTGCTAAAATAAAGACATGTTACACCTATGCAATTTCATCACCTTGTCATTTAGACTGGACCGTAACATAACCTGAGATGATGCAGGCAGGGGAAACACAACATACCACTCATTTCACTAACTCACATGCTGCATGCTGAAAAATGTTATTACTCCTGTTGAATAACCCCGTCATGCCCATTTCTATTCAGGCTTCACAGTTAAGTCTTTGGAAGTCACTGGTGATGTTAAAAATGATGAAGAATGTATGAGCTAAACTGTGAGAGTCTTCTGTCCTCTCTCAATCTGTTCCCACTGTTGCTTTCGCTCACACGTGGTGTTGTAAGGCAATTAATATGAATTGAGTTTATTCATTTTGCTCACCCCAGAAGTATGAAGTTTCATGTATGTATGCCAAACTTATTGTCTCATACACTGTAGTTCTGTTTACCCATGTTTGGAAATTTCAGAGAGCTCATCGGAGGAAAACAGATATAGTTTTTCCATTGCACAATGGAACAGGCACAATGTTAGATCAGTATTATACCTGTCACAAAGAGAATATTACACCTGTGTCCCATTGTAATATCTTTGTTAGCTTAAAGACCCCAAGTCCCTGAGGGAGTGTCACAAATCCATATCGTGTCTACTTGTGCTAGATTTTTGTATTTCTATCTCTGATTTAGTAGACAGATGTGAAAAAGCATATTAAGCCAGATAACTCCCTAGTAACTACACAGCTGCAGATGTTGAAGAGAGCAAGTTATTCTGGCTTAGGTCAGTATTAATTTATGCTCAAAACTTTCCTTCCAGACATGCCATTTTTTGATGGTATAATATATCTTACTGTTATTTCGGGCTGATCCCTCCCACATTGATCAAACTGCTTCCCCATCTGTGGCCTCTTCTAGCATAAAGTTGTAAAGCGTTCAGATCCCAGTATTTTCTTTTCCTGGGCAAGGGGAGTAGTCTTAATTCACAGACAAAAGCAACAGTAGGTTAAAAAAGTCTCAAGCTAGCAGAATTTCAAGGCTTTACGATATCTTCTTACATCTATAAGAGTTTTCAAAAAGTTTCTTCTCTACATTCATCTTGTTATTTCTGCTCAGAAGAGCAACACAATCAACAGAAAAAAGTTCTAGTTTGCTTCTGTCACTGGCCAAATTCTGAATGTTCGTGTCTTTTTTTCCCCCTCCCTTTGATCTATCTAAAACTCTTACCAAATTCCCGCTCTGCTATGACCCCAGGTTTGGCAGAACCACAAGTTGAACTCTGTATAATATAAACAGATAGTACAAAATAAAGTGCTGCTTTACAGTCAATTGGCATTAGCTAGTGGTCATTCACGGTAGGGTAACATGGTTGCCTAATGCTTTAAAATTTGAAGTGGGCTGGGTAACCATGCAGTTTTGCACGCTATTTTTAAACTATAAACTGAGCTCATTTAGCTTGGACCACTGCCTTTCCCATAGAGGAAAACATTAGTTTTAATTTTTTTAAAGTATATTTTAAAAGGTTCTAGGTTAGTGAAGGTCATTCAGGAGTCTTAAAGTCTCTTCTGGCATCCTTCTGAGTTTAGTAGGAGTCTTTCCATGTTTTTCAAACATCTGTGGATGTTGAAAAAGAACAAACAGCTGGCCTTTGATGGGAAAGCTCCAAACACGGCATGGTACATTGCAGGCATGTGTCCTTTTGCTATCAACCAGCCAACAAAGTTACAGAGCTACCTTAACATGGCACTTTTAGCAGTTCTTACTAGTTTCAGCTCAGCACCATGCTAACGAAGCTGAAGGGCTTCAGATCAACTTGGAGCATGAGTAGGAGCAAATTGTCATCTGCACCAAATATGTTGTTTAGATATACCTCCAAAAGATTGCCCCCTGCACACACATTGTCCCATGCCAAATTAATCTATCACATCAGGACAGTATCCCAGCACATTCACTCTGGGAGTAGAGCAAGCAGAATTCATGTGGACAGGAATTGATTCAGGTTTAGAAAAGAATTGCAAAAGAAATGTCATAGCCTACTGAAGCAGGCTAAGAATGGTACCAACACTACAGTTCTCCTTGGTATTATTTCATAGAAATTATGCCTGGAGAAAAACACCTGTCTGTGTAACATATGTCCTAACTCTTCCTTCACATGGTACAGACATACCAAGTTCCATACCAATCTCAGTATTGGCCCATGATCGTGACCAGGGACAGACTTTTTACTAGGCTCTGTAGCGATAGGACAAGGGGTAATGGTTTTAAACTAAAAGAGGGTAGATTCGGACTAGGTATAAGGAAGACATGCTTTATGATGAGGGTGGTGAAACACTGGAACGGGTTGCCCAGAGAGGTTGTAGATGCCCCATCCCTGGAAACATTCAAGGTCAGGTTGAACGGGGCTCTGAGCAACCTGATGGAGTTGAAGATGTCCCTGCTCATTGCAGGGGGGTTGGACTTGATGGCCTTTAAAGGTCCCTTCCAACCTGTGATTCTATGATTGTATGACTTGTGCTGGAAACAGCTATTTTGTTTCTGCTACTTACCAATTTTGCCTGCAGGTTTTCCTCCCTATGCACAAAGGTTCAGTGTTTGCATGTAAGGCAGCTCAAGAGGATTTTTTTTCCTTGTAGACACTTGTGCTGGAAATTAAAAGAAAAAGCCATAGGAAAAACATATGGTCTTAGGGAAGAAAAAAAAAAAAAAGCTTGGTTTTGCAAAATTACGATCTGGGGGCAAAATATGAGTAGACTGTTATCTTTTATATTCAGGGAGTATGGTTATTTCAGTTTGGGTCATCACTGCACAACCCCAAAGTATTTATTTCCTTTAAAATGACAAATTTCACCCCTGAGAAAGCTCTAAGGTATCTTTAAAAAAGATAGCATAGCTCTAAAATTGAGACATCCAGCAATTCTAAAGGATCTCATCTCTATGAAAGCCACTGGAACAATTCCCATTGATTCCCACTGAATTAGAGTCAGGTCTTAAGGAAATACGAACTTTAGTTAGCTTAACTTTTAAATAGTCCCTTGATAGAAAGCTGTCATGGGGTGTTGAGCAAATAGTAAATAAGAGTTGCTAAAGTAAAAATGGCTTGAATGACAATTGTGCTCTTGGTCTCCCAGCCTTCTAGACCAGGGACCTGGCCAAAGCATGCTGTCGTTCCCTCTCAGCTAACCTGCCTGTGTTCCTCTCCCTGTAGTGAAAGAGCCTGGTGAATGCGTATGTCTCACTCCGACACGAGGCTGTAATGTAGCTGGGATACACATCCAGGAGTTTGGGAGTGTTCTGGGTGCTCAAGTTAAGGTATAGGTACTGTGACCTTTGGATACAATAAACTAGCAAGTTAACTGAGCAGGTTTAGTATGGTTGTAGCCCTTTACATTGTTTGGACTTTGTAGTTTACACTGGTATTTTTGCTATCAGGTACACTTTTAAGACACTCCCTAGGCTCCTCCTCAGTCTATTAGTGTGTGTCTGCTGCTTTGTGGTTGTATTCTATTTTTAGAGGTGTTACTTTGTCAATATACACTGCCCTTTAAAATCACTCTTATTTATTGCCTACAGCATACATGTAATACCCATCTCTAGTAATTTGCAGATGACCTCTCAGAAATGCTGCCAAAATTCCAGGAAGGCCCCGGGATGGTCCCCTTTACTTGTTGGATATAGTGTTTAATGGCAAACCCACTTCATAAATGCTTGCCACATTTTTTCAGCTGTGCACCTGCTTTGGAAAGAAATCTGAAGTGGAGCCTGATGTTGCCTTCACAAGAGAGAGTATGCTAACCCCAGGCGCAGTATCTCACTAGGCAAGCAGACAGTCAGCAGCAGAAATTCCAGTTACCATGTTTTGTAGATGCCAGATCTTAAGCTTCAGCCCTCTAAATGCAATGTGCCATGGATCTCATGCCAGAATTAAGGTTGCCTGTTCATAGTGCAGACATGTCTTTCATGTTTGAAATTACGTCTAAGGAAGAACCAGAGATAAGACAGATACTGGCAAAGGGAGAGAGGACAAGGGATTTTCTACATTTATTAGTCATGTTATTGAAAAAAGAGGGAAGATTTTATCGTGTCCGTCTTGCTGAAAGCAAGGCTCTGGGTTCACAAGATCTGCTGGTAACAGTGCATAACTGAGTCTACTTCCATACATGTTAATGCTAGAAGGCTAATATCACTTTCCTTATAATAAAGAGGAAGAAAATTCTGTCATCAATGTGTTTGCTGCATTTATGCCTCTGTATGCATAACCAAGAGGTGAGAATTAAGCTGGCGTTTGTTCTAACCGCTAATAAAATGTGAGTGGGGGGAACACAGCGCTAATCTAAACAGGGATGGGAGGAAAGCCATGTAATGCACGCTCCGCTGGCCCAGCCGGAGGAAAGGGCTGAAGTTCTAGGTACCCACTGCTTGGTAAATGTGTACCTGGTGGTTAAAGTACTTATCATGAATGAAATAAAGGCTAAGGATGTGGAGAGAACTACAGCATTCCTACTTATGGCAAGCCCTTTAATGGGGGGAAAAAAAAAAAAGACTTATTAGCTACTGGGTTTTGTTGTTTTACTGGTAAGAGGAGCACGGTCCCTTTAAAAGCCTTGGCTTCCTTTTCTAAATGTTGTTGCTGAGCTGTGCCCCACCCCTGCATAAGCAACACCTGCATACCTGCAGGGTACTTTCTTCTTGATAGCTTGTATACCTTGATAATATATGTTGGTGGAGTGGTCTCCATGCGTGATGTTTAGCCATCCCTTTTATTAACATAAGGGCATTGATCTACGTTTGCCAGATCCCCAGTGATGTAATAACTTACAGTGCTTCTAATACCCTTTTTGCGGCATTTGTGTTCTTGGTAGCCCCTGGGCTGATGAGTTTCAAAAGGAAAAAAAGACACACACCCCTCCAAGATACACGCAAATGGCAAATCCTAGCAAGAAGCATGCAAAATGAATTCTGGATAGCTTGGCACTGTGGGAGCTGCGTGCAACAGTCTTCTCAGCAAAAATGATAGTCTTTCAGAGTGGTTTCGCAGTGTTGACTGACTGCTTGTGACGTATGTTAAGCTGAATTGACGGTCTGTGCAATTGCTCTGGATACAGAAATGTATAACGTGTCCAGGAATCCTCAAAGTATAGATCCTATGGGGTCTGAGCAAGCCTGATGGATTTTAAGGAGTGAGGCATTTGGGAGTGATAGAATATTCAAGGCTTCCAGAAATCTTTCTTCACCACAGTGTATATATGTGTGTCGCCCTAAGAAGAAATAGTTAACTTGCAGAAAAAAAGGCAGAGGATAATGTTCTTTGCCTCTTGACATGCATGCTGTTGAATTTCTACAAGGGACCAGACTGCTGCTCTCAGGAGCAGTGGGTTTGCTGCCAGGCTTAAGGCTACTTTCAGCCATTTCTGTCTCTCACCAGTAGTGTGGAAGGGGTGTGAGCGGAGTGTTACTGCTGCACTCCGATGGTTATCTGCTTCAGGTAAGATCCACCAGAGTAGAGCGGGCATCCCCCAACGGGTATTTTGGGTCCTCCGGCACACTCAACACACAGGCGGTGCATGGACAGATTAAGGTGACATTTTGCTTGTTCAGTGGAGGAATAGGGAACTCAAAGCCATTGCATTTACAGATTTTTACACATTTAAAATGTATATGGGATAAATAAGATACTGCTTTGAAACAATTAATGAGATCATCATTGTGTGGGAGGGAGGGAGAGAACAAAGTGTTAGGAGTGAGACCAGGGGGGTAAATACACAGAGGAGAAAAATAATCATAGAACATAGGCACAAGGTAAGCTGCAGAAAGAGGCAGAGGAGAAACAAATGTGGGGCTTACTGGGTTAGGACAGCAGGAGGCAGGGAGATGGCTGGCAGAGAAGAAATGAAGGCATGTGCATGCCCACCAGAAGGAGCCACACAAATCTCAGCTGCTTTTCCCATGCTTTACAGGATCAAAGAGCAAGTGCAGTATTTTGATGTGCGTTTGTATAGTATGTAACACAGTGCAATTCCAGTCCTGATTACTATTAAAAGATAGTGCAGACACAATTAAAAATCATCACATACAGGCCCCGGTAGAAAAGATGAGACAAGGGCTTGGCAAACCACTGGCTGACCTAGTCTGTCACCCCTTATTTCGTTCCCAGTTATTCATTGTAGAGCTAATTAGTGACATATTGTAGAACTGAGGTTGTTAAGACTTAGACCCCTTTGCGTCCTCTCCAGATGATTTTAAAATCAGCTACAGTGTTTTGGTACCTTTCCTTTTTGTAGACAATGCCACTGTATTCAACTCCCCCTTGCCCTTTGTTTTGGCATTTGCACATTGTCACTGCCATTAGGAGGGCTTCCTTTCAACACAGCGCAATGGCTGGAGATATCCCAGTGTAGACACGCTGCTGTTCTTTTTTCTGGACTATAGTCCTTGCCTGGAGTAGGTGGGAGCAGGATGCAGATTCTGCCCCACCATGCTTCACATCAAAAGGGCCTCGCTTGTGTATAGATTGAGAACTGAGCTGCACTAGAGAAAACTTGAAGGATGACAGACAGCTCTGGAAAATCAAATCAGCTTTAAAGAGAAACATACAGCATTTAGCTGGCTCTGCACTGATAACGAGCATTTACAGTCACTAGATCATGACAACTGCACCATGCAGGGATAATTGTCTGTTATAAATGGCACTGTAGTAAGGAGACCAGTGATCTGTCTTTAACATGATTATACACCACAAATCAACGATAAAGCAGGCATTGCTTCTCTGATTCACTTTCATCAAAGATGAATGAGCATAAGGCAAAGAAAAACAAAAATCAAAACAAAGCACATAATATATGGATGCTTTTCAGCCTAAAAAAAAAATCTAGAAATTAATTCTTTTGTAGACTGATAGGCTGATACATCCGAGCAATACAATCAGAGAGAGAATGTGAGGTTTATAAATTCATTTTGGCCTTAGCATTCACTCTGCAGCATCCTGCACCACACAGCATGCAGGAGGTGTTATACTGTGAGGGAGATAGGAGAGCAGAGTCCTGACCACTTGCAATTACCAGAATCTTCATGAGCACATTCCTCTTGAGCCAGTGGTGTAATTTCGATGTCCTGGCTAAATTTCAGTTTGATTAATTACATTCTGATTACTTAATTTCCCAAGAAGCATAGTTGTCATTGTCTTTAATTATTTGGAGATAAAAAACTGCATGTTTTTTTGGAGCATGATAATTACACATAAAGTTCTATCTGTATACTGTGTTTTGCAGGCAAAGAAAGAGATGTGAGATTTGAACCAAGGAAGTAAAATCAACATAAGGATGAAACCACATTAGAACAGCATCTGGGGAAATGAGTTGAGTTAAAGGTTGCTACGTGGGAGTGTGAATGGATGGGAGATGTGAATGTAAAGGAAAAGGAACGTCTCTATAAAGCAATAGATGATATAATTTGCTTTATTTTGCATATGTCTTGCTAGATAGTTCTCATGATGTTTGCAGTCTTAAAGGAATTTAAATTTCTTGCTTTTGGTGCCCTAGTATTGAAAAGCTTTAAAATGAGATTTTGCAGAGAGAGGGCTAGCAGGTTGTGCCAGGATCGTAGAAACCAAACAAGCTCCCTTTCTCCATTTATGTTGCCTCTGAAAATGCCATGTCCACAAGCAAAGACAAGAATGATTTATTTAATTAATCACAAGGCACAACTGTAATTTTATTTCTCATCTTAAAAATGAGAAATAGGGTTCCAGCAGTACAGTTGCCCATTCTACATGACAGACCAGGGTCCTCTCTTGGGTACTTCAGACATCTGGGTATCTAGCCTAAAATCAGGACAGTGCCTTAGCAGCCTTGTCAGATGAATCCTAAATCCGAATCCCACACTGTTTCTTACAGTATCTCTGTTTTCCCTAGAGTGTACCTCATCCGAACACTGACCAAGCTTGACCTATTTTGTTCAGGATTTGATGAGATCACAGTGCAAGCCTGTCTAACTGCAGGCCATAAATTGTTGTACTCCTCCATCTGGTCGCTCTCTGACAAGCGTGTGCTTTGCTTAACCAAGGTGATAAAGTCTATCAGCGTTTCTTCTAGGTGCTGAAGGCCTTGGGCACATGAGCAGCTCCAAGCTGTAGGGTTCATGTACTGTGTGACTGGCCTTTGCAGAAGCTGAACCAACTGTGCATTGACTGTAAGGCTGCTTTCTGACTGCAGGTTTTCAGCTCAAGTAAGGCAGCATTGCTGTCTCTTCCTATTTACAGTTTTCTGGGGGCCTTCTGCAGTGATGTCCGTACAGAACATTTGATCCATGTCTGTAAGGATGATACTTTTAGATGTCCAGACTGAAAACTACTTTATACCTAATTGTCTGAAGAGGCAAATGAGTGCCTTAATTTTGCATGTCTTTTTTTTCTCCCACGTTTTAAAGAGCCATTGACTGTGGAATTTAGAAAACTGTTTTCTTAAGCGTTGGTAAGCCATGTAGTCTTTCCCCTTCTCTCCAACACCTTCAACAAGAGCAGATTCTCTGGATATGCATAGCATGCTTTGGTCTTTTAAACCATATTATTAGTGGACTGAGGTCATCACTTGTAATTCAGGTTGCCCAGTACTTCCTACATTGAGACTATATTGAGTTTATGTGTTTAGAACTTCATCAGACATTAATTGTTCTCGGTGTGTGCTTCAGGCAGAGTATGTGTAGCAAATGTCAGCGAAACAGTTCAAGTATTTCTGAAAACAGGATAAAGAACAATTAATTGGTTTGCCAGGGTTGAAAATATTAGAGCACTTTTGTTTTGAGAGGCTGTAGTGCTCCTGTCCACTCAGGAAGAGAGACAAAATTTGGCAGGGAAAGGAAAGATGAATTTTGTGTCAAGAGATGAGCTATGAGCTGTAAGCCAGCCTCAGTTAAGTCTCAGTTTTGCAACTAAATATTGCAAAAACAGTTTTCATACTGGCTAGCTGCAGCAGGAACCTGGGGAGAACACAAAATCACTCTCCATTATTTGACTTGTTCTGTTCACTGCGTGAGACAGGGTCTTTAGGAAGGAACATGTATGAGCATGCAATTAAAGACAGGTACCAGGATACACCCAAACTGAGTACTTGACTAAGATTATACCAGCAACACTAATTTTGATCAGTTGCAACGTCTAAGTGTTTAACTTTTTTTTTCCCAATTTTTACTTAGAGTGAGAATTTACGGATGTAATTTGTGCAATAGTATATTAAGCGTAGAGGGAGTTGCTTTTAACACTGCTGAAACTTGTTTGTGAAAAATTTGGCTATTTTTGGTCAAGCAAGAAAACAGTGGAGTTTAAAATTGGTCTAAATGCTTTTGTCATGTGGGCGACCTTTTTCAACACTGTGTGACTGCCAGGATGTTTGAAACCTACAAGGTAATTTCCTCCTGAAAGTGCAAGTGGAAACTTATACAGTACATGTACATTTATTGTCAGGGCTGTCTGTTATTGAGAACTCACTACAAACCCATTGCCTTGGGATGATTAATTAAATACTGATTTACTTACTCTTCCAGAATTTAGTTTCTTCCACACCTTGAGTAAAGGAAAACTCTGGAATTGGAGAATACAAGAAAGAAAAAAACATGGGAATGCAGGTATACCCAGTACCCGGGTATCGGCTTATTTAAGCCAGATGAGCACAATTCTGCTTTTTGAAGAGTCAGTTGATATTTTTTGTTGGCATCCTTGCATTTCTTTGCCCTCTGTTGGTTCACGAACAGCAGAAGGGCAACAGGTTTTTTTCTTTTTACCATATAATGCAATGTCCAACAGCTGCCTTTTCTAATATGCAGTGACCACACCAGCTCACTTAATTCCTCACTCCTGTCGTGCTTTCTCCTAGCCTTCTGTTACTCACCAGTGAGCCCTGCTCTGATGCTCAGTGTAGTGGTTCTAAAACCATGTTTGCGGTTGTGCTCAAACAGAAAATCTTTTTCCTTGGTTAGAAAAAAGCTCACTAAGTCTACCACAGTTTCATAACCACTTTAAACTGGCTGAAGCCAACAACGCTATCAAAAAGATAAGCTTCGCCCTTTCTCCCACCTCAGTCCTGCCCCTGCACAAGCTCAGCACAAGGATTTGGACAACCACACAATGAACCAGATCAGGGAACCGATCCAAATTAAAAATTAACTTGGCCCCCGAAACATTTGTTTTCCCCAGCCAGATCAGTTCTCTAGGCCTGTTCAGTTCGCAGCTGCACCGGCGACTGTGCCAGCACAAAGGGGGTGGGTGACATGGGGTGAGGGATGAGCAGCCGCTCTGGAGGAGGAAGGGTGGGACTGTTTTACTACTGACTTATGCAGCCAAGAGTGATGCTGAACTTGGGCAACATGACATAGACTTGGACCGGTTTAGAAAAATTGAAAAGAGGTTTCTAAATTACTCAAGATATGTACCATTGATTTGGGGAATAAAAATAAGACACGGTGCCTTTTTCCTTTATGTTTTTAATCATTATATAAAATGGGCTGAGTATTTTGTCACAAAATATCAACAAAATGTGGAAGTAAGGGGATGCATTTAGATGCGGTATGTGTGATTTTGTTAGTCTTCCAGTGGTGTAATATAGTTGTCTCTTCTTCGGGTATAAAGAAGGAGATAGAGCCCTGTATCCAGACAATTACCATGTTTTCCCCAGCCTTCATCCAGTCCTACCCCAAGGCCTCTTTCAGCCCGTGGAGGCTAGTGCAACTGCCTGTCCGTGGCACTCCCTAGCCCCACGTGGCAAGTTGTGACACACCGCCGCTTGCACAGCACCAGTCATTAGTGCGCTGCTTGTACAGCTGGTGCAACCGAGTGACCAAGTAGTAGATGCTCAGGATTGCCAAACCACCTTTGATTTCTTTTCTCATAGAGTTATTAGCTTTAATTTTGTATCTGCCACCTGTCTGAATAAATTTTAATATATCATTCTCTGGTGGTTTTTGCAACAAGATGTAACTGGGACAAAGACTGTAAGAACTTGAAAACACTAATTAAAATGGGAGATAAGATTAATCTTAGTGGTGTCTTCCAAGAAACCAGTAACAGAGCTACGTTATTCCAGTTATGTAAATCTTTTTAAGCTGAGTGACTGAAGAAAAATTTAATTTTAAAAGAACCAATAATGTTTGGTTACATGGACTCCATTATCTCTTGCTGAGGCGATAGCCAGGAGAAAGTGAAACTACCCTTCAGAAGCTTCTAGATGGATGCAGGCAAGATCCAAAGGGAGAATTTCATTCTCTAGAAAGTACAATACTGGTGCGGTACAGCGGGCAGGAATACTGTGCTTCGTGACAGCATGTGATTAGCCATCAGAACAGAGTGCAACCTCCCTTCTTTACCAGCAATGTAATATCGCTGGAGCAAAGTCCTTTACATCAGAGTCTATAGAGGAAACAACCAATAAAGGAGATGAGGGAGTGCCCTGCTTAGTACTTTGTTTCAGCCCAAAGCTTTCAGATTCGTAACTTTTAATAAGGATCTTGGCAGCTTTAGCTGCGTACATTCATCTTAGGAAAGTAATGAATTTTGGTCTGAAACCCATCGTCTCAAGGGTGGAAAAGATGAACGACTACTCAATCTGATCAAAGACCTTTCTGCTATCTGCAGAAAGATTTACGACAGAAGCCTTATTTAATGTAACAGTGGGAAATACATATTATAACCCTGTAAAATTATCAGTTCTACATTTATTCTACATACATTCTACTTAATCATGGTGGGCCAGCTGAGGAAGAACTTCTAAGAGTGAAATGAGTTCTTTGTTCTTTTGCATATGAGAGCGAGTCAGGAAACTAAGGCAGGCCCCAAGTAGATGTTTGACTCTAGAACGACAAACTCATGAAGGGTTCATTCTAGAAAATGGCCAGACACACCAAAGCAGGAGTATAGAGAGCCCTCATGTCACAGCTTCTGTCTTCAAGGCCTTTTACAACTTAGTTCCTCTTTGTGTGTGTGTAAACTACACAGTGCCAGCTCAAAGCGTCTCTTCAGTGAGGGAAAATTGAATCTTGGCACTCAAGGATGAGGACGGATCAACTTCTGGCATAAAAAACTTACGTTGATTTCCACTGGGGAATGCAGAAAGCACTTTGTGAGGATGGCACCAGAACAGTTCCCCCAAAGCACCAGCCTCCTTAAACAGCCAAGATACCACCACCCCGATAATTCTGCATCCCCATTAAAGTGCTGGTGATGGGCCTCTGTGCTCAGCCCCACCCAGGCAGCTTTGGGCAGCTGCTTGGGGCTGCTGAGGCTGCTGCGCTTTTGCTGATGGGGAGCAGGGGAGTTGGAAGGCAGAGAGGTGGAGGGGAAGGAGAGCAGCCCCAACAGCCCCTTTACCCCAGCAGCCAGCAGAGTGCTCGGCAGCGCAGGTGGGCAGCAAAGAGGGCAGACAGGAGGGCCACTGGGCCCCCTTTCGTGGGGCCAGGGTGTTGGGTGAGCCACTCTGCTGCTGCTGTCATTTTGCTGCCCTGCTCGGTCTGCCTCCGGAGGCCACAGTTCAGTCAGCCCATGTCACCATACCACGTCTGCTGTGGTGCAGGGCTGAAGTATTCAAATTAGCTCAAACCCAAGTGCTTTTCTCGACAGTGGAAATCAGCTATGAACTCTGCGCAACTGTGGCGAGACAGGTCCTTGTATCTAGATGTGTTTGGAAAACCATATGCAGCTCTGCACAGTTATGATGACCTCCTAAAAATACTCCTTACCTTCTCCTACATTGTCTTCTGCCTGGGGCGTCTTTCCCAGATTTGTGTAGCTGCTAAACAGTCTGCATATCCTGTTTTAATAATGCTGAGGTGGGAGGCTTGTTTAATACCTCACCTGTTCAAAGAAGAAGCAGACATTGCCATGAAGAAGCCATGAAGGATAGGCGTTGATAAATTTAACCAGCCAGCCCAGGAAAGAAGGAACTAATGAAATCAAGTATCCTTAGCAAGCTGTTATTCTTCTTGACAGAACTGCCTCTTCTCTCTGAAAATACTGTTGGTATTTTCCCATGCTAGGGCAATGCTGTAATGGCTAAAAAGAAAATTACTCCAGTGATTTTAATGTAAATAGTAAGTTATGTGTTTGATACAATTTAATTATCCGTGAAACTCTACTTGCTGGCAGAAACCTGGTGTACATAAAGGTGAAGCAAACTGACTGAGTTTGGAGCTAAGCTGTCTCCAGAAGGCACTCTCTATCCCTGGAACCTCTTGAATAAGGCAGGTGAAGCCTGGCTGAGGTTAACAAGAAATACTAAATCATAATCTGCACATAAACTCTGATTTTAGAGGAAGATTGAAAGCTAATAGTAGCAGTAGTATTTCTTAAATATTTGTTACGTAATATTATAGTATAAAATGTGCAGCATAATTAATATCTTTTAGCACCCTGCCTTCTGATAAGCCGTTTCTGAGACACAGATTTTAAGGGTAATTAGGCAGGTGCTTGGTGAGATGTTAAAAAGCGTCTTATGTGACTAAAGTTTCCTTTGAGAATCTAATTAGAAGTTTATCTGTGCAAGTGCTCCAACTCCATCAAAATTCAGGTTCACAGGCCTTATGACTGATGGTGTCATTGGATTGTACCCCTAATCTGATGAAAAGTCAGGCTGTTCACAGAAGGGAGTGTTGTTCTCTTTCTTCATTGCCCCAGCCTCACGGCCTGTTTTCCTTGCACCAGTCTGAATGATCGTGTAGTTGCAGAGTAAAAAGAGGAAAATAAAGTTCTCCCTCACCTCTTGAGATGGCACAGTTCTTCAGTCCAATGCAGAGAAGTTGTTGTACTCCTGTTGCAGGAGTAGCATCAAGTGGGATGCTCAGGTGGATGTGCCCTTCTGCTCTCCTTTTTTCAGTTTGCTCATGTTATTCAGAAAAGCTAGGCAGATGCTAATGATGTTTAATTGGGGCATCTTAAAAGTAGCCGATGGAGTTAGAAGTGGTGAATGTACAAGTAAGACACTGCTGATACTATCACACACAGAGTAATGGATTTGGACGGTTAGCTATGAGTCAAACGTCCTAAAGTTGGGGGCAGACTTGAAGATTTGGCTCGGCTGTGTACCAAACAGCCCGGCCAGATTTGACCACGGCACAGTGTTTCTTGCTTGTCCTCTGGTCTTCTCACACAACTGATCTGTCTGAAGTCAGTTTTAACCAGCTCTCTCCAGAACAACCGTTCTGGTTATTAAACGTCAGCGGAAGGCCATACTAGGCTGTTTTATAGCCCTTTTTAGGTAAAGGAGCATATTAATGTGATCCTCCCCAAGCCTCAGTGTAAGTAGAAAATAATTTAATTCTCTCACGCCGAAGCAAACCAGCCAGTCAACCCTAACAACAACAAAAGCAGTAAAAACGTGGTTCTAACAAGACACCTGACAAACTGCAGTGCTTCCCTAATTATCTTCTTGTCATATCTGTTTAGTATGAATCATGCACTGAATAGATATGCGAGCAATGAGGATCCAGTGGATGGAGCTTGCCGCCCGCCCCAGTCCTGCCGAGTCTGCCTGCAGAGCAGAGCAGAGGAGAGGAGCAGACCTCGGGCACCTGCAAAGCCTTTTCCACATATTTCTGTGTGAGACTGGATCACTGCGACTGCCAAGCTCTTGGGGCAGGTACTACTGCTGCATCCGCCACTCTTGACCCAGGACACCCAGCCCTGATTTAAGCACCACCACAGTACAAAAGCCAGTAGCAGTCTCATGTTTCTTCTGTACCTGGCTTGCAAATATCTTCATTACATGGACAAAATTTAAAGGCATTATAGTTTGTCTTGAGATCAACCTTTACCAGTTACATCTGCAGCCCAGTGCTGCACTGTATCCTGCGTGATTGCACATAAAAAGAAAAGTTTACTTGCTGATGGTAATTGCGTACAGTACAACCACAAAATACAGGTTAAAGCTGACTACCAAAGTTCACGCATCTTGAATCATTTAAGGTTCAAAACTTAAGCAGTAAAACACTAATTTTATTCCAGGCTTCCCCCATCAATATTATGGCATCATTCTGCGTAGAAGTTCATCGTTACGCTTCTGTTGTAGCATGCTACCTAACAACGTAGTACAATTTACCTGCTTGCAATTTATGTAGTATTTACGTGAGAAAGAAATGGATGAATTTTAGATTACTAAGTTAGAGAGAAGTGCCGATAGCCTCACAGCCATAAACCAGGGTGTTTTTTACTGCTGCTGTCACACTCCTTCTGTGACCTTGGGGAAGCCATTCCAGTTCTGTGTCTTCAGACTCGCAATGCACCTGGGTGGGCAGGTGGGTAAGCCCAGGACTACCATTCATCTGGTACAACTCTCAGGGCCTGAACTTCTCCGGGCCTCGGTTTTGCTGCATTTTAAAATGAGGTTAATACCGCACCTAGAACTTCCTATACACGTGAAAATTTACTGGCCTAAGTATAGAGATGGAGTGATGCCAGTATAGGTGCATTGTAATATTTTGCGATGTAGAAACATCTTGCCCTTGTTACTTCATCTCTCCTTCCAGGAATGATGACTGGGTAAAAGCCAAAGCGCTTGTTAAAGAACCAGTTTGGGTTCGATCCTACTTGCGCCGGGCTCATCTGAGTACTGTAAAGATTCCTGTAAACGCAGCAGGCAAAGAGGGACTTAGCCGTTCCTCGAGTGGGCTGCAGGCTCTCAGCTAGATCCACTTTCAAGCAGACGCTTGCGGATTCAAAGAGAGTTCAAGTTCCTTTCAAGAGGGCCGTGGGGTTGAGACTTCATTACTACGTATCTGATTGCACAAGAAGCCTCATGCGCTTTAATAGGTTTACTTGCATAAATTAGGAGTAACTGCCACAGTAGGTAGGGCCGGGATGAGGTCCACAGGCACAGCACCTGGGGATAAAGAGTGGGCTGTTATTGGGAGGCGTTATTACATCAGCAATTACTTCAATATTAAGAACGGACTAAGCCAGGGAGTGAATCACCTGTAAGCAAGAGGCGGGACGAAATCCGGCTCGGAGCGTTGCAGGAGTTCACTTCCATCGCGAGCGCCACAGTATGCGGAGCTT
>NW_009260413.1:1649508-1691921 GCF_000687185.1 Egretta garzetta
CCCTTCCCCCCCTTCTTTCCGCAGCCCCCTTCCCCTCCTTTTTTTTTTTTTTTCCCCCCTTTAATGACAAATCTGTGCTTAGAGGTCAAGGAAAGTTCACTTAATTTTTTTTTTTTTTTTCTCTCCTCCCTGTTAGGAGGTTTGCATGCATGAGATTCTCCCCTCCTCAATGTAGTTTCTTCATATACTTGGGCTCTACAGCCAAATAATCTTATCCTGAATATAGATCTTTAAAGCTTATTAAAATTTACTGGTGTGGAAATATTCAGTCATGCATTTGAAAGGATCTGGGCCAAATCCTGACTTCTTTTTTTTTTTTTTTTTAATAAACTGAAGTCAGTGGGAGTTCTGACTGAGGAAGGGTTGCTGTGCTTGCTCTTTTGTTAGTAGATCAATCCGAAGAAGACTGACCTTACAGTTTGCTTCTACGGTATCTGGATAATTGGAGCTTATTCTGAAAAATAATCTCTCTTTTTTGGTGTATTTTAGGAAAAAATGATGCTCACTGCATGTAAAAAAAGTAACAGTTCTATTTGGGGAAGGAGAAGTATTGTTAGATCCAGGTAGGGAGGAGTAAAACTAGATGTAGATTTCGGATACAAGCAAATGGAAAAGATCATTGTGTGAAACATGTCAGTGTTTAATGGATGTCAGCGTTTAAAGATACGGCATCTTGATACTAACAGGCTTAGGAAAAAGCCGTATTTCTAATATGTCATAGCTGATAGTTCAAATCTCTTTTGCACAGAGAGGATAAGTCAAAAAGGGAAAACTTTGTTTTACTTCTTTTTTTCCCCCCCAATAGTTATTTGTGTTTTTAAGCAGCACTCAAGAATAAGACTAAAAACTGAAGCTAACCCAGCCCACAGAGACCACTTCCCTTGGCAGGCGTGTGTCTGTAATTCTGCTAATCGTCGTGTGGCTGACTGTCCGCACCTTGTCCTGTCAGACAATAGGAGCAAATCATGTGAAGGAACCTGAGGTGTTAACGTTGACTTAATTTTTTTTTCTTTTACTTGGCTGTAATTACTCTGCTGAATTATGGGAGATAATGATAATACGAGAGTTTGCTAGTTGCAAGTGATTAATACTCATTTTATTTTCCCGTTGAACCAGAGAGCAGTGCTATGAAGCTTTTCAGAGGTTCTCGCTGGATTTTAGTGTAAGTTTTGAGTGCTCGCTTCTTTAGTGTGACCGAAGGAGCATCAGGATGACAATGAAAGATACCTAGCCCCAGTTCTTGCTCTGGTCTTGGGGATGAAATCTTGCAGTTTGCTTCAGACTGTAAGTAGGCACTTGAGAGAAATTTCCCTTGATTTGGGTGATCCAGAAGCCGTCCGCAGCTCCCAGAGAGGATCAGTTCAAGGCACGATCAGCTTACCTTAAGGGAAGGGATTTGTCCTTGCTTTGGTTTTGACCCCATCAGCCGTCGGGTATGTAATCAAATACATTTTTTCCTAATCCATCCTGTTCAGCTTGCCTTTTTGTATACCCTTGAAGATGTGAGGATCCGATACATTGGAGAAAAGTGACTGGATAAACAAATGGAGATCTTTCTGTTTCTCTATAAATGCTAACTATCATATCAAGTGTTTGAAAGCAGATGAGTTCAGTGTTTGCTTTTCCTCTGTAGTTTGAACACAAAGTAAAGAGTTGAAGGTGAATAAAAGCAACACAAAGGTTAATAGAAGTGCTACTTGTGTTTCCAAATACTGGGAAATTATTCAGATTAAATGATGAGTTTCATTGCTTGGTATGAAGATGTATATTTAAAAAATGAAGGGGTTGTGACTTTCTTTTAAGTTGAAGCATGAATGTACCGGATGCTACATATAGCCAGTGTTCTGCTCTACGAAGCCCAAGCTGTGTGTGTAAAATAAAAGCTCATTTGAGTAGTCTTACAGCCTAATGGAGGCATCATCTCAGCTTTATAAATAATGTAAGTTGCATATAATGTGGAGTCCCCAGAGACTGCAGAGAAAGCATCATTACCAGCCTTTTCAACCTGCTGGAGATCTTAAATTGATTTACAGCACTGAACTGGTGCAAAATGATACATCAGGATGACGCGGGGTCAACCTGTAAAAGTCTATGATGTGAGCCCGTTAGTTCAGTCATCATAATTAAACCGTATTACGAGGGCAGCAAAGCATCTGTGACATGTCCCATTGTGCTTCAGATGTGGGTGGTTTAAGAATCAAATAAAGAGAGCACCGTGTTTATTATTTAAGTTATGCAAAGAGTAGTTGAAGTAAAAGCTTGTGGCCCGGTGAAGAATAAATGCTGAACCAATTTAGGTTGGCTCTTAACCTCTTTCTTGCTGTCATTAGCAGCTGAAATAGATGAAGGCATGTGCAGCTCGGAGGTGTGTGTGGGGGGAGCAGTTGTGAGTGGGTATCTCTGAATTTTTATATATGCTTTCTCAAGCCTGAAAATCAGCTGGACTTTACCTGCAGACTGTGCTATCAGGTATCAGTGGGACAAACATGCAAACAAGCTAATTGTTTGGGGGTGTTTTCCTAGTGTTTTTAGCCTTCTAAAGTTTGTAACTGCCTGTTGAAATGTTCCTGCAGATCCGAGTTCTTGTGTAAGGCAGAACATCTTAGTCATATCTTGAACTATATGACCAAATTTATTTTAGAACAGAGACTGTAATTTTGAATATGGGTTGGCGTAGGTAACTCTGCTTTTCTTAGTGAAGGCAACTGTGGCTTCAGATTCATGTTTCTGCTCTAAGTAGCATGCCACAGATAGTAAAACCCTTATTGTATACTGAACATCTCAGGTCTTGGTGTTTCTGCTCATAAAATCTCTATGAAGTGTTTGGGGAAAATCCTGCTAAAACTTTTTTCTTCTTTCTACTAGTCAGGGTGCTGCTTGGTGATCTGAGGGTGGTGCATGTATTAGTGGTTAAACCAACCCGTTGTACCTAAATTGGTGTGAACTCTGCACTGCATCTCTGAGCTTCTCCCAGCCAAGAAACAAATACCTCTTATTTTTAGTCACAAATGTAACTTAAAAAAAAATAATTTTGAGGGATACAAGAGAAGCAGAGAAAATAAATGGTCGCTAGTGGCGAGAGATTCATTAGTCTCCAGGTTCAGCTGCATCTCAACAGGATGTGCTTTAGCTGAGGTGCTTTCCGAGTGACAGATAGATAAAAGAATTAAAAGCTTGCTTTTGCGTGCCAGTGTCTTCTAAAATGTGGATATGGAGCTCTCTTCTGCTGTGTCAATGCAGATGAATAAATTCTTCTATTGAAGAGAGCACCATAAAATCTGTGAAAATGAAAACCTGATTTCACAAATTGCTTTATGGCTGGTGAAGCAATTCTACAAATGTTTTTTTTGTTTGTTTTGTATTTTTTTTTTTTTTTTTTAATTTCTGGTCTTGGTTTTGATGGCAAACTCACTCAGTTGTGCTTTCAGAGTGGGGAAAGGTCTGTTCTGTCCATAAAAACTTCACTTGTTTCCCTCTAGTAGCTGCAGACTAGTATTCTTCCACTGGCCTTTCTTCTGTGTCTGGCAGCGTCTCAAAGAATCGAATGCATACAAGCCTTAATAAAGGTGGTATGCAGTTCCTAGAAGTTTACCTTTGAAGTTTACTGAACAGAAAATTCGAGTTTAAAACATAAACACTAAATTGGCAAGCGTGGCTTGAAATGCTGGTGACTTGAAGGCTCATCTACGCAGGCGTCTTGCGCTTCTAGCCCTTTTGCTCGAGCTACGATAGCGTAACTTTAGAACAGCACAGAGGATTTTTATGTTAGAACAGTGGGTTTCGCTTGGGATGGGGAAGAAGTTTTTTAAGTTGATACTTTTTAATTGATAAGAGTTGTATCCCTGCAGGCTGTTGAATGTGGCTGTTCTTCAAGACTCAAAATAACCAAAGAAAAGGTTAGATTGGGCCTTTTGTGAAGGGCTTTGCAGCGGGTGGATTCAGGGGTGAGAAGGACACTCTTGGCTGCTGATGGCTGCCACAAAGATCCCTATCCTCCTCGAAAGACAAATGTTAATTTGCATTACAGAAGCTTTTCAGGTTTGTGTGTATTTGACTGGGGGAGGGGTCTTTTTTTTTTTAACAGGATAGAGAAGCCAAACATTTGATAAAATAAACAGGCTAATTTCAAGGAGTGTAGCACGTTTTCCAGAGTGAACCCAGGTGGTACAGAATCTCTCCCTGCTTCGGTTTTACGCCTGCATGTGCTGGCTTTGGAAGTGCCTTGTAGTTGAGTAGGGGCGAAGATCGAGCATGTTACTTCTAATTAGATGGTGTGAGGTCAGGTATTCAGCGCACCTAAGGCTGAACTCTGCTAAGCTGTGTTGATGGCTCCATTTTTAGGGTGGTTTTTTTCTTGGGGGTGGGGGCGGGAAGGAGGGGAGGATGTGTGTTGGGTACTGTGCCCCTGGGATTGCTGTGGGGGAAGTTGTTACAGCCCAGCTGTGGACCACGGCAGTGCCCCCGATAGCGGCGCTCTGTGTCACACAGCTCCTGGGTTGAGCTGTCATTAAATCACGGAGGTGTTTCTGCAAGTACGGATCCTTTTACTCAGTTGCACTCTTGTTGTGAGCACTGTGTCTTGGGAGACTGTGTCAAGCTGAGTTTAGATCAAGAGTTGAAGCTTTTTTTTTTTTTTCACTCCAGACTTGCCAGTGCAGGGAACCTGACCGGTACAGCTATTCTGGACACTTGCACAATTCAGTCATTCTAATGTAGCTCTGTAATTGTTCTGGACTATCTGTCACTTCTGTTTCAATATGGGGTATGCACCTGGGAAGGTGATATTAGAATAGATGTCACCACTCTTTCTCGTTGTGTTCTTCCCCCACCCCTTCCCTAGCATGCACAGGCGAAGTCTAGAGTACAAGGAGGAAAACAAATTATTTTTAAACATGCCTTTGTATAAGTCATTATATTTAGGCACTGTTCAAAGCAGTATCATCCAAAGGCAACTATTATGTTGACTTGGCATGTAAGCAAATCATTAATGTGGTTCACCAGTGATTTCTGAAGCATTATTTCATATTTCTGTGCTTATAAAGGGAACGTTCTTCCCAACATGGCAGCAGATGAGACTGTCTGAATAAGTGAGTATAGACAGTCCGAATTATAGCACTTAATGGTATTCAGAAGTATTTAACTTGCAAGTTTTTGTCATTAAAATCATTAAAATGCGAATCCACATCAAAGTGATCTATGGACTATCAACCCAGTATTGGGTAACTTGGAAATAAGATACCCATTAAAACATTTTTACAATGTTAAAGTGATTATTGTGAGAGTTTTCACTGACTCCCTGCTTCTGTCCCCAGCATGGGTGTCAGAATCACATCTACCCTCCAGCTTGTGCTGATGGACCTTCTTTCAGTACTCGGACCTCTCATTTGAGGGGAAGCTGAAAATGTAGCTGCTTAATACACGTTTTGTGCATGAGTAGGAGTTGGATTTCAGGATTTACAGCGTTACAGAGAGGTTGCAAGACTGATGCACATGTTTAAAAAATTGTCTAGGTAGATGAAAGCAGAAAAGCATGTATGTGCACAGAGCTAACGCTTGACACTTAACGTAGCAGGTCAAAGAGTTTTCCATGAATTCAGAGAATCCTTTAGGTTCAGGTTTCTTGGGGCATGCAGTGACCATAGCTGATCATACTTCTGCTTGCTTTTCTTCCTCACTTTGTTCAATATTGGGAATTAGTATCTCATTCTTCTGTGTTTACATGAAGGACTGATTTACTGAGGATATTTTTCTTATAAATGACTTCAGACTTACGATTTCAAGCATTTTAAGGTATTGACAGTAATAGCAGCATTCTGTCTGGCATTGTGTGATGAAACCAGGGCATGAGACTCTTAAAGATCCCTTATTCTTACACCGGTATGTGTGTAGGGTTATTCACACCTGATAAGTATGCTGTATGTGTGTGTGCACATGTGAATGCCTGAAATAACATCTGCTGCCATTGAAAGTTAAATTAGTTGGATCAGATAAGGGTAGACTAAACCTATATATAGTTGAGAAAAGCCTGTAAATTTATCAAGGTGTGTTTATGTAATAACTATTTATATATAAATACTTAAATGCTGCTTAAAAGCATAAAATCAGTTTTGGTTAAAGACAAAGTAAATAACTGGAGAATCATGCTGTAACAAATTGTGGGTTCCAATTAAACGTGTTTCTAAGCGTGATAGGAGGAGGAAACATCTGCTGTTTGGTCAGAGGCTGTTAATGAGTTGCATATATGACTTTATTCTACCAATATATTTCACCTTTGTATCTGTTAGGTTTCATTTGAATATTGACGTGGGAGGAATTAATCAAATGTCCTTGCTACCTTACTAGTTAGGACTTTCATTCAGCTGACATGTTGAGGGACAAAATATGTGGCTTGTAACCAGCTGTATTTCCTGAGGCAGTGGAGAGAGGGCTCTCAAAAATTTTCTCCCATGACAAATTTGGAAGACTGTGTGTGTGAGAGAAAGGGTTGAAGGTGGTGTGGAACTGACATCGCCTGCTGTTTTGCTTAATGGTTTAATTCTCTGTAAATTATAAAGCTGAAGAATAGCAAAAGTGTATGGGTTTGGTTTTTTCCTCTTTTCTTGCTAGCCCTCCCATGATGTTGTGAAACAAACTCTGCTAATGTTTTGGTAGGACAAAAAAGTTGGCAGGACACCTTTGCTCACTCTTGGCCAGTTGTCTTTTTTTTTTTTTTTTTTTTTTTTTTTTTTTTCCCAACTTTGTGTGGTATGAAACAAGAAAGTTACTTTCAAGTTAGGCCTGCATAGGAGTGTAGATTCTGTTCCCAGCTCCCGAAAAGTTACGAGAACTGACTTATCAATAAAACGCAGTTCTATTTGCTGAAGGGTCTTTCTCTTGATATCTAGATGGTCTGCTGTGAAATTTGACATATTTTTACCACTGTTGTGGTTTCCTGACTGAAATCTACTTTGGGGAAGACTGGTTTGGTTTTATTTTAACCTAGGGAGGACTTTCTTCAGGTTGGGGCAACTACAAGCTGTCTGATGATTCATTTTTTTCTGATGACCTTGCCCACGTATATTAAAATAGTCCATCTTACCTTTGCAGAGAGGCTGGGAGGCAAACAGTACGTGAACATGACAAGGGGTAGTCATGGTTTCTTAAGGTATCTGGTGCTGTAGTGATGAGCATGGGATGGGAACCTCTGTAGGTCGGAATCTTTCAGTAACTCACAAGCAGTGAAAAAAGGGGTGGAAAAGTGGCTTCTTACCAGGGCTGTATGTGCATGACTCAGAGACACAGACTCTACTCGTGTGACTTTACTGAGGTCTCACCATGGATCTCCAGTGTTCAGGACCAGAGTTTCATTTTCCTTCACACAGCCTCTCGGTCTTTTCTCTTGTTGTCAGACGCTTCTGCCTTTTTATCACTGAGGAGACACGGTACACAGATAAACCAGACATTGGTTATGTCTTCGCCCCTGTTCTGCTAATTACCTGGTGACCTCGGTCTTTTCTCTTGTTGTCAGACACTTCTGCCTTTTTATCACTGAGGAGACATGGTAGACAGATAAACCAGACATTGGTTTTGTCTTCGCCCCTGTTCTGCTAATTACCTGGTGAATGCAGTGATGAACTATATTATTTTGAAAAATGTGAATTTTGACCTTGCTGAATGTCTCAGGAAACCTGGCTTACATATAGGTTGCCATCCCAGCTCTTACAGGTTCTCATTTTGCATTTTTACCTGCTGCTGGCTTTACAGTCTGTCACACTTAATAACAGGCCCTTTATTATCCATGCTAGCTAGTGTCAGCGTTAAGTGCTTCCACTCAGATGTAGTAGCCAAAGGAAAAGTCTTTGTCTTTATTAGCTTAAAAACTTAAGATAACATAATTATAGTTTCTGTAATGTGTTGTATTAGATTTCATCTGGAAAATATTTTATAAATACTCTCAGCTTAAAACTCTGTGGTGTGTGGTATTTTTGGACAAATGGATATGAAATCACTGTTCTTTTTTCTGAAGTTTGCTGTCTAGTTACCTAGAGCAGAGGACAGTGGTAGCAGAGGGGGGTTGAAGAGCATTCAGTTATTTCGAACCAGCTGGGCAGAGCTCATTGCTCTGGGGATGAGGAGAGGTTTTGCAAATTGACTGAAGTACTCATGTCTGAGCATGAGCTAATCTTTGTCCTGGATATAATTTAAAATTAGGGGGGGGGTGGCAGCCCCGCAAAACAGAGAGAACTCTTAACAGTTTGGCTCCTCTCAACCCCAGCCACAGATTTCTTCGCGTATGCTGGCTGCGTGACTTCAGTGCTCATCCTGCTCTGAGCTGATCCAGCTGCTCTGCAGAAGGTTGTTGTTGTTGGTTTTGACATGCTAGGAAAGGTGAATTGGCTGACAAGACTGTAAGCAGAGGGGAAGTTATGTTGGAGTACCAAAGCTAGCACAAGGGAGTAAAGGGAAACCTTTTCTCTTCGGGTGGGAGCAAGCCATTGGAGCGGCTCATCTGCTTGTGGACCGGTGACCTTGCTGGCCCAAGGCAGCTGTTGGAGGTAGCCAGCCATAAACGAGTACTGTAGTACTCCCAGATGAAGAGCTCCTTAATATGCTTGCCAAGGAAAGGTCTAATTTACAGGGTTTTTTCCCAGATACTTATGTTGGTGATTAGCATGGTGAGGTTAGACTGCCAACAGTTACGTCAGTCACAAAGCCCCAGTGTAGTTATATTGGCAGCAAAACGACAATGATTAATGATACAGTGTGTTTTATGGGGGGTGAGGGAGGACAGATGGGGAGGGACACTTAAGCAAGCTTTTCTGGTCAAGTGCTGTTTTGCTAGTATAAACTGCAAGCTGTATTAGAAATATTTTTCTAGTTCAATGCAACCGTATGAGCAGAGCACATCTAGTGCACGTTCTGTATGAGACAGGACAAATGTTTTTTCCTCATGGGAGAAAGAATGTCCTCCAAGTTAACTTCTTAGTAGTAGAAACTCTTTCTCATTAGGGGATGAAAAAACTTGAAACAACTGGCAGGCCAGGTACTGTTAGCAGCATTATTAAGAAATTAGAGAAAAGCTAAATATTAAATCCATTAAAAACTCTTCTGTAAAAGCAGGCTGGTGTTACAGAAATCACTGCCAGTGAAGACAGTTAAGGCACCTGAAGCTGATATATGCTGTAAGCCAGTGCACTGCTTGTAGCTTTCCTGGGCTCTGTACCACTGCACAAGTCACTTTGAAATTTTTGGCTTTCAATCCACTTTTCTCAAAAGAAACTTAGAAAGCACTTGTTTTAATGGTGTATGGTAAATGTGTTTTAAAAACTCTTACTTTTTCTTGTTATTGCTAGCTATTTTAACATCTTCAGAGTTTGCGTCTTTGTAACATATTTCTTGACTTCAAGGAATTTAGCCTATCTACAGATTTAAAATATAAACTTTAGGTATTTTCCCTAGTGGCAGTGCTGGAGTGAGGTTCTCGCTGAATTCTCTTGTAGCCTTCTGCTATGCCAAGGAACTGTCCAGACCCTTGGGAAACCGGCTGTAATTTTTTTTTTTTTTTCCTCTGTAGCTTGTCTACAGGCTTCTTAAAATTTTTTTACAGTGCAGAAAACATCACCTAACATAACTGGCATAAACACTACAGGGTTGTTTACTACGGTTTACTAGATAAACTAGTGGGGACAAGGGCAAAGGGAACAGTTTATCAGCTGTGACTCTTGCTCATGATCAGACCCAATGCATCTACTGTGGTTTGTGAACTGGGAGTGCTGGTGGCAGGTTGCTTTGGCTGAAGTCTCGTATTTCTGAATATAGGTAGGTTTCCGCCACACTTTTGCCTAGCTTATTGCCTCCTTTGACTTGGGACAGGAGGGCTCTCAATCTTCCAGGCCAGCCAGCAATCAGGGTCCTTTGAGCCTAAAGGCTTGTTATCTTAGGAACTGGAGAGTACTGGTTTCAGCCCAAGAATTAAAGGCATCTAGATTGTCAGCTTAAAGACAAGGAGTCTGTGCTTTCTTTGTGCACTAGCTTTCAGCCTAGAAATAAGTAGTCTTGGAAAGCTGCGAGTCCTGGAAGTTCATCCTTGCAGTCTCGCTTTGCGATGTATTCGGAGCTTGGAATCCTTCTGTCCCTTGTGCTAGGACAGCGATGACTGTTCAGTAGCAGGCAGCAGTGGAAAATTTGGGAAGCATTACGGCTGTTTTAGCTAGCCTGCTGCTGACCATGCACCATGTGGTGCTCGGGAAGTACTGTGTTTTGGCATCTCAGCTGTAAGGTTGCAGTACTGCAACTTTGCAAAACCTGAGTTTTGAAACTTTAAACTGGTCTTGGGAAATTATGGTGGAATGAATAATAAATTGCGTTAATTCCATATGCAGAATCATATAGGCTCTGTTAATAAAAGAAGCTCGCAGATAAGAAAAGGGTACCGAATAATACTTTACGTGGCTTGATTCCTCTTCCAAAATCATAAAAAGCTTACAGATAACCAGGGGATCAGATAGATAGATTACAGCCATTTTCTCTTGTTGTAAAACTTCCGTATTCCCGGTAAGCGATGTAGGAGGATATCTCCCACTTCCTTTCAAGCTATGTGGTTGCCAAGTGCTGTATGAGCTATCAGTTCCTATCTGTGGGTTGAAGCCTTTGTACAAAACCCTCCGAAGCCTTGATCTCGGGAATATGAGAAAACAGCTTGACGTGAGATTCTGCAGATGTTCTGGCACAGGGCTGTGATGGCTGCTTTTGCCTAATCCCACAGTTTTTTGGATCTTTTGTGAATCCTCACATAGAAGGGTGCCCTCGTTTTGTGCTTTTAGAAGGCAGAAGGTGTGTCTACGACTTCGGGGTCTGTGCTTGGCCATTCCCTGTCAGCACTAGTCAGGAGGCACTTGCGTTGGCCGTGATGAGTGCGGTAGTGCTGGCACGTGCCCCGTTTCAGCCCCGGTGCCTTTGCCCTCTGGCCCCTTGCTGCAGTGGTCATTGGTTCTTGCTCAGGGCAAGCTGCCTCTGGCTGAGTGACTTACTGCCCTCTTCTTCTATGCCCTGGAGGTGTTGCTTGGGGTAATGGCACGTGCTCTCATAGAGCCGTCTCAGTGCCATCCTGCCAGCAAACGTCTCGTGCCAGCGGTCACCCCTCCATCTTTCTGAGCCTAATACTTGCCTCTCAATCCATAGCCTTCAAGAGTTTTGTTCTCCACTTGTTAGCAGGAGAAGCTAAGACTTGACGTGAGGAAGTGGCTTGCCCGAAGGAACTGGGAGCTGCGTCTCTGAGCCGCAGCCCAGCGCTCTCCGTGACGGTACTCCTTCTGTCGGCAAGATTTTATAGGTATGGCAGGAAAAAATGGCACCGATAGCCAATTCAGTTGCAGTCAGTAGACTTCTTTGGATTAAAACACTCCTGAGAATGGAGCTTTTAGACTTAATTGGTGAACCGACTGTCGTCTGGAAGGTTGTTGGCCTCCAACCGCTATAATGTGCAATACCGGTTTTGTTCCAAGTGTGCCTGCCGGTTCAGGGGAAAGCTAGTGCTCCTAATGCCTCGTCTTCAGTTGAACCCAAGAACAGTTGCTTTGCTTCTATAGAGTAATTGTCAGGATTAAAACATTTGCAAAACTAAGAGACCGTGTAAATGCCTTCGTAGTTGTGTGTTAATAGCTTTATTCTTCCGCAAGTACAGTTTTTAATATTGGTGAAATTGTGCCCTGTTCTAGGATTAGATTGGGGTGTAGTTGAAGGCAGCTCAAGTTTTTAGCGTAGGCAAGCTCAGACTTGTACTTCACATAACAGTAAAGGCCTCGATCAACCTAGATCTGTGTTTGCTGGTCTATTTTAAATGCAAACCCAAAGTTTCCTTGACCTGAGGAGGATCCCTATAAATTTTTATTTGCCTGTAAATAGTCTCATTTTCTTGTGTGTAAGCTGAAGGGACATCTCTATAATCACTGTGGTCTTGGCTCCTTCCATTTGTAAAGGGTCTGGGAAGTTCAGGTGGCTTGGCAAATACCAAAATACTGCCAGGGAGTATCTGCTGCAACATGGTAGTGCAGCTGCTGCTCACTGTCCCAAGGACCAGGAGCAGACTGGGTTTCATATCATCTGAAGTCCATCCCGGATTTCAGAAGGCCACTGATGGCATGTCATAATTAAACAATGTTTCATTGGACAGTGGAAAGCTGGCAAATCCTGATTGTTTGTTTCTGCGTTGTATAAACTTGGCTTGGAAAGCTGTATCACTTTAAACACTTTCTCTGTCCAGAATGGTAGTTGTGAATTGCAGGACGCTTCACAAAATTTAGCATAGCTTTTGGCTCTGCCTCTTGACATTTTAAAGACATGAGGAAGATACGATGTATTAAAGGTCATTTAAAGGCAAAAAATACCTCCTTAGTTTTTGCAAATAAGACAAAAAGAGGAAAGCTAGAGGAATCCTTTTAAAAAAGTAAAGCATGCATCTCATGAAATGCATTGAAATGTCTTCAATATTGGCAAACTGAAGAGGCTATTCTTATTTCCAGTGTATAAATGGTGGGTGGGGGACAAATCTGTAAAAAAGATTTAATTATTTTAACAACATTCCTTTTTGGGTTTAATTTTCGTCAGTTTATTCTGCTTTGCTGAGGCTTGACCTAACAACACTTTTATTAGTGAATAAGTCATTCTTCCTTCTCAGTTTTTGTTGTCTCTTGCTTTGGCGAAACATTCTGCTTTAAAGCTGGGGATCTTGAGCTGTAATTTAACATCTTTACTTAATCTCTGATAAATGAGGTCTGGGTCACAGTCTTCAGAAGTGGTTTAATGTAGATGATGTAACTGTATTGGTGCATGGTCTTGGTAAAATGAATCACTTGCAGGAGCAGTGGCTTGCATAAGCCGTAAGCTGAGCGTAATTGGAGCGCGTTTGGTGGGGTTCCCTCCTTAAAAATACCCTGGTGTAGCACTGCTCTGGCTGGAGCTGACAAACCCCTTTCCAAATCCCTGCAGTCTGTGCTAGGTCGTGCCGTTCTGTGGAGGCAAAACACATCTTTTCGTTTTGAGCTTTACTCAAAACTTTTGATGCCTGAGTGGTGATGGGCATTTTTGTTTTCAAAGGTTTCCCTTTATGCTGCAAATGTATGTTTTAACTACTCTTAAAAAAAAAAAAAAAAATTAAAATCCGTGAAAGTGACATGTCAGTAGATTTTCCTCATCTCACCTGTGAAGGAAGTTCCTCCTGCCCTGTGCTGATGAATTGGGGGAAAATGCTTTTTTCAGCTGATAAAAAGAAATAAAATTCCATGCCCTTCCCAAAGGAGGAATTCAACAATTGGACAAGTGGCGTGGGACCATGTGTTGGTTTGTAAAAGGATATAGTTTGTAAAGATGTTTCCTTTGATGCCTGTGATGAATATGGATGTGTTTCCGTTGGAGAGGATTTTGATTAAATTATGCAATTAGAGCTGACCAGACAGATCTAAATATAGGAAGAGGTTTCAGTTATCCTGCCTTTGTGTGTATTAACACACCCACACAGATGTGTGTTTGTTATTGTTGTAAACAACACCTGTTTTCTAAAGACAGTTCAAAAAGTCAGGAAAGGGAATGGTCTTTGTGGAAAAAGGGAGTTTTATGATGAAAGGGGAAAAAACCCACCCTGTTTTCCCCAGCTTTTTGACCTTTTTGAAAAGGACTTCCAACTTACTTTAATAGCTAGACTAGTCACGGCATCTTTGTGAATATCCCATATTCACAAAGCCATAGCCGGTGCTCCA
Organism: Egretta garzetta; assembly: GCF_000687185.1. NCBI lineage: Eukaryota > Metazoa > Chordata > Aves > Pelecaniformes > Ardeidae > Egretta > Egretta garzetta. The sequence goes on from NW_009260413.1 coordinate 1,663,242, forward strand.
AATGGGTCCATAGGTTGTCTGCATTTTTCAGGACTTGCCCTGTGCCACCTAACGATGCTGACTGAGCTCCTTGCCCACTCCTGTACTCCTGAGCGCTCCTGGTGGGATAATGTGTGGAGTTTAAACACTCCACGGCACAAGTGAAATGGATAAACCTGCCCCAAAGATCCATGGTGAAATACCCACTTGGTGGCTGGTAATTCATTCTGCCTCTTGATGACTCTGGGTAATTTTTGCTTTTGTCTTAATTTGAAGTTTTCTGTAAGAGACCTTGAGCTTTGAGTGTGAAAAATTGAGTCTCCTCTTTCATAGCATTTAGGAAAAGAAAAAACCAAACTCATGAACACCATCCTGGCAAGTTTTGTGGTTCACAGAACCCTATTCATCTTATGGGTTATTTTAGTGAAGTTCATAGTTTTGTAATCTCATCTGTGCCAGAGTTTTGACTGAATCATCAAATCACAGTTCCTTCCTGACTTTGGTTAAAATATCAAATATTATCTCTAAAACCGCAACTTAATAATGCATCTGATTCAGTCCAACTGCTTGCCGACACCAGAAGGGATTTGCCCGCACCTGGGCGTACATTTTGATGCATCCTACTTGTGCGTGCACCAGGCTTGTCCAGCTTCCTGGCCAAGCAACTTGGCAAACTTGCTGTTAGTTTTTTCTGCAGTCTTGGCAAGCCCAAGCAGCATGGCGAGGAGACCAGCGGGCGTTCAAGGAAGAGCTGGCAGTTCGTGACTTTGTGGAGTCTCACGTCCATCTGAATGCAGGAATGAGTAAAATTCAAGCTAGAAACTTAACACTGTTCTCAACTCTGGCGAGAATTGCATGATTCGAGGATCCAGTGATCATTTAAGAGGTGGTACGTGTTAAGTGTTTTTTGTAAACACGGAGGAGCTGTGCTTTAATGGAGGTGTGGATAAGACTCCTGTAAGATAACGGTGTTCAAATTTGTTTCCAGTACAGTTTTTAATATGTCAAAACAGTTGCAAAGAATTTGGGAAAAGTGTTCTTAATCGGAAAAAGGGCATATTTAATTGTTGACGCATTTCTCTTAAAACTGGGAAAGCACCTTAGGTGTGTTCTTTTCTCACAGTTATGTATTTGCTTGCAGAGACTTTTATGCAATTTTAGTTGGACTGTAACACAGGATTCACTTTCTGATGTATATGGAAACCGGGCATTTTCTCTGGAGAAGCAACAGTGAAGTGACTGTAAGTCTTTCAAATCAAGTAACTTTGGTTTGAGAAGGCAGAGTACAAATCCAGAGAACCTGTAGAAATTTTCTATTGTTTTGCTCTTGTCGTTGTGCTAATCACGACTTCAAGGGCGAAGATCAGTGCCTTGTCTGCCAGAAGCTGAGTGGGTAGGCGAGTGGAAGAAAAGCTGCGGTTCATTGTACAAACTGGCCAGACATTGCAGAAACTGGCCAGACACTGTGTACTTGGTTTGAACTGTGGTGAGCATTGGGAAGGAGCTGGCAGAGATTGATGGTATAAGGCTATTTCTTCATGCTCTGAGTGACTGAGCAGTGGGGGTTTTGTTGTTTGGGTTGCTGTTGCCCTCCTCCCCTCCCTCGGTAAAGTGTACATTGGCCCTACTGTCTCATGTTGAGTGAGTGGTGAATCTGCTCTTTGGTGCTCAGGTCACACTTGGAACTCATGGATTTGATTTGGCTTATCAAATAAGTTAGGAGTTGTGCAAATCCTTCTTCTAAAGGCAGATGTTACTGCCCTGTTGAGAACAGCTAGGTATTTCTTACAAGAAGCCGCACGGGCTGCTGTTACCATTAGCTGGGGAGCAGTCAGCACTTGCTCTGTACGCGACCCCCTTGCTCTCCCACCATCTGCAGAACTAAAGGGTGCACATAGGTATCTAAAAGGATTTTCTCTCTGGGGTGAACAGTGATGTACGGGAGATCCTCTTGGAAGGGCAATCCCTTGGTCAAATAGCTTGAGCGGTGGGCCCAGAGGAGGTTTTGGTCTGTCTCTCAGGATCCAAGACAGGCTACTTCACAGAACAGGCTGGAACGATCCTCCTTGCCCTTGCTGGGCCTAAGTAAGGGCGTTTAATGCAATGTCAGGAGAAGAGCTACCTACTCCTGTTAGGTATGTTGAAGCATTTTCAACACCAGCATGCTCCTCTTTCCTCAAACGGTATGATACGTATCAGAAATTAACACAGGACTGCATGTTAAGTGTTTTCTTGGATTCTTTCTACCATGCCAAGAAGATGTATAAAACAGTGAGGTGTTTTTCTTGCTCCTTGTCCTTTTCAGAAATACAAGGGAAGCCAAGTCAGTTTCTGTATAAACTCTCTAATGAGTCCTACAGCACTTTGAAATGAAACTTGCTTTTTTTTTTTGCGTGTTTATTGTAATGCCACTGAGGCTTCTACTAGGTTTCTGTGCATTTTTCCAAGATGACCAAGATCTGATCTTCTACCATAAGAAGGTGCAAAGAAAGGCCTCTTTGATTAAAAACAGAGTAATTCAGCAGAAGACTCTGGACTTTTTGTTTTACAAGTCACATCGCTTGAAGAAAGAAATCGAAACTTTTTGCTGCTTGCTCCAAGAATAGGGAGCCAGAGGAAGTTGGTGCACAATCTGTTGTAACACATTCTAGCATTACAGCTGCTTAGGCTGCATGCTTGTTAGTAATACATGGAAATAGTTCCTGCAGGAGTGAAGTGACAGCTCCCTGGCTTCTAGGCCAAAATCTGATCTCTCTTCTGTTTTTAAAAAAGGTCTAACTATTGTATGGAGTACATGAGTTGCTGAACAGATGCATCTTTCAGAGAAGGCAAATTGCTAAATATTTTCAAAGAAGCAAATTAAAATCTCTCTGCTTGTTATTTCTCTATATTGTCAATAAGTAATGGGCGCTGGGAGAAGGTACGCTGCATAAAATAAGATAAGTTGAATTTTAAAAATTTAGTCAAAGACTAGACAGTTTTCTCCACTGAGTTGTGTAGATTCTCTTCACTGTGGTTCCTGCCCCTTTTTATGTCTAACTGTGCAGAGCATATAGTAAAAAACATTTAATAGGATCCTTTGTGCCTGCCTCACTGAGCCTGTAATACAAACAACGAAATTAGTAGAAGAGTTAGAGCTGCTTGTTTGCCTGAAACTTAGGCTAGAAGTTGTTTTGCTTCCCCTTTGCCCCCCCGGGAGAGGATCGTCTAATTGTCCTAACCCTTTTTCCACCCACCAAAACCAGTCATTTATGCAAAGTGGGACAGTTTCCTATGGGATCTCCTGTGGGAATTTGAAAACAGTCTCATTTGAATATTTTACTGTCTGCCTAGTGTTGCTGACAGAGTAACTATCTCTCTTCTTTGAGGGCTAGAAAAATAGAACTTCACTCTTAGGCATTTTGCCTAAATACGTTTGTTTAAATATATACACAATGCTCACTTTTTTACGATAGGCTTCTCACAAGCTGTGTGCAGGTTTGTATGTTAGTCCAAAGATCACACAAAAGACAGCAGCAGCGAAGGAAGGCAAATAAAGCAGCATTGGGATTTAAAAGAAGTTTGTTGATTCCAACTCATCCATCAGCAGACAGAACACATAATAGAAAGTGCACAGGTTTTGATGTGTAAAGAGTGGCTGATAAGTGGGTAACAACTCAATTTTCTTTAAACTGATTCCAGGCTGCCTTTTGGAGGGTGTCCTGTTGTTTGGCCTGGGTTTCTGTTTCACCCCTACCTCGTGAATAAACGTACGCTTCAGGAGCTGGTGGCCACTCAGCTATTGGAAATGCTAACTTCCACTTTCCCAGAAGGGCACGTGTATTTGGGGAAGAAAGACATGGACTGTGTCATCTGCTGACTGGTGGTTTAATCTTTATTTTGCACTTCCAGCTGATAAGACCACTTTGTGCAAAAGTAATACAGGAAATGATGCACTGCAAAAACCAGGAGTGGCAGAAAGGGAAACGGAATGTACTGGCAAGGGCTCAGCACTGCGGACGCGCTCTCCGCTTCTTGGAAACAAAAAACTCCACCTACGCTGCCTTTTTTTTTCTTTTTTTTTTTTGGCTTAATATTGGTATCAGAGCTTAGTGTGAGTAGTATACAGCAGCCAGTGGTTTTTCTCCCCCTTTATCTTGTGGCTTGTTTCAGGGCTTGGAGTGCGCTTGGACTTTGTTCGGGCAGGCAGGAGTGCAGCAGGAGCCCATGGGCTGGAGGCTGGTGGCCGGCAGGGTCCTGCTGAGCTGCATTACTTCCAAGCCTTATCTACGAGTACTGGATCTAACGCTGCTCCTCCCGCTCTCAGCATATTTCTTGCTGCGGTTCTTGCTACAGAGGTGCCAGATGTTAATACCTTTGATTGTGATGGTGAAATGTGTTTTGGAGTGTGTGATTGTGGGAGTGGGATGTGTGTGTTGCAGGGTTTGATCCAAAAACTTTGGAAAATCTGTTCCTATGGTGTGACTAGCTGGGGCTGTGTCTGAATGTCGTCTTAGTCTTTGCAGAGCTTGTGTGCTAGCTCATGTTAGGGTTGTATTTTCAGGCACTGGTCTAAACATACAGTTGTAATAGATGGACTTTCTTTTCTTTTTCACAGCAAGTAGATCGGCCCCTTATTTTTCAAGTAGCTTGGTTGGAATGGGTCAGGCCTAGGTAGAACCATGTCTGCATTCATTATCAATGTTTAAAGAAGTTTGGATCAAGATTTAGACTTTGTATTTTTTTTTTGTACTTTCTTCAACTCAAGTCTTTTAATTATTTTTGTTTAATTCGAATGGATGTGAAGTAGAAAGCTTGACTTGATTACCTGGTAATATACCACTGGAACTTGTAACTTTTGTGTGTGGAACTCGTATCTTTTGTTTGAAGATACAGAAAAAAGATACTTAGAGTATTGTTTGAGATACAGACTAGGAGTTGAGAATAACTGTTACGAACACGTTTGAAGCACACATACGGAGGTTCTGTTAATATGGTTCTTAAATTAGCACAGCATTTTAATAGAGCACTTTACAGTGTGTGTAAGGATAAAGTATACCTGGGTACAGTCAGTTACATTAATGGAGTTTCAGTTCATTTAACAGTATAGCACATGCCCAGGTAACAAAATAAGTTCCTAAGTTTGCCCCAGGCTCATACAAATCTTCCATTGCACTGACATTATTATTTGAAATACAATTCTTGGCATAAAAGGAATGGGAAGTACCAGTACGAAGTGCAGGTAGACATGCTCTGTGTCTTAGTCCCTAATCACTATTCGCATAAATGTAGTTTATGCATTCAGCCTAATAAAACTGAGCCTTTGCAATTAGTTGTTTTAGTGACAAATTAATTAAAGTGGATGGTTTTCAGCTTAAAGTATGTCAAGTGTAGTGGTACATTATGAAACAGTTACAATGCGTGATAGTCCAGAGGGTAAGTGTGGCATGGCATTTACAATTTTAAGATCTGCAATCTTTTCTTAGCATAATTCTGTCTGACGTGGGTGTGCTGACACCTTCTACTCTGTATGTGTATAGGTGGCTGGTTGGTTGGTTTTTTTTGTGTCTTTCTGGTGGCAACAAAAACATTCATATCCTTTTCCCCTTCCCCCTTCCTCTGCAACCTGTTGGTATCCAGTCCAGGATACGTTTCCTGTCTGTCTTCATGCTCTGTTTGAAAATTGGCGGTTTAGTGCTCTTTGTCTCATTTTCCCCTCCCTGCCAGCACAGGGTCTCTCCTACTTCCCCCGGCAGAGCCTTTTGCCTGCTCCCAGCCCAGGCAAGTACGAAACTTGCTGCTCGCAGCAGGGGCTGCTTCAAATGTGGAGTTCCTCCCCCTCTTCACCCATCGCTTCATCCCCGTTCCATGTCTCCCAACTCAAGGACCTCTGTGTCGTCTAAAATCCTCTTATCAGGACTTCCTTCTCCTTCCTACTCCTTCATGTGTCCTTGAGTACATCAGGCAGGCATTGCAACGGGAAGGGTCAGGATGTAATCCGTGAAGTAAGTTCATCATATCTTTCCCTCACAGTCTGCTTATGAGCTGTGAAGGCTTTTTTGGCGGGGTGGGGAGATAGTTTTCTTTCTCTTGCGAGATGAATGAGGGCAAGGATCTCTCTAGTTTCCTTTGTTCTTTTTTGGTTTATTCCTCAAAGTAAGTCGGAGGTGAAGCCAAACTGTTTCTGTTTCAGATGGTGGTACGCACAAGTCTAGTGCAGTGATTTTTTTTCAAGCTGCATTACAGGCAGTTTGGAGAGGGCTGGGTAGCACAATGCTGTGGGGCATATCGCTTCCAGCTGCTCTCTAAAATAAATGGGGGGGGAAAAAAGCACTAGTGATCTTGCACTGGTTCCTTGGGACATTTGCTGGTTAAGGTTGCAACAGCTGATGGGTAGAGGGGAGCACCCTTCAGGCTTAATGGTGAAAGATAAAATCTGAGGGATGGCTTTAGGCTAGATTTAATGTGAATTACATTTCTAATATAGGACCCTTGCCCTTTTGTGGGAATACAGCCATGTCTTTTTGTGTTTTGGCTTTTTCTATCAAGCTTCTCATGGTACAAACCAAGGCTGTGCTCGGGCACCAAGCAGGAGTATTTTTTCAAGCTGGCAGCTGCAGTTGCTGTCCCCCTTGCTGCATGGCACAAAAGCTATTGAGGGAGCTGAGCTGATGAGGAATTGTCCCACCACCTGCCTCTAACCCCCTGCCCTCTCCACCTGCTAACCCTCTACCCCCAACCTCTTTTGGTGGTGTTTATGCTGTGTCATAGTTTTCCAGGGTGATCACCTTGTTTATTCAGGGCTGGGATGGGGAGCCTTAGAAGTCTTCATCAGATGTGCCTTCAGTCCAGTTCTGGAAGCTGTCAAAGCTTTGTTGTTGTTGGTTGGTTTTTGGTCATGCCACTCTTGTGGGTTGGGGTAGGGTGGTGTTTTTAACTGCAGTATATTAATTTAAAAGGTAAAATTGTTTGGGTTTTTTTTTTCTATCCCTCTCATATTCTCCTGCAGGTTCTCCACTGGAAGGGTTTAGAATAATGAAAAGGCTGTGTCTGTCAAGGTGGGATGTCAGCGCTGCCTTCCTGGGACTGGAGGAGTGAAAAGGAGAAAGGACCAGAATTATTTGACTACTGACGCAATCTGCTGGACCCTGGTGGTGGTGGAAGAACAGGACAGTCTATCGTGCTTGGTTCTGTGGTATCGCCACAGTGGGGTCACCATGAATGTGACAAGCTTATTCTCCTTCACCAGCCCAGCGGTGAAGAGGCTGTTGGGATGGAAGCAGGGGGATGAAGAAGAAAAATGGGCAGAGAAAGCTGTTGATGCATTAGTGAAAAAACTGAAAAAGAAGAAAGGTGCTATGGAGGAGCTGGAAAAAGCATTAAGCTGTCCTGGTCAGCCCAGCAACTGTGTCACAATTCCTCGTTCCTTGGACGGCAGGCTTCAGGTTTCGCACCGGAAAGGGCTACCGCATGTCATTTACTGTCGAGTGTGGCGCTGGCCGGACCTGCAGAGCCATCACGAACTGAAACCACTGGAATGCTGCGAGTTTCCCTTTGGTTCAAAACAGAAGGAGGTTTGCATCAATCCCTACCACTACAAGCGGGTAGAGAGTCCCGGTAGGTTTTTCCCTATTTGTACCTTTACACCTTATCTGAACAATGTAAAGTATGGCAATTAATCATGTGACTCACCAGCTTAAATAAGCAAAAGTGGCTGTTTGCACATGTCAGATTCTTCCTCTGCAATTTATCTGCATGTAAGCATTAATTAGCAGTTCTCCCTTTCACGTGGCAAATGCTTCACTTGTGTAAATGTTTTATCACTACACAGAGGCATGGTCTTAGTCTATGCCTCAAGCTTCTGGGCCTGATATCACCTGGTTTTGTTGGTGACCGCTATCCCTGAGTTAATTTGGTTTTTACTGAATTGTGCAGATCAATGAATCTGTATGGAATGTTGCAAGCTAACGTAAAGGATTACTGCAGTCTGTGCATGAAAACCATTCTGACATACTACGGTAGTGGTATTATTCTTATTTCACTTCTATTACTTTTATTTCTTCATCCCCCAGGAGATAACATTGTCTTTAGGATCTCCCACAATTTTGGCCTTTTGAAAAGACTGTGATTTTAGACAGCAGAATATAATCTCCTCAACTTAAAGCTTTGATAGCCAGGTTTGGTTGTACGTGAAGCTTTACGGTCAGCTGTTCTGCAAGCGCAGTTTGCTTACCTGTTACCCATTTCCTCACTTCTTTTTAAGGTGCAGCCCATTCTCTGTCTCCTCTTCAAAGGCCAAACCTCTTTTTGACAAATCTGTGCTTAATTTTACTTACGCAAGTTTATTATCGGTGAATGCTTCCAGGGACTGAGACGAAATGTGCTTGGATGCATCTACACTAGTCTCCAGCTACTTGTGAGGTTGTACAGGGACATCTGCAGAAATGTGCTGCGAGCATGGGTGAACTTCCCTGGTTAGAATTTGGGAAGTCCATCTGTGTTAGGCGTTTCACAAACTGTGAAGCTGTCTCTGCAGAGTGGCATGGATGTCTTAAGGACTACAGTGGAAATAAGATTGTTGCAAGACTATTTCTCTGCGCATGAAATTGCGTTTGTCTTGGATCTGCATCACATGGTGCATACCTAGATGTTAAGTATTTCCCTTTAGTGTGTTCGTATTAACTTGGAAATCACGTGAACGGCAGAGGTAATACCCATAAATGTATGTATTTATGCAGCAGAAGCTTGAATAAAGGAACTCTGCGCTAAAGAAATGCTTATTAAAATTTTTTTTAAAAGGTTAAAATTCTTAACAATTCCATGTTAAGCAGAAGTGGGATAGTAAAATAGTTGTGTTCCTGTACTGCTAGCTGTCTGCATGTGTCTGTGCTAGTTGCTAGCATTCAGTATTCCAAAATACTGAAAACTAAGATTCCTGAAAGACATCTATTTCTGTCAGATTGAGTAACGGTTGGCCTCTTACTGTAATGTGAAATGACATGTTCTAACTCATTTTGCTTTAATCTTGGAAACAATTACTGAATTTGAGAACATTCTCATTTGGACCACTTACACTGTATTTAAAAATAAGTATTTGTAAATGTCCTGTCACTTCAATGAGATATGCAAGATAAAAATAGAACTTTTAAAAGGTGTCTGACTAAAATGTACGTTTTGTCTGAGTGCTGCTAAGTAGTTTAAGTGGTTGAGAAGCTGGGGTTTGGGTGTTAAGTCATCTTACAAATTTTGTATTTGGGAAATGGAGTAAAAAGTTAATAACTGTAAGCCTGAATTCCAGATTGTTCTTTGATTGTTTGGTTTTGGACAAGAGAAAAATCTCTACATTCATGTAGTCGCAGAATTTTTGCTGAGGAAAAAAAAATCTCAGACCAGTAACTTAATGAAGTTGGAGATGGCAGAAATGAAATGCTTCTCATTTTGTCCAGAGAGTGCCCTTTTTTAGGGAAAAACTAAATATTCTCGGTCAATTGCCTAATAGGGAACTGAGCAGTTTTCTTGTAAACATTAGGGCCGTAGTCAGTCTGACAGAGCTGACAGAACTATTTGGTCTTTCACAAGCTCAATGTGCTGCTCTAACCACTTAAAATATTCTGGAGGTAGCTGCTGACCCGGAGCTAGCGTTGGCTTTGGCTGAGGTGGTCTGTGAAACCCGGGTCTGGAGGTGCAATGTTTTATGCACGCTGATGTTGCATCTTGAACTTCTTAACAGCTTGCCAAGGTGTGAGAGTGGGATTGAAGCCCACTGTGGTTTTACCGAGGTCTCTGGCTGGGTTTGTAAAGGAGGAGGGGTTTATGTTGAGTCAGCCACAGATCCTGCCATTGTTTTGAGGGATATTGCATGGAGATGAGTGGGAAAATGTGGCTTTTGGAAACAGGTGGCAGCTGAACTCCCATTTGGCTTGGAGAGCTGTGCTTCATAACTTATGACTACTTTTTTTCTGTCCCTTCCTTGTTCTTGCTGTCCTCTAAACGTCGTCTTTATCTTCATTTCCTGACAGTCACTCCCAAATTCTGCTAACCGTTTTTTCCCATTTTTGCCAGGACATTAAAACACCATTATTGCTGCATAAGTGCTTACGCTTTGAGATTAATGGGTAGTGGGAATTAATGCATGAGTCACTGTTTCCAACAGTCTACGGACTTGAGCAAATATCAAGGTTTATGTTTCCAAGGCTATCATTGCAGCCAGGGGGGTTAGAAATGTACTTTCTTTTGACAAAACAAAGTTGGAAGCTCAGACGGTGTACAATGCGCGTTTTTGTGTGCAAGGTACTTGGTGAAATTCTGGCTCTGCTTGACCACGTGGTCTGTATTTAACTGCTTTGTGCAGGTGCAGATACTGCAGAGCTGAAGCGTACGGTGCGTGCATGGGATGGCATCTATACGTTCACTCTTCTGCTGGTTGTGGTGTGATTGGTTTCAGCGTTGTGTAAGTTTTGAGGAACGGATTAGTGGTAAATCCTCAAATACGTAAAATCAGGTAATGCTCTGTGTTGGGAAATGAGTGCTGTGGGTGCGTCTCAGCTTTCAGGTGCCAGAGGGATGTATGGATTTTCTGCCCTGATAACTTTATTCCATCCTTGCAAGTTCAGCTTGGAAAACATGAGAATTGGCACGCTGTGGTGTGTCTGTCAGCTACAAAGCTATACCTGAATCCAAATAAGATTTTTTTTTTTTTTTTTTTCTATTAGCCAGGCTAGATAGAAACAAGTTGTACACGGTCAAGAGGAGGCAGAAAACTACCAGCAGTCTCAAACAGGGAGCCTGCCGGGTGTCCCTGGGCGCAGGCTGCACTGCTGCCTCTGCGCAAGGAAGGGAACGTGGCATCTGGCAGGCACCTGGGTCTGATGTGGTGGTACCATATTCCTGCCTAACCTGACCTAGAGGCTCTGCGCCAGCACGGGTGCCTATCTGATCCTGCAGCGAGTCGATCAAGAAAACTGAACAGACAGAAAACCACTTTTTGGCACGGTTAGCTTTGCAAGCGTGGTGCCCTCGGCTCACTCGCTGCGGAGTCAGGCGGGGGGGCAAGGCAGCATGGGGGCACAGGGCGAAGGCGAGGAAGGGTGGCTTTCCTGTGGTGGCGTGACACTTGGTCAGCCTGGCATCAGCAGGCTGTCCCCCAGGTGATGGAGACCTGATCCACGGCGGGGTGCATGAACAGCTCCCGCTCGCTGTGCTGTGCCAAGCACAGCTGTTTGCGTGGCCTTGTGCTGAACCACAGCACAGTCACTTTTTCCCTCCCCTGCTGTGTTATCTTCCAGGCTGATCAGAGCAGCGCCGGAGCTCGCCGCATGGCTGCGGGAACATCTGTACCAACACAGCGCTGTGGATGACATGTGGGAAATGAGAGGAGAAAGTAGAGGCTGTTTTGTTGCTGGGGATGGGAACACAACCTTGTACTCGACTGCCAGGAAGAAATACCTCCTTAAGATGCGTTGCTGTAGCTCACTGCTGCTGTTTCATATGCCTGTTGTGTGCAGAATTATTTCTGGTGCAGGGTAGTTAATGACTGTCAAATTTCTCCCTTGGCAAGGCAAAGCAAAGCTTTTAATTAAGGCAGGCAGGGTCTGCATTTGATGCCTTTTAAAAACTGGCACACTCAGCTAAACTGGTGTGCTCACTTGGCTGAATCTGCTTTTTCTCCTCAGTTTTATTTTTTGGTTTACAGATATCTGGAAATCAGGCTCATACCTGGTTTGGGACTATCCTTCAGTACAATGAAGGCTTGAGAAATAATTAGGTGTAGAGCATACGGCTATGAGTAAAAAGTGAACACCGTGTTCCTCATCTCTCTCTGAAAATGCCACAAATGGCCTCTCAGGTTTTGCTGGAGAATGTGTGAAATGACATTTGGAAGTCCCTCCTGAGATACTTCCTTCCCTTCTCTTATTCCTTTGTTTTCTGTGGAAATACAGCCTCTGTCACTTGCCTCTGTCCTCAGTTATGTCAGTGGGATCGGGTGAAAGACATCATCCAGGATTTAAGGGAAGAAAAATTCTTTTGCTTCATGTGTGGAAGTGGTTGAAAGTGCAAGTGTATATGTAAATGGCTACCCCCTGCCCCGCCACTGAATGATGTCTCCTGAGAGTGTCCAAAATCTGCTGATACCCCCTCAGGGGTCAGGCTTGGGAGAAACCTAGTCTTCATTGATCTGAGTGAGCTTAAACCTGCCTTGGGAAATGCAGTTGTTAACTTTTCGATATTCATTTCTGGAGGTGCTTACTGATGCTCGCTGTGCTTGAAGCATGCAATGCCAGGGGGTACTAAAACTGGTCAGTCCAGAAGCAGCTCGTCTGTCCTCTGAAATATTCTAGTTGTATGGAGCAGCCCATTAGCACAGCCACTTGGAGGCAGAAGATAATTACACTGGTTTGGGTTTTTTGCAATTACCAATAAAGTATGGATAAAGAAGGCTGGATGATTGTTCTCCCTTAAGCTTCACTTCTTTAGTGAGCTGGCTGCAGTCTGCTCTACGTCAAGGGGCTTTATGAACCTGATGCTGCCCGTGTTCCACCCAAATTGGGGGGGATGTCATAGCAGCGGTTGCTTTTTTTGTGACATGGACAAATACGCTGTCAGAACAGTTGAATTTTCAATTCTGCCTAAAGATCGTGATGTTCCTTCCCATTATAAACATGAATTCAAAGTGGATGTCTGCTTCAGCAAGCTTTTTTTTTTTTTTTTTTTTTTTTTGGCAAGCAACATTTTGCTCAAATGTACAGCTGCTTTTTGCCACAAGAGCAGGCCAGGTCCCTGGGCTCTGAGGAGAGTGGTAGGTGTGTCGTGCTGTTTTTGCTCCCGGCGTGGACTCCTTGCCTATGACTTTAACCTGATTGTTTTCATATTTGTCTTTGATCTCCTCTGCTGTTTGCTCTAAGTGAGTCTCTGTAAGGCTGCACACCTACTGCAGGCACCAAGGGTGCAGAAATAAACTTGAAATGGTGGAAATCCTGGATAAGGCAGGTTTAGACTCACGCGGTCCTGTAAGTAAATACTCTTTGAATGCTCTCCTGTATGGTGTTGCAGCTCTGGTCCTCAGTGAAAGAAAAACAAGGCATGTTTGAGGGAGCCTTTTAATGCCATTTGAAATAACACAGATGTTTGTGCATGTTGGTCTGTTCATGCCTGCGAGCGCACTCTCTCTAGGTACTTTACAGAAAAATGAAATGGGTCGGTTAGTCATCCTCATCTTGTCCCCCTGTACTTGACCAGCCTAGGAACACTACATACAAAATTAATATTCCCAAACTGTTTCTAGGCAGGGTAAATTGAGAAGAGGATCTTTAAAAACCCGTCACGCCGTACTCCCCCTGCGCTTCAAATCTGACGCAGGCTGTTGCGGTGGCTTGCCTGTTGGATCGCTAACGCCGCTTTCGGCAAGCGGCAGGGGTCAAACGCAGCTCCTGGGACCATCAAACCGGCAGGTGCGCCCTGAGCTCATCCAGATCAAATTTGGAGCCAGGGGAGAAAAGTTGGGAGTAAAGAGGCCAGTCCCTTTGGGACCATAAGATTGCTTGGCTGGGCTTTTTGGGATCCCAGGGTTTGCTTGGTGGCTCCCACCCCACAGCACCCAGGAGAACGGGGGCCAGCACGAGAGCCTCCGTGCCATTTCTGGCCAGGCAGAAGAGAGCTTTGATGTCCTGGGCCCTGGGGAGCCCAGCAGAGCAGCTGCTGGCGCGACTCCCACAGCACCCGGCTTGGTGGAGGATGGTGAGGGAGGGGGAGAGGGCCCAGGGGAGCGAAGGCGAAAGGGAAGCTGCTCCGGGGGCTGTCAGGGAGGGGGAAAAACGGATGCATCCCTTTGGGTTTAACATGTAGAACCAAGTTAGAAAAATCCCTGTTCCTGCATAATTTCCATAGCAGGATTTCTGCACCTCTGCAGGCTGAGGGTGAGGGACCAGAGAGCATCATTGCTGAGGAGTTTTGCCCTATCGCTGTGTAATGCTGCTGTTGGGCGTAACTTTAAAAATAGCATGCTACAGCAGGTGGGCACAACTACAGGATGGTTCCCCAAAATAGCAAGCAACTGTCCGTTTGCTTGGGAAGTAGTGTAAAACTATCTTTTCAGTTTTGCAGAATTCTGTTCTAAAATACCCCACCAGAACTGACCTGGGGGAGAGGAATTGACATAAGGAGGCAGAAAGGAGGGAATGGTCTAAGTCTAACATCAGGGTTCTCCTTGTCTAACCTCATCATGTATTAGAAAAATGAGCTTCATTAAAGGGATAAAAGTTGTCAAAAAGGGCATGTTTCTGTCTTTTTTTTTTCTTTCTTTAAAATTAACCAGATTCAGCTGGGTGGGGTTTTTTTTCTGACTCAAAAGACCAGACTTCCAAGTTTTAACCTACTCAGTAGGATGGTGACTGTGGCTTTCGTACAGGTAATTTGAACTCTGGTCTGTGTAAATGTCTGAGTTAATATACACTATCACACTAACTTCCTCCTGTATCAGGACTGCTTCTCCCCCAAATCCGCTTTCAAGAACTCCTTCACTAATGTGCCTACAATTAGTACTAAATTCTGAAATTGGCCTTGACAAATGTCAGTTTAATCAAAATGTTAGCTTATCAGAGCATCCGCAAATAAAATCTAATGTTAGCTGAATATTGTAATGCAGGAAATGTACTAATATTACTTGCCAAATACATTTAGACCAGATGTCTGATGTAGAAGGAAAGTCAGTAAAGCAACAACTGCTTTGCTTTTTTTTTTTTTTTTTTTTGCAGTACAGTCTTCAGTTGTAACTATGTAAAATGACAAATCAAGGTGTGGGGTCTACTGAAACTGCAAAACAAAATTAAGAGTTGAGAAAACAAGATGTCTGTCAGCTTTCTCCCAGAATAGAAAGTCTGGCATGTTTGTCCGGCTGTCACCCCAAAGCAGGCTGCTGAATAGCTATTATTGAGCCTTTTCACATGCAATTACTAGAATGTAGGTTTGGAGCAAAAGTCTAAAAGGCTGGCATTTCTGCTTCTGAGAAAACAGCAAAGCAAAGCCGTGCTACTGCAGCCAATAGCACAGCCTTGCTTAAGCCAGGTGGTATTGGAACAACATAAAGTAACTAGATCCCCAGAGACTGCTTTTGCCACAACACTATTAATTTTTTTTTTTTTTTTAACCAGGAGTAAACTCTATCCTAAGTATAGACATGTAAGTGTCTTTTTATGTGAGAACTTGTCCTCTGGTCAAAGAATATTCAGTTTTGCCAGGTCTTGTTTTAGGCAACCCGGGAAAACTTAATGACGTTAAAACTTTTCTTTCTGCTTGGCGTTTTATTGTTTACAAGCAAAATCTTGGCAAGACCTTTCAGTCGGCATGCTTCAGTGGCTCTCTAATGCTACAGACAGCAAGCAAAGCTAAGCTAAGCACATTCAGTTGAGCGTAGGGTGGTACCTGCTCTGTTCCCACCACGGGACTGGGCTGCTCACCAGGATGCCTCAGCCAACTTTGGCTGCTGTGGCCTCAACGGCAGGAAATTAATCTGGGATTCTTTAGGAGGCTTGAAATGTGTTAGTTTAACACTGCTGCTGTGTTTTTTGGTTTGCTTTTGGTTTGGTGTTTTTTTTTCTTCTCCTAACTCTTTGTTTTTCTTAGAAAATCCTGCAAAGATGAAGTTGTATCTAGAGCGTGGAGTACAAGCTGCAAGTTCCCCTGCCTGATGTTTTTGTACCCATTTCCAGATAGCATGAACTGGCGTGTGAGGATTTCCCTCCTTCCCAACCTGCAGTTCTATTTTTCTAGTAAAATGTAACTGGCTTTGCATAAATTCATATGAAAATAGAGCTCTATGATGCTTGGAAATTAAAGTGCACTGTGTAATGATAGTGCCCTCAGGTCTTTATTAGGGCTGAGGGCCCTGTTGTGGTATAAGCCTGTACAAACCCTTCTATGTCGACCAAGTTGCCATGATTTTTAAGAGCAGAAAGTGCAGCAGCAATTGCTCATCTCTTTTTTTTTTTTTTTTTTTTTCTTTTTTTTCCTCTCTCTCTATTTTATAAAGCTCACAGAAGAGGTAGAATCTACTTTGGCAAGGAAAGATGATCAAAGTCTGGTTTCTTATATGAGGCCCCATGTATTTCATTACTTCGTCTTCTACTTTCCAGACATGGAAAGAGAGATACCTACCCAAATCTTCATGTAACATGCAAAGGGGGGGAAAAAAAAAAAAGAGCCCCTGAGGGAAACTAGCTGTCATCTGGGCCTGTGTAAGATAACTGAAATCCATCTGGATAGAAAATATGCTAATGTAAAAGTACAGCAGGTCCTTTGGCTTGGATTAGGGTTTTTCTTTTTTTTTAGAGAGAAACTTTAAAAAAACAAAGTCTCCAACTTCTGAATGTAACTTTTTATGTTTGCTAAAATCATTATCTCCAGAATGGGAAAATAGAACAAAAAAGAAAAATGAAGAAGATCTTTACTCTAGGACAGCACACCTGTTAGTTTTCTGAAGAACGGGACGATGTGCTGGAGGGACAAGGAGTGGAGATCCGTAGCTTGCTTCAAAGGCCACCATTGCATTTTCATAAAAGCAGTTCTGTCTTGGTGTGGTTAGTTGGCACATTTATCTGAACAGCCAGGTTGTCTTTGGTCTATCTTCTATATTTTTGGCATTCTTGTCTCATAGATTAAATGGCCCTGTGGGTGAAATTGCCCTGTAGCTGTAATTTCTTTAATACAGCTCGACTTGTTTGGTGCAGGCATACTCTGGGTATCATTTGCATGGTAAAAACAAGCTACCCAATTCCCAGGTTGTCTTGACAGACACAAGATCTTTTCTTAGCTGCAGTTCCACAAACATACCCAGCCTGGCTTCTGGGTGGTTTTTCTTCCTCTTCAGCCATTACTGGTAGCGTTACTGCTAGCAGTCGTGTGTTCACTCTCAGGTCCAGGTCCATATCGACAGAAAATCTTGGAGCAAAATTTAGCCACGGTATAGCCCATAAAACCTTTTAATCTGATGTTTGAGGAAGTGTAGAAATCAAGCTGTAGGATGACTTGTGGTTCTACTCCATTAACTGGTTTTAACCATTTTAATGAGGTTGAATTTGCCAATCTGTTGCAGTATCTTTTTAAGACAACAGTGTATTTAATAGTATGTTTCCTTTAAATATATGCATCCCTACTGAAAAGAAACAGTGATAATTTTTTTTTAAATTTTTGTACCTAAGGTAAAGAGGAAGGGAGAAATCCTGGCTTCAAACTGTTAGAGCAGCGTCCTGTGGAGATCTGCACAGCAGAGATGTGCGCTGCTTCATCCTTTTACAGCAACAGATGTGCTGGCTCCACACAGAATCCCCACTCCTGCTTTCTCCCCTTCCCTTACACCCCTTCCTGGAGCTGGCAGCTGCAGCAGAGAGCAGCCTCCTCTCCTGCTGCACCGAGCCTCGGTGGTGTGTTGTTCCGTGTGGTTGAGGTCTGCAACCTGGCCAGCAGCTCAGCTGGGTGGTGAGGGGAGCAAGAAGGGTATGTGTCCTCCTTTACATGCTGAACCCCTGGCATCCTTCCATACTTGCGAAGGGCCCGGTCCCTGCTCACGTCTTTGCCCCTGAGCGAACAGCGTTCGGGTTAACTCCTCTGTGGCTCTGGTAGGAGCAGCTAGCCTGCAAAAAAGGCCGTGAGCTGCAGGGAGGGCAGGTTATAGCAGCAAGTGACTGTCTTGGCATTGGACTAATTGGAGCGCTGTAGCCTCTGTCGCATGCAGTGTGGCCTTTCAGGGCTTCTCCTCCTCGTTTAAGGTTGTCTGTACGCAGTGAGGATGTGAATTAGGGGCAGCACTCAAAGTAAATTCTGCAGTGATATTTTCGAGACCATTTGTGCAGTATCAGTACCAGTTGTATTCTTTCCCCCCTTTCCCATGTGTGTTTTGAAGAAGTTGGTGTTAAATCATTTGCGGTTGAAGTAGTTGGACAAAAAGTATAGATTTGTGTGAAAGAGAGCTGGGAAGAGGAGACTTGTTCTCATTTTGAGTCCTTCTAAACTTCACCAGTGGTTCTGCCTAACAGGAGAGAACATGCATGTATACCTTGGGAAAATCTGGGGCTGCTTTATTTTAATTACAGAAAACATACAGAAAATATCCTGTTCTTCTGCTATTTTAAAATGCTGTAAATCGTGTGGCTTCCTGTGATGTCATCTGTGTCATTGTTTAAATGTGCTGTAGGGGATGGGAAAGGTAGGTGATGCACTTTCTGCACAAATTAACTTCGGAAAAGTTAGTGGTTTGACCTTCATCCATAGGAAAGGAAGAGATAGGGAAGCTGTGTTTTTTAATGCTTGGAAAAGTAAGGAAGAATCATAAAGACAGGAAAGGGAAAATACTTTTTAACACATGATCTCATTGTTACTTTTTTCACTGGTAATTTATTGGCCCGCCAAATGTTGACTGTGACAATTAAATAGTGCTTGACCTCACTGCAAAAGGACTGCTGGGTTTAAAAGAACAAGCTTAATTCTGAGAGGTCCTGATATTCAGAGAGATTGGGTTTGACATTTGCCGTGATGTGAATGAGGGGATTTGTGGTGCCCACCTGAATGTTGAATAATTATTATTTTTTTTAATGTCTTTTTCTGGTGACATGTGAGAATGGCTACATTAGAGGCAAGGGACAGTCTGCACAGCCAAGGGAGATGCAGTTTCTCCTGGGGTGTTTTGTAATTGAGAACTCCCATAGAATGGCAGATGGAAGTGTTTTATTTCAGAAAATGCTGTAATTAGGAACTTTTATATTCTTTGTAAAGTGGAGTTGGTTAAAATTTTCGTATTTAAATGAATCTACTTAGGGGTGACATCTGCCTCAAATATTTGAGTTCTGTTGGAATCTCAGTGGAGCTGGTCTAAGGAAGTGAGATATCAGATTAAATCTTTAAAACCTGCTTCTGACTCCCAACGGGCAGCCTTAATTTTGGTAGTGAAGGTTTGGCCTGGTCTATGTGTTGAGTGGTGTCACAGAATCACAGAATGGCAAGGGTTGGAAGGGACCTTGGGAGATCATCTAGTCCAACCCTCCTGCTAAAGCAGGTTCACCTAGAGCATGTTACACAGGACTTCATCCAGGCAGGCTCCTGGTACTCTCAAACTCCAGGACACTCACATGGTATCTGAGTGGTTCTGTATAAGTAAAGTGCTGGAAGAGTAAAGATGCCCCAGTGACTTGGAAGAACTTGTTTGTCTTGGCAAGATGATGGGTTTTTTTTGCAATTCGTTTGTAATTCAGCCTTTTAGTGAAGCAGCTGCCTCCGAAACACCTTTCTTAATCTGAGTGATAGTTATGTCTGTACAGGGTTGGGGTGTATACACACTCATGTTCCTCTCCTGTGGGCCCACCAGGTGCTGGGGACAGGGCAGGAGTCTCAGGGAGAGGGGGTGATAGCCTGGCTTGCTTTTGCTGGTTTTTTGTGGGGCTTTTGGCACCCTCCCTTGAAGGCAGGCTATCCCAGGGGTTTCTTCCAGTCCTGCTCACCCATGGAGATGGGAAATGGACGGGCAGATGCGGAGAGGAATAACTTCTGTATTTCACTTCCCCTACTTTGTGCATGTATCTCCCTCTCCCTTCCCTTGCCTCTCCTTTCCCCCCATTGTCCAAAAATCTCAGCCTATAACAAGACTAGCTTTTAATCCATTGAGTAGCTTGGACTTTGCTGTGAGGCATTGAAAGATAGAAGCTGAGGCACTGGAAAAAAGCTGATTTTTTTTTTTTATCTTGCTGTATCTGGTATCATGTTCATATTCCCAGTTAAAAAGAGACCTTTGTTTCCCTGCTGATGAGGAGGCCTTGGGAGTGTGGTAAGACTAGTAGATTCTGATGTGTGCTCTGATCCCATAGTAGCATGTAGTTGGAGCTCAACTGCTGCTCAGTTGGGTTTTTTGAACTACATAATTTTGTTTAAATTGCACATTTTGTAAACGGACTTGAAGAGTTAATAACTGGTTTAATACAAACTTGTAAGAACATAGTCCAGGTTAAAAATAAAATTACAGCTGTTGGGACCAGACTGAGTTCAAGGCCTGTTAGTATTAGTATTGTCTTCAGAAAAAAATCTGTCCTTATTAGCAAGGTTTTGGGTTACAAGCCATTACGTGATTAGCAGGATCACAAGCGCAGGAAAATGAACTGCATGTCAGCATTGTAACGTGCTTACTTCCCAGCATTTCTTTGTGTGAATAAAACTAAAATGCAGAATTGTGGTTTGTTCTTGGCTCTTCCTCGCTGGCCCTCTGTGAAAACAAGCTCCCATCTGGCAAACCAGGTAGGTAGCACGATTGCTATGAATTCAAGCTGTGCAGTAACTGGCTATAAGGAAGAGTTCTTGCTTAGACATGCGCTCCTAGATTTGACTACCTTGTTTTTAAGACAGATGTGAATATGCCCTAGGGGAGGAAGAACATGGGTTTTTTCCCTGTATAGCCTAGTCCTTCAGAACTGAGTCTCTAACGTGGTGGCTTTTCCCTCTTTCTCCCTTTGCAGTCCTTCCTCCGGTGCTGGTTCCAAGGCACAGCGAATACAATCCTCAGCACAGCCTCTTGGCCCAATTCCGCAACCCGGGACAAAACGAGCCCCACATGCCACACAACGCTACTTTCCCGGACTCTTTTCAGCAACCCAATAGTCACCCGTTCCCCCACTCGCCCAACAGCAGCTATCCAAACTCGCCTGGAAGCAGCAGTAGCACCTACCCGCATTCTCCAGCCAGCTCAGACCCAGGAAGCCCTTTCCAGATGCCAGGTACAGTCGACTTCGGTTCCTCTTCAGAAGGGAGAAGGTGGTTGGACAACACTGGTATCTTTTTTTTTTTTTTTTCCTTAATACCAAGTTATCAGCCAACACTTGTATTTAATAGCGAGCTGAGAGATGTAACGTAATAAAGACTATGTAATTGCTTTGCCTAGGAATAATATTGAGGGTTTTAATATTGTGCCTCTTTCAAACACAGTTAAAACATTACAGTGAAACCCTTCTGTGGTGGGGGGAGGGATTCAAAATCTTTTGGGGACCGGTTCAACAGTTTAGCCCAGAAAGCATAGAGTTTAATGCACAAGAAGCGTAATGCTACAGATTGTCCTTACTTAAGAAAGGGATCACCATAAATTCAGCATCAGGCTTTAGTTCTGCGGAAGAAGGATGTTTCTCAAGGGGATCATGCTACTGCTACTTGATAAAATTTCTTCACATAGTGATGTAATTTCAAGAAACAAATATACTTTGACTGAAACCCAGTTCCTTAAGACCCTGAAAAGAAATCTTCAGGCTGGTTTACTTCCAAAAGTCAAAGACATAACAACCTTTCCTTGTTGACTCATGTCCATAGAAAATTCTGTGAAGCTGTCTTTTTGGTTTTTTTAGCTCTACATGTGGATGGATAAAAACACTGCAGAAGCAGTCTGTGACAGAATTCTTCGTCTAAATGCTAGAAGGACTCCATACAAATGCTTACTGTTGTTCTTTTTGCATGTTTTCTTCCAGGGCTGAGGGAGGGTGTGTGCAAACAAAGTGGCAGACTTGTGAATATCTGTTTTCTATTACATGAAATTAACAGCCACAGATTTCTGCTGCTGATAGTTGTTTCCCTTTAAAATTTTTCTCTTGCGAGTGAAGACTACTGAAATTGCAGAGGCAGAAGTGAAGGAAGGAAGGAGAGTTTCTACCGACTTTCCTAAAAAATGTGAAAAGTTGCTGCAAAACCAGCTGTCTTTCCTCCCTTTTTTTTTTTTTTTAATATGATTGGTGTGGTTGGGGCTCTTCCAGCAGAGATAAAGGCTTCTCTAACAAGGCCTTCCTGAACACTGGCTTGTGGAAGTTCACTTGATCTTTGAGGGTCTGTTCTGTCTGCATGCCTGTAAAGACAAGTCCGCAGCTGCAGAGAAGAAATTGAATTAGAGGAGAGGTCAAGATGCTGATGTCCTTGATGCTTGGCTCTGGGTAGTTGTCCGTCTTGCACTAATGGGGGAAGAGGCTGACTTCTGGAAAACGCATACAAAAAAAAGAGCAAAGCAATTGTCCAGAGATCTTGAAAACTTTCTAGATACCGGCTAATTTGTCGTCTGTGGCCTTACAATCTTGTTTCCCTATCTATGCATCACTAATGTTGAGTTTGCACACACACGAACATTTAAGGCTTAGTAAAACATAAAACTTAAAACTACAGAGTAATCTGTTAGGCTTTTAATGCAGCCCTGTTGTTATCTCTGTCTTTCTCTGCTGGTCTGTCATCCAACTGAGGGGTATGCAGGCAAGGGAATTAGCAAGGTACCTGTCAGCATTAGATGTAAAGCCCTCAGAAGAGTATCTCCTAAACAATAAGCGGTTAATAGATTTCATTAAAATGTGTTAAAAAACAAAAAAACACCCCTCAAAAACCCCAAACTTCCGAAGCCAGTGATATGATTCTCCTGCCTTTTGTTGATGCTGACTTGGTTTTCAGGGTTTTGGAGGCCTCTGTGATTATTTGCTGTGGTAGTTTGCAATCCAAGCTCTCAGGAATGGAAGTAAATGTGGGCTGAGCAGCAGCAGCGTTCACCAGGGATAGTACAGTGGTAATCTAGTATCACTCTTTGCAGCAAAAGCTTTGCAGGGGTCAGGCAAGGGTTTCTCTCTTCTGCATGTGTCCAATTGATTTGGAGGAGAGTGTCCTCCGGTGTATTGGGAAATGGTGACATCGGCAACTTCCAATGGCTTCTAAGAAGCCATTTGAGAAGCTTTCACAGGACTGAAATAGGCAGCTGAAGGGCAACGTGAGTATCTGTCTCGGATGCTTCAAGCAGGGCTGAAAGCAGCGTATTAGTGAGTACGGTTGTTGTGCATGGGCTAGTTTTATGCTAGAGATTCAATCCTGAACAGGGTAGTACAGCCAGTAAGAGACACTGACAGATAAAGTCCTGCTAATTCTGTAGAATTTGGGTTACTGAATATTCTCAACTGTTCCCAGTCTAGGGAAACGGCTAATAATTCGCAATGACAATAATAAGGTCCTGGATATATCTGGGATGTTTGCATGCTTCATGTTGGAAACAGAAAAGTTCGAACTGAAAGTTTGCTGCTCCAACTTCTGTTCACGTTTACCATATTTGATATCTACCTCTGGCCTGGCCCTGAGACCTCTGTGTGCCTTAATGTCTATATGGCACTTTCAACCTACAAAAAAGGTGGGCTGGAAACATAGCTGACCTTTCTTCTGTGGCTTGGTGGAAGGAGGGAAGTGACTTGTTTTTATTGCAGTTGTGCATAATATGCACAGTAATTCTTTGCTTTCCTGATTCAAGGTCCGTGATTGCTTTCTCAGATTTCTGGTGGGTGGAAGTTTATAGCTGAGTCAGGCTGGAAGCATTTCCAGGCTAAAATTGTTTATGTGGGTATGTATATATACTTTAAAGAGAGGAAAGGACTTGTGTATCTCTGACTTTTCTATATTTAGCTGATACTCCCCCTCCTGCTTACCTGCCTCCGGAAGATCAGATGACACACGATACCTCCCAGCCAATGGATACCAACATGATGGCACCCGCAATTCCACCTGATATACACAGAGGAGGTAAAAACACTTCCTTCTTGTCTCCCTCTTCGCTTCTTAAGTGTAAAGAACTTTCAGAACTTACTTTTGATAATTGCATTTTAATTTTGGATATATGTTGTTTATGGAAATTTTTAGCTGTAGAAAAGAAAAAAAAAGCCACCCATGTAATTTTTTTTCTGTTGTTGTAAATGATGAAACAGTAAATCTGGAGATAAAAACTTAGAAATGTGAATATTTATTTAGGACAAGAAACTATCACATGACTCTTTAAAAATGTAAAATGTATGGGGTTTATTACTTTCTTACTCCCAATCAACTCAACAACCAAAGTAATTTTATATTCTGTATCTCGAACTTCTGCTAATCACCAAGCAGGAAGAATTCCTATGACACTGCACGCTTCTGCATGCAATGCTGAAATTACATGTGTGCAAGGAAGGGAATCTCTTTCTCTCTTATGATTGCATTGATTTATTGGAACAATGGAGTTAATGCTGTATAAAGCCTACTGACTTGTGGATGACAGTAGATATGGTCAAGTATAGCTCTCCAAGCAAAGACTTGGGCAGAGGATGGATGCTAATACTGTCACTTACATAAATGCCCAGAGACATTTTACATGGGCAACTGGAATATCTGGTTTTTTTCCTCCCAAGATAGTAAATCACATAAAATTTTCTTTTCTTAATATGTTTTTGTCCTAATTCTAAACTTCAGTCCTTAAAGAGTGTGCTCTGCTTTTAATAATTTACCCTTTTCCTGGTCATAAGGGCGTTTGAGTTTTTTTCATATTTTGTGTTGTTTCACCCTCTCTCCCCATTTTTATTCCATCTTTGAGTCATGCAGGGATAGCACTTGGTTCAGAATTCAGAGCTGTCTGCCTGAGGTGTGGCATTGCTACGGACTTTAAAATCTGTATTAAAAAAAACCCTATTGCTTTATGTACCATGACACAGACGTCTTTTTACGCATTGCTTTTTAAAGCCTTTGCAGCCAGCCGTGACTGCTGAGTAAAGGCTTTAGCACATTCATCACATTGTGAGAAATAGCCCCTTTAGAGAGCACATAAGCTTACACAGTTGTGGCCCGTGCCAAGAAAGAGCAGCAAGCTGGATGCCGTGCCAGAATGATTATCAAGATCACAAGCATATAAAAAATTAACTGCTGTTTGATATTTTTTTCTTTTTGTAGTTGTTTTGTTGCTAAGCTTAATGTCTGGTTTCAGGAAGTATGTTTGCCCTCTTAGAACGATTTGGATAGCTTTTGTGCTAACCTCTCTACTCTGTTTGGAATGTGAGTTTTGCATGTGATAAACCCCATCTGTAGCATTTCCACTTTTCGCTGATCCGGTACGCTGTGTGTATGTATAGTCCTTGCTGGCCTGAAGTACATTCATCAATGTTTATGCCAAACTGCAGACTTTTGCATGTTTGTCCCTCTCACAAAATACAAGAGTACTGTAGAATGACTCTAGTACGTGAGAGTTGATAAGGAGAAAAGGGCTGCATGTTTGTCCCTCTCACAAAATTGTACAAGAGTACTGTAGAATGGCTCTAGTACGTGAGAGTTGATAAGGAGAAAAGGGTTTACATTTTTCTTCTTAACATTCAACCATTTCAAAATAAAAAATGTGCTATTAGCATTTTTTCCCTTCTAGCAGTTTATTACAATGGATTTTCATCTCTGTCCTTTCATTTAAAAAAAAAAAAGATACTTCTTTGTGCCTTCACGTGTTTATTATTTGTATATGTATGCTGTAATTACAGTACTTTAAAAAAAAACAAAACCTGCTGCAGGTTGTAAAAGAAGAGTTTTTACTGTGAACTTACTGCAGCATTTCTGTTGCAAACTCTTTAGAAGCATGTTCTTCATGGTGATTTGTTAGTCTTAAGAGATTTGACTTAACAAGCTGCATCCTGTCAATGAAGTTGGGTAATTTCCATTGTTGGCCCATGCTGGGAATAGAGAGACTAAACGCACCTGCTCTGCATGACTTAAAGCAAATGTAAGGAAGTTAGTTTGAAATCTGTGTGAGAGAGATATGATTCATTCTGTAAGAATGGCCAGCTGGCAAGATTTCTTCCTGACTTTGAGAACTGGGGCAAAGCTGCAGCTTTGATAATTGCTGGCATCTTTACGGGAATTAAAAGTGTAGTAACCTCTTACTAATAATTAATGACTGATTTTTATTATTTTTCACTGTGTGGTTTTTTTTTTGGTTTTTTGTTTTTTGGTTTGGGTTTTTTTTTTACAGTGACGTGA
This sequence comes from Egretta garzetta, assembly GCF_000687185.1. Lineage (NCBI taxonomy): Eukaryota > Metazoa > Chordata > Aves > Pelecaniformes > Ardeidae > Egretta > Egretta garzetta. The sequence goes on from NW_009260413.1 coordinate 1,688,994, forward strand.
AAGGATATAAAATGCTAGGGTATCAGGAAAGATCTTTTTACCAGTGTTTTAAGCAAGGTATCGGTCAGCGGTAGACACTATGCTCAGAAGTTTTGCGCAGTGATGTAGGATGTGTTACTGTGCTTTTGATTATTTGCCACCTTTTGTGTCTGCTAGGTGCTGCTGGTTTGGGGGGAACTTTTTGGGGTTTGTTTTGCATGTGTCAGAAGACTCATAGTGGTACGATCTGTGAACAGAGGAAAATATGAATGCTGGTCTTAGATGGCTGGTTTCAGTAAAGACTTGGGGCTGGGAGAAGGAAACCTCTGGCCAGAGAAACAAGTTTTCCTGTAATACCAGTCTGATTTTCATTTTAGCACTTTGACCTGTAGTTGGAGCTTTCATCTGCAAAGTTGGTATTTTAGCAGCAAGTCCAATTGTGCTAGGCTTCGCAGTGAAAGTGTCTCCTTCATTTAAAAGAAACCACATAAAGCAACCACATCCCTTCGCTAGCCTCCTTTTATTTGGAGGCAGTTTAATAATTTGTTGCTGAATTTGGCACCTGAAAGAATGTGCACTGGATGAAGATATCTGAAGAAACCTGTGCTGTTGTTGGACACCCAGTGGGATTCTTTTTGGTAAAGGCTTTTGGTACCATCTGGAGAAATTGTTCCCCACACACAATCACAGTGTCACCTCAAGGCTTCCATGTGTTTCTAGAGGTTGATGGGTGGAAGTCATGAACAAGGCATTTCCCATCAGCATTCTGCACAATTCCCAGCTTCAGTTAGGAGCTGCTGAGGAGGAGCTTCATGTTACCGGTCTGGAAAACCATGTTCTGACAAATCCTTGCTCTTTTACTCAACAAGTAATTCTTCTGGTCATGAACAGTTGCGGATTTTGCATTTGGTAGCACTTGATGAATAAAAGGTTCTCATTAAATAATATGTTCCTCCATTTCATCTACCCTTCAGCCCAGCATATCCTGCACGTTATGCTCTTGTTCAGCCTCCAATCCCAAGCAGTATCCATTCATACTGAAGATGTGCTTCGTGCATGTTCTGCAGATAAATGTTGATATCTCTTAGTTTTTCAAATGTCCTGCCCTTCCCCAAGAAGCCCAGGAGAAAGATTTATGCACGCTCTGAAAGCTGAAAGATTCATTTGCTGACTGTATATTTAAGCTACCCGGCTATACTTCTTGGTACCCAAAGTTACGAATGGTCTCTTGTGAAATGTGTGATGCTGTTTCTCCCTGTCACCATGCAACTTTGCAGTAAGCACAGAGATGACTTGTAATTTGGTAGCTGAGTAAAATGAACTGCAGTAGAAGTTCATTTACTAAATGGGAAAGAAAGCTGAGCTGTACAATTGCAGCATTTCTCTGCTGCCTGGGCCCATACCATCGCGTGTTGTAGAAAATGTGGCAGGGATATCGGGGCACTGTGTGGTATGTGCCCAGGAGCTTCCTACACTTTTCTGTTGATATCTAGTGCCAACCGTTGTCTCTTGTGAGTCTTGTGCAAGTAAAATTGAGGTGAAATTATTCTATTGTATGTCTGTGGCTGTGAAAAGATAAAAAATAACTGAAGACAGAAGAGCCTTCGTTTAGCTGCAATTGCTTATCCGGCTCATCTTTCAGTGATCTTCAGCCAAAATCTGCAGGTTTATGAATCTTTACATCTCAAGCCTGTATTCCAGCGCCGTTAGATTGTAACGTTTCCATTGTTGCTTTACAGATGTTCAGGCAGTTGCTTACGAAGAGCCGAAGCATTGGTGCTCCATCGTCTACTACGAGCTGAATAATCGCGTTGGGGAGGCATTCCATGCTTCTTCCACCAGCATCCTGGTGGATGGCTTCACTGATCCTTCAAACAACAAGAACAGATTTTGCCTGGGGCTGCTCTCGAACGTTAACCGCAACTCCACCATTGAGAACACTAGGCGGCATATTGGCAAAGGTGAGTTTTGGATCTTTGCATCCTCTTTTTTTTTTTTTTTTTTTTTTTTTCCTTTGGGTGGGGATTGCGTTTCCCCTAGACATGACAACCTGGACCACTTGCCTCAAGAGCAGGCTGGTCTTCCCAAGTACATGGGATAAGCGCTTGTGTTAGTAAATATATAATCTTCTGGCCAGGTCTTATAAAAAGTATTATTCTTACCTGGTGTGTAATTACAGGAAGCTTTTACGCTTAAATCAATTTTTAATTGCCCGAAGGCACTCATAATCTTCATTAGAATGAGAGCTTAAGGCAGTCTGTCTAATGAAATGTCTTGATTTATCTTGATTATTGGTGTATATGGAAATCCAAATTACAGTTCTTGGCACCAAATTATTAGCTAGCCTTAGTTCCAACATAAATTAGCTCTCCTAACACGTATTTAGAGTGACAACCTGCTAAAACAGTTTTTCCAACTGCATTTTTCACAGGCTGGTGACTCTTTCAGTGGGAATTTTGTGCTTCTCTTCTATGACTGTGACAGTTTCCTGCAAAAGAGAAAAGCTTCTGTTTTGTGTCTGACTTTATACAGTCCTCTTTTCTGAGAACTTGCCTATAATGCAAATGACAGGCAAAACTGACATTGCCTTTTGCAGTGGGGCATTCCTAAAAAAGCAAATTTTTTTAGGTGTTCACATTATTAGTAAACTCTAAATTTTCTGAGACAGTTGAGGGTTCAGCATGCCCAAGCAGTGGGGTGTATGTTCTAAGTGCCAGTTAATCATGTCAGTATCTTCCTCCTCAGAAGAGGAAAGAATTGAAACTGAAGAGAACTGTCAGGTCTGCAAGTTTGAGCCCTTGGTCTGGAGAGCTTTTATCTCCATGAGGACTTGTGGAGCTCTCAGCAGTACACCACACCTGTACTGTGCCACTCATGTCCTAAAACCTCTTCCTTTTTTTCCTCCCCATCCATCTTACCAAGTATCAGGATATTTATTTAACACCTCAT
>NW_009260413.1:1691967-1716756 GCF_000687185.1 Egretta garzetta
ACTGTGTATGTACTGCAGCAGAGTGTGGAAGAGACAAGGATGCTGTTGAACAAGTGAATGTGTACAATTAATGATTAAATAAAACTGTCTTTGAGGAAGGAGGAGTAAATCCCAAACTTGAAGACATAGCCATAAATGATTTTGCAGATTAGGTGGGAGTATATATGTACCCACACAGGTACACAGCAGCAAAATCTTACATGACAGAGCACAGTCAATGCTTTCTGATGGGACTTCAGTTTAGTTTTTAAATTCTATGTATTTGCTTCTTTGATGCATGACATTGTGGGAGGTGAAAGGTTTAAACGGCAAGTAATCCATTTTTAAACACAAAAGGCAAATTTTTTTGCTTTCTCAAAGCCTTTGGAATGGAGTGCTACTGACAGCAAATCTCCACAAAGGTTCCCTGTATGTCGCTCTTCTGGGGCTCGCTGCTGTCAGTGGCGGGTGAGGCAGCAGGCAGTAGAAGGGGAAAGGACTATAAAATTCGTGTGCGCCCTCATTTGACAGGTACACACGAGGAATATAAGGGCCACTTTCTTTTTCCAGCTTCCTGGAATTAAAGGGAGCTGAAGAAAGTCATTCTATCCAAAACAGCATTCAGGACTTTTCCAGAGAATCCAGCTTGGGCCTGCTTTAGTATCTACAAATTATGCAGTAGGTTTCTGCTCTCTCCTTTTGCATTCCTAATTATTGTTTTACGTAAACATAATGAGAAAAAGTTCAAGTTGTTAAGCCATCCAACATGCTGCATCAAAACTAATGCAGTGCTTGCTAGTTTATTGTTGTTGAATAAACATCATGTTAAAATGCAGGAATTACTGATTTCCCTTATATGTATGTACACACACCCCCTTTCAAATTGCCTACTTATGAAACAGAAAAGTAAAAATCAGGTTTGAAGACAGACAAATGGTGGTCTGATATGCAGTTATCCAGAGGAGGGCTACTAAAATGATCTGAGGGCTGGAGCACCTCTCCTATGAGGACAGGCTGAGAGAGTTGGGCTTGTTCAGCCTGGAGAAAAGAAGGCTGCAGGGAGACCTGATTACAGCCTTTCAGTACTTAAAGGGAGCCTATAGAAAAGATGGGGAAAATCTCTTTAGTAGGGCCAGCTGTGACAGGACAAGGGGTAATGGTTTTAAACTAAACCAGGGTAGGTTTAGACTGGATATAAGGAAGAAATTCTTTACAATGAGGGTGGTGAAACACTGGAACAGGTTGCCCAGAGAGGTAGTGGAGACCCCATCCCTGGAAGCATTCAAGGCCAGTTTGGACGGGGCTCTGAGCAACCTGATGTAGTTAGCGGTGTCCCTGCTCCCTGCAGGGGGTTGGACTAGATGACCTCTAGGGGTCCCTTCCAACCCAAAACATTCTATGATTCTATGAATTAATGTTTATCTCTTCAAGCAGAAACATCTCTCTGTGGAGAGAGAGTATGAAAAATAGATAAACAGTGTGAATTCATCTAACTTCCTTATGTCAACCTTCTCCTCTTAGGTGTTCATCTCTATTATGTTGGTGGGGAAGTGTATGCTGAATGTCTTAGTGACAGCAGTATTTTTGTGCAAAGTCGGAACTGCAACTACCATCATGGGTTCCATCCCACCACAGTCTGCAAAATCCCCAGTGGCTGCAGTTTGAAGATTTTCAATAATCAAGAGTTTGCTCAGCTTTTGGCTCAATCAGTGAACCACGGCTTCGAGACAGTATATGAGCTTACTAAGATGTGCACTCTCCGTATGAGTTTTGTAAAGGTATGTGAAAATTTGCTTGAGATTATTTTGTAAGCAAAATAAATTATTTTTTCTTAATGTGGTGATTTTGAATGGTTCTGTGCCTCCCTCCATCGACCTATTAATAGCTGTTGAATTTTAAGTATGGAATAATGTTTGTTAAGTGTAAGGCAGATCTTAATGAAATTAAGTTGGTTTTGTGGACAAAAATCCATCTGACACACATACTTTGAAAGCTTGAGGTAACTTCCAGAAAGCGTTTCTTTACATGAGTCTGTAGTCACTTGTGAAGCATTTCCATCATGTCTGTTAACTATTCTAATTTAATTGAATCGCCTCTTGTAAATTTTTTGTTTCAGTTGAATCCTCATATTTAATATGTGTATAGATTGTGTGTGTGTGTATAGAATTATCTGCATAATTACTCTGGAATTAGAGGGCTTGTCGTTTTAATTTTGTGGTATATGTTAAGATACAGTACAAGGTAAGTTTTGAAAAGAATTGAGTCATTAATTACCTGGCCTAAAAGTGGAAAAGCCACCAACTCATGATGAAGCATCAGCTTTTTGCCCCTTTTTTTGCCCATTGTTATGGTCCGTGCCAACTCCTGCTCTGTAAGAGGCCCAGCTGAACTTCATGCTCCTGTTCCTGGGTGGTATTTTTGGAGAGTTGAGCTGGAACTGCACTGTAAGTAGCAGTTGTGGGAGTGTAGATAGCATAATCCTCTAAATCTGTCTTGACCAGAAGCTCTCAAATTGGGAGCTGCAGTGATTATTTAGAATAATATACGTACCCTTCTATTCTAGGGGGGCATGCAAGGTCAAGATTTGTGACGTGGCTGTGGGTGTCAACATGGGCTCTGATATAAAAGGGCTGGTCACATGTGAAAGTAGTCAAATGAAGATGGTAATGTGCTAAAGTGGTCATCTTGATAGGAGGATAGAAACTTTCAGATGTGTTAGGACTGGGGTTCCTAAAGTGGAATAGGTTGTTTATAGCTCTGCATACTAGAGAGTTGTATGGCAGAGTTGCCTGAACAGTAGCAGAGGACATCCAATGTCTTGGATGTTGCACTGCACAGTGTTTAGAGCTGCTGCCACCTCTGTTGGGAGCTGGGTAATCCCTTCATTAGTGGTTAATATAGAGCAGAGCAAACTACCTGCGGCTGTCTTAGTCTTGTCTCTAGACCTGCCCCAAAAATGGTTCACTTAGAAAATTATTTTGAATGCTGTTTAAATATCTGTTTATATCTTTGGTGATTACTGTAACTGAATCGGGTATGAGCTGAAATAAAACCTATATTGTCTTGAGAAATAGCCTGCTGGGGAATGACCATGCCCTCTTTCTCCGAAGAGGAATGTTTTTGACTTATTGCTTGGTTTATCATGTCTATCCTGCAAATGATGCTTCGGCTCTTGTCAGACAGATGCCTCACCCCCATTTCCATAATGTCAGTTTATGACCTCATTTTTTTTAATTTGCTCATCTGTTTGGCAGCATTTCCCCCCAGTTTGTTCTATTTTTGGTCTTCGCAGAGAAGACTTGATTATCCCCCTCTTCAGAGGCTTTAGTGGGACATTATGCAGCTGGCAGTGGGGTATGGGGAAATTTCGCACTGCCATGGGTTATATCTTTAAGAATGTAAAGACTTCCATTCCAAGAGATCAAGAGATCTCAGAATGACACTTCCTCCAAATGTAATGCTTTTTTCTTTTTAACTTCAGATTTGTTTGTTGAAATGTGATAATATTGGTGCATCAAGGGTGTTGTGCTACCCTGCTGATAATGACTGTTGAAAGCTAAAGTACTTTGGTAAGAAAGATGATGATTGAAGTATGCTTCTCACATATTTGATACTATAAAGTAAGGTGATCTTTTTTTTTTTTCTTTTCCCATTTACAATTATGTTTCCAGGGTTGGGGAGCTGAGTATCATCGCCAAGATGTAACGAGCACTCCATGCTGGATAGAGATACATCTTCATGGTCCCCTCCAGTGGCTGGATAAAGTACTTACTCAGATGGGCTCTCCTCATAATCCTATTTCTTCAGTGTCTTAAAAGGTCCCAAGCTCCTGCATTTTGGAAACAATTGAGCCTTGCATGTACTTGAAGGACGTATAAATCCAACCCCCGGGTGCCCCCCCCCCCCACCCCGCCCCGAACTGGCAACAGCTGAATAAGAGCCATGAAAATACTTGACTTCTGTGACCAACTGTTGGATTCAGAAAAAAAAAAAAACCCCACCACACTTTTGACATACTGTTAGTATCAAGAATTTTAGTTTACATTGTAATGTACTATTGCAAAGTTGATTTGCAGTGCTTAGTGCAACGGGGATGACCGAGCCAAAACCACAATCTGTCAGACCGAGTTCCCGAAGGATCTTCCTGTAGTTGACACTCTGAGTCTCTCTTTCTTCCTTGTGTTCAGTGCTCGCTGCTTTCCCCTGTGTCCTCTGGGGCTAAGAGCCAATGTTGGTGAAGTCTGCTTTTTTGCAGGCTCTCTGCAGTACATTTTAAAACCATTTGTCTAAGTTGATGGTTGCTGATCTCTTTAAAAGAAAAAAAAAAAGTCATAAGGTTTAATCTCAATAACTGTGTAATAACCTTTGAAATTGTGTCCTGACCATACTGCTGTAAGAATATTAGGTATGTTTTTTGCTAAATGTATGTACGGTGTATTGGAAAGTTTAGAAATTAATTAGATTTAGACCATAAAGGAATTAGGAATATTTGAATGGGGGGAGGTGGGAGCGGGAAGGAAAAATGACAACTGAAATGTAGACTATATTGTAAACATAGCTTGTTAGTTTAAACTGAGGTCTGAGTTTTGCTGTGCATTTCATTTTTATAGTGGCTTCATCTTGTTGATTCTGACTATTTTTGCCTCTTCGTTTTCCCCCAAAACAGTTGCGCAGCTGGTTAATTCTTTTACCCGTGAAGAGGACAAAATGATTAATTCCTGCAGTTTGAAGACTGCAGCTCTATGTATTTCAAGACAAAATTGTACAGAGTGCTCTTTAACTATTGAGCAGTTTTATACAGTTTATGTAACAGAAGTAGGCTTTTAATTTTGTAACAGAATCTTGTTTTGCCAAACCTAGTAACTGTTAATTGTTTGGAGGACTTCAAAATCCCTATGTGTGTTTATTTCAAACTTTTAAAAAATATATATATTTTTAATTTTTTTTTTTTTACTGCTTGGTTTATTTTCTTCTCTTTGATCTTTTATACTCATATAAGCTGTAGTACTTTAAGTACCTTTATTCCAAAACTAGTGGGTCCTCTTTACTGGAAGTTTTGAATAAAACCTGTTGTTACTGCTTACATTTGGTTAAAACCTTGTCTTGTCCACTTCTTAGTAGACTCTTAAGAAACCAGATAAAGATACGGTCTTGGAGGAGGAACAACTAGGAATGAAGACATGCTGAGGTTAGACATTTCTGATTAGTACAGGTTAGTAACCTTACTTAACTTGGTATATGAGGTAAATGAGTACTCTAGAGAGAGATATTTCTGAACCAGGCAAGATTAGAATGGATGCAGTAACACTGAAGTGTCCTAGCCACCTAGTTAACTTTCTGTGAGATTTCAACATACAACATCTGAGAGATTTTGCTGAGGATGCACCGCCAGTGGGCTCTCGCTGCTCCTTGCTGTGGTTGTGATGAAGAGCCTTCACACTCCATTCCCCACGCCTCTGCCTTTGCTCTGGGGAGAGGTGAGGGAAGGATGTCCCTTCGCAGCTGCAAAGTGTCTGTCAGCTGCTGGGATGATGGAGTTTGAGAGACTGGGGATTGACTGAAGATCCAGGGCCTGTGCCTGGCTATAGTGGTCCATGCGGTGCTAACAGGAGCATGAGGGAAAGCTGAGCAACAGAGATGAATGAGTGTTCAGCCAGATGTATGCATGTGTATATCACTGTAATGAGTAATAGCCCTTTTTGGAGAATGAGTCAATTCCATCCTCTGCTTTTTTTTTTTTTTAGTTAATTCCATTGCTTGGTTCAGTATACATCTTTAAAACTAACCCTACTTCCCCTGCTAAGGGCGGGGGGGAAAAAAAATCCATTGTGTTCAAGTTCCCTATTTAGGAGAACCTGGTTAGAGACTTTTTTGTATTTGTAAGTTCCAAGAACAGATTTGTTTTTTTTAAATTCAGTTTAACACGTATTTTTTTATAAAGAAGCAGTCATAGCACAAATACAAGTCTTAAAAATAAGTAAAATTTAAAAATGACCAAAAAGAGAGAGAATGCTGTTTGCTGTTCAGTCACTGTCTCTTTTTTCCATCTTCAGTCCCTGCTACATTAACTCTCAGCTGTTCCCAACTGGTTTCCTTCCTTTTGTTGGAACGCAGCACTGAGGTAGTGACTTTTTTTTATCAGTGCTGTAACCATCCATCATGCAAGTCTTAAGAGTGTTTCTATTTGGATGTTTTCATATTTGGATGATCCTGTGCAAGTTTTGGTAAACTTTGAAATAGCTTCAGAGTAAGAAAAGACAGTTCCATGTTGTGACTGCTTTTGAATGTTAGTGTCTTGTATGCTTTGGGCTGTAATCCCTCTCTGTTTTTCCTAAACAGGGATTAAAATTGGAAAATACTAGCTCTGCAGTGTCTCAGAAACTTTCAGTGGTAATACTTCTGCAGGGTCCCAGTTTTTGTAAGTTCCTTCTGTTGTGAATTTTCCTGTGCTGTTGATACTGTTGAAGTGCAGTGTACATAATATTTTCTCTATCTGTTATCCAGCTTTTTGTTTGTGGTGAGGAGTAAAAAGTGTGCCTTCATGTGATGGCACAGAGTATCCCAGCTGTACTTCATTAAATAAGCTGAGTGGATTGGCGTAGCACCTGAGACTAATAGCCAGAAAAATAGGAGGTAGGACAGAAGTTACCTCGAAGGAGGCAGCTGCTAGCCTGAGACTCTTGTGAAGATTTCTGGAGCATCTTGGAGAAGTTTTCTTACTGATTTGCCCCACTTCAGATAAATGGAGTCAGAAAGCTGGAAAAGGCACAGGACAAGACAGAAGGAAAAGAGTTCCTTGCTGACCTCTCTCAAAACAGAGAATGATGAGAGCTAGAAACTCAGAGAGAGCCTACAGTGTCAACTCTGTAACCAGGTGAGTCCCTGCTGCCTATTTGGGTTTATTTCCCTGTAGTTTCGTGGGTCTAGTCTTCTGAACAACAGAGTTAAACACAGAGACACTCCTTCAAGGTGAAAAGCTGAGATGGTCCCTGTTAGGAGAAACTGAAAAGTTATGGATAACTGCTTTAAAAAAAGAATGGAGGAAGAGCAGGGAACAGTAGATGGGAGACACATACTTCCATGGAGTTGAATGTGTTTTGAAATCTGTGCTTTGGCTTTTAAGTGCTGGAAAGAAAATAAATCTCCTCAGGTGGAGATGACTTTTTAACCATTTAAAAGTCTCTGGTGAACCTTTAAAAGACTCGATGAAACCTAAGAGAGGTAGCCATGGTTACTTGTGTGGTTTTAGGAAGATATGGAGGGAAATAATTCATGTTTTAACATGTCCTGTATCAGAATCATGGACCTGATCTTCTAATGCTTGCTAACCTGGTATTGCTACCTAGTTTGATAAAGCTGTTTCCTTACTGTATCACTTCTCTTGCTACGGTAGCTATGTTTTCACAACTACGATTGTCTTTCTGTCTTTTCAAAGAATGTGTGGTTCTGTGACTACCATTCATACCATAAATCAGTGCAGAGATGTCTGAAATTTATATGGCCCTTTCTTGATGTGCCTATGTCCTTGATTTTTCCTTTGTCTTGCTATACTTTAAACTTTTGATCGACGTCTTGGAAGTTAGCTGTGTTTTGATGGTCTCTTTATTAATTGCTGATGGTTTGTTCTGTGCAGCACACTGCAGCTTCTTATTCTACTCTGAGATTCATGATTCATAACCGTGAACTGGCAGTCACCTTTTTCTGGATGCATGCCTAAACATACAACATAACTCTACCATCACCAGTCATGGTAGAGCAATATATTTTTTACACGCATCATCTCACAGTTCATTTTCTTCAAATACATTTGTAATTCTGTGCAGGAGAGAACTGAAAATGGCTCTGACTTTACTCTGTCCCCTTCTGTCCTTGACTTAAACAGCTCAACAAAGAGAGGCACCCTTGTCACGTTATCCTTTTAGGGGATGTTCTCTCTTCTCTGTTCCCTAAGCCCCCCTTCCTGACTCCTATATTCTTGATGACTTCCCTTATTTTTTTTGAACTCTTTGCAAATGGCTTTTTGTCTGATTCTTTTTTCATACCTGCTGGATGCTGCATGTTTCAGTCGGACAAAAAACCCTCTACAGTATGCTTGCCAAAGGCAGGTAAAGAATTATGGGTTGCTGCAGGCACTGAAGGCCACCCATAAAGATATTCATGCTTCACAGACACCACTTCTTCAACCCCTGCTGTCTCAAATGCTTTTTGGAAGAGGAAGGTGAAGACAGGTTCCTGCTATTGGATTTCACTTTTGCTTGGGATTACTGTTTCAAAGGTTTTTACAGTTTCTAAGATTCCCTTCCCTCCTCTCTACGGCAGTATGTCACTTGGTTTGCGTCTGACTGAAATGGCAGAAATTGTCAGCCAAGGTGCTCAGGCTTTGTATTTAGCGCCTGTGTTGCCTGACCACTGCCTTCAGCCTTGCACATGTTCTCATCATCTCTCTCTCCCAACAGGCTCCAGAATAAATAACTTGCATGGTTTGTAGAATGAAGCTCCTGTACTCTCTGCTCACCTTGGTGACTTGCTCAGAGGGGAAACCCCTGCGGGACAAGTGAAGCTGTGTGGCTGGGACCTGGCTCTCATTCGCAGCGGCTGGCTGAAGTGGTCCTTGTTCCCAGGGGCTGCCATCCTTGTGAGGTTCTGTGCCTGTTCCTGTGCCACTGCAGGTCACATATCTGTTTGGTGCAGCAGACTGCCACCCATTTGTCCGTGTATGTTCATGTGCTGTGAACTGCTGAGGCAGAGGGCTCAGATTTCCCACTTTTGGTATCTGTTTGGTGCAGCAGACTGCCACCCGTTTGTCCGTGTATGTTCATGTGCTGAGGCAGAGGGCTCAGATTTCCCACTTTTGTTTAGTTGAGGTGGCTGACAAGGTGGCTGCTATTTCATTCATCCCAGCTGTGGGAGATGATGATCTCTTCAGCTGCAACAGCTGTGTCTGACAGGTGAATTGGTTTTCATGAAGCAGTTGCAATGGAGAGACAGATCAAGGCTGTTGCAAACACAAAAGTAATTCCAATAAGTGTTTATAATTTTTATAATGTAAGCATCCCCTGGGCTTGACGTGGGTACCAAGATGAGCAGATCTATTGCAGTGAATGGAAAAGATGGGTATAGTTTTCACTCAGGTCTGATAAATGCTTTACAGTTAAAAATGGCACGTGGATCTTCAGTGGATATTAACTTGTCATGTGTGGCTGAAGTCATCAAAAAGTAATGTCAAACAAACCCCCAATTTTACAAACAGTCCAAAAGTCTGGAATTAGATTTGGTCATCTTTCAGGAATGTAAGAATTTTTATTTTAATGGCTGCAGATTCCTAGTTTTCCCTTAGGAATTGGTTTGCAATTTCCCCTTTTCATCCTGCTGCTAAGGTATGAGTTGAAAAATCTGTATCATTCTTCATGATCCTGCCAACTCATCGGAGACTTTAAGTCCGTAAAACTCGGAGGACACTGCTTTAGGTAAATTTTGAAGAAGTGAGCACCTTTGTGTGCTTCAGATTGTAGGTAGGACTTAAGATCTCTCAGAGCGGTGATAAAAACCTGCCACTTAAAACTCTGTAGTAAATGTAAAATCAGCTGTAATTGTATTGCAGAGGGGACTCTGCACGTGCCAAACAGGATTTCCTTGCTCAAAGAGTTTGGTTTAAGTGGACAGGTCGCTTGCTTAGATGTTGTGGAACAGCACAGTTTGCCTTTGTAAAGGATATTCTAATTTTCCTGTTGCAGCTTCTTTCTTTCCCCAGTATCCCTGTAACATGTAAAAACATTATTTCATATGAAGAAAAATGGTGTGCCTAACTTCCCCTTCCCTTACCCTTCCTTATACGATGACTTCAAACTTCTTGGTCTTCTGTTTCTTTAGATTTATGAGTCAAACTTGGTACAGGCAGGAGAATGAGACTTGATGTGTGTAGTGCTGCAGTAAGACTTAACTATTTTCCCAGAGCACTGGGTCCTTGGCAGGAAAGCAGGGCCTGTCTCATTTCTGAGCCCTTACTTCTGCCTTGTGTTGATACTTTTGGGATTGGTGATACTGAGCATTGTCAGACGTGTATGTGGAGACCGGAAGATGGCTGCTGTCCCATCAGATACTTCATCAAGTTTGTGGACCAGTCTCCTCAAGTCAAAATCGCCACAGGCCACAGTGCTGGCAACAGCACCATTTGAAACCTGGATCCAAGAATGGCTTCGTTTTGAATGTGACTCAGGCAATGGTTTGACTACAAACAAACTTTACAAACCTCTCAAACACAGCTTAATCCCTGTGTCTGCTGGATTTGGTCCATGCTGTTTTCTAAAGCAGTACAGAAAGAAGCTACCTTGATCTGCATGCTCTGAAGACTTACTGTTCCAGGAGCTGGATTTTTATCTTGTGCCAGGAGAGTAGCTTTGTAAATACTCTTTCATAGGGTAGCTTTTAATTTGTACCCCTACTGGTAACGATTGATTTGGCGCTAGTTCAGTATACATTCTGGGCATTGTGGCCAGTCTGTTTTCTGACCCACTGTATTGCTCTTGGTCTTTCAGGAATCGTGTCATTGCCCTAAGTGTTCCTGTGATTTCGCCAAGTCACAGGAGCATATTTGAACAGATACAGCAATAGGGCTTAGTTTGAATTTGATGAGCTTTCCCTGATAGAAAGCAGCTCTTTGCATTCTTATAATCAAAACATTAAAATGTTAAACATTCTAGAAATTGATCATCTCCAAAACAGTTCCTAGGAAGAAAAAGCACTGGGATGTCTTAATGTTGCCATGGGCACATATAGCAACTTAAGCAGTTACCTTGAGGCAGGGACCTCAAGTTTGACAACCCTGATTCAGCAGAGCATACTTTCAGTAGGGGGCCACCCATTCTGGCTCATGGGGTCTATTAGCACCATGCAAGCCCCAGATGAATCCATATTGTGAGTAATCAACAGAAGCAAAGCAAAAAAAGCACTCATACAGTGGCAAGGGAGGGTTCATTGAACTTGGTGAATTTTTAACTTTTTTTTTTACAGGCTGGGCTGTTAGGGTTAGGGCTACACAACAGCAACTGATTTCCTGATCTTCTTTCCAAGGTAGATTTAGTGTAGTGGCCTCTGATATTCCCCACCCCCCCTTCAGTTGTACATGGGCGTGATGTTGCTTTTATGATAAGCAAAACTGGTTAGGGAGATGAAGAGAACTGAAAGCTGTTGTTAGTCTAATTCCTCTCCCTTCTCTGCCCCAGTCACCCTAAGAAACACACTCAAGCCAGCACTGTGTCGGCAACTGCCTTGTCAGGGAGGAGCAACAGGAGCAGCAGCAGTGACACCAATGTAGCTGGGGAGCTGAGCCAGTGAAGAGCAGGTACAGGAAGCGTGGCTGGCTGAGGAACTACCAGGGAGTGTGTTCACAGCCAAGTTTTCTTACCGTCACTTGAGAAAGTACAGGGAATGTTCCTTTCTGTGCCAGCAGCTGTGGGTGGGTGACTGGGGTATGGCCATGCTGTTACGTGGAACAATCCCAAGCATGTTGGTCAGACCTGGAACTTCACAGCTGAACATGCATGGAGGCTGTCTTGCATGTGAGCATCATGTTGGACTAGAGTGGGGGGAAAGGATCGCCTAACTGCGGAGTGAGTGATCTCATTGTGTGTGGTGTTTACTTTCAGAGTTGTCTGGGTGTTCTTACACTGTTTTTCCTTCAATAGCAAGGTGGGTGAAAGCATATGCAGAGTATGTGGCCTTCCCTTTGTTTTTCTCCATGCTCTGGTCACCCCCTGTGTTTTGTAAAACATTACTGTGTCTCCTCGCATGGGAAATCGCCATGGCCTCACACAGGTGGTGTATACAAGAAGCCCAGTCAAAATTCATTGTTTCTACAACTGTATATGGCATGTCTGAAAAATGTGACATGCCTGTCACATAAACAGGAAATGGCCCTTGTAGGGGACTGAGTGTAGCTGAAAGCCTAATCCAAATACCACTGTTAGTCATCTCCATATGGTAACCTTTCAGTGCCACGCAAGTCTGGGAAACATGGTTGTAACTGGCTTCCACATGCTGGATGAATGCGTAGATACCAGATGTTGCCTTACACATTTAAGTCTTTTTCTAAAATCGATCCGAGACACAAATATTTTACATAGAGCAGTTGTGGGTGAAAGCCTGCATGCATGAAGGTTAGTATTTACACAGGAACTGGGCTGGACCTGCAGCACTAGAAGCAAGGTTGGGGTTTCTCTGATCATCTGAAGCTTCTGATGACAATAAGTGGTAAAAACAGAGAGGTACCATACATTATTAAAGACGTAGTCATCAGAGATGGAATACAATGTACTTCTAAGTGCTGGCTAGTACATCAGTAAAAGCTGGCTTAATTTTCTCAAAATGAATACCATGTAATGTAACGATAGACTGATGACATCCTCTTCAGGCATATGTAATAATTAGGCACTCTCAGTTTCCATATTTTCACTTGTATAATCTATGGATTATATTCTGTATCTGGTTTTGGTTTTTCAAATGCAGAATCAGAACACTCTTTGTGAAGTTCCTACTTCTCATTCCTTGTAGCCTGCTCCCTCTTTCCAAAAACCTTTCTTCCTCTGAGCTCTTGCAAAGGTTTTTGAAAGCATAGTAAAAGGGCTGGTTAATGAAAAAAGTAGAGCACAAGTTAGTGTGGAACCATGAGAAGGTATTTAGTGTATACCTGGAAAAACAAACAGTTGTGTTCATTGTTTGGGTTTTTTTTTTTTAAGTATCCTGTTTATTGTTTGTGGATCATTGGGAGCTTAGCTTCCAGACTGCAAGTCTGACATGGTTAACCTGGCATTGCTGGTTCACTACTAAGGTACAAATCCTGTAAGACCCTATTTTTAAGGCACAGGTGAGAATAGAAAAATAATGATTTACTTTGCTCAATATGGGTTTGTTGTGCATGGCAGTTGCACCCTTTAGTCACTCTTCAAAGGAGCACAGATCTGAGGATAACAGCCAAACAAATGGGTCTGTGATGTTTGTAGGAGCTGACTGTGCTTGTTGCTGTTCTTTAGTAGCATCTGTTGTGAGCTGTGCATGCATTTTCTGACTGTCAAAATAACAGATACCTGAAATTACTGTACCTGAAAAATGGAGTTCAGTCCCATTTTTATAGTACCCAGTAGCTCCTAACAGACACAGCAGTTGTGCAGGGCCCAGGTCTTTGTGCGGTCCTGGAGTTCTTCTACTCCATAGGTACTTACGCTCTTTAGCTATACCATAGCACCTCTTAAAAGTGATAATGGACTAAGTGTTAAGAAACTAAAGTTGAGAGGCTGTGATGTCTTGACAAAATGAAACATGCACAGTGTGTAGAATCAAACCCAGACTAGGCTGGAAGTAATATTCACATGGTACAGTGATCTGGACATACACAATGTTAATGACAGGACCAAGCTTGGGGTGTGTCACTTTATTTTATCTCATTAAATGTGCTTAAGTGACAATCTCTTATGGGTTTGGGGGGGTTTTATGTTTGTTTTCTGTTGTGTTGTTTTGTTTCCTGGGAAGCTGGATGAAAAGAGGTGAGAAATTATAGTCCTGATATTTGGGGAGGGGGAGGACAGGGTTCTGTTTCACTTCCTTCCCTGCCACCTCCCCCAAACGAATTCTGCCTCTGTAGGTTGTACAGGAGGAAAAGGAAAAATCTGGAGGGACATGGTCCATGTGGTTTCCTTCTGGCTAAAGCTGACACAGCAACAGGGGGAGATCTCACAGTGGAACAGATGCTGTGTTCTTTAGGGGAAGTATGAATTTCAGCCTCTAAAAAGATCACTCTAAAAGCCTGAGGGCTATGAGGGGAGGGAAAATACTTCAAAAAAAACCAAAACAACACTTTAGGTGCATAAAGATTTGAGAGAATTTCTTTTAGCAATGCTGTATCTGAGGCATATTATGGTACAGTGATCTGGACATACACAATGTTAATGACAGGACCAAGCTTGGGGTGTGTCACTTTATTTTATCTCATTAAATGTGCTTAAGTGACAATCTCTTATGGGTTTGGGGGGGTTTTATGTTTGTTTTCTGTTGTGTTGTTTTGTTTCCTGGGAAGCTGGATGAAAAGAGGTGAGAAATTATAGTCCTGATATTTGGGGAGGGGGAGGACAGGGTTCTGTTTCACTTCCTTCCCTGCCACCTCCCCCAAACGAATTCTGCCTCTGTAGGTTGTACAGGAGGAAAAGGAAAAATCTGGAGGGACATGGTCCATGTGGTTTCCTTCTGGCTAAAGCTGACACAGCAACAGGGGGAGATCTCACAGTGGAACAGATGCTGTGTTCTTTAGGGGAAGTATGAATTTCAGCCTCTAAAAAGATCACTCTAAAAGCCTGAGGGCTATGAGGGGAGGGAAAATACTTCAAAAAAACCAAAACAACACTTTAGGTGCATAAAGATTTGAGAGAATTTCTTTTAGGAATGCTGTATCTGAGGCATATTTGAGCCTCGTATGTGTTATGCACATGCAGAAGTGCAGTAAATCCCAGTCAGGTGATGGGCTGGCTGCATCATGCATGCTTTCAGGTGCTACATGGTATGGACAGAAAGGATTTGTGTAGGGATTAAGTAAAATTCAGATGGAAGGTATTTTGCAGTCTCCCAATGTACATTGTTCCAGCTGGTAATCGCTAGTAGTTAGAATGTTTCTTTTATGGTTTGGTTTAAATTTGCCTTTCTACAAATGAAACTGAATACTTAGTTTGCTTTTGATGGTGATGCAATAAATCATTCACTGTCCTCTTTGTAACACCTTACAGACAGGTATGCTCCCACTCCTTCCCCTACTTTTCCAGTTCTCTCCTTGTCAAAATCCTCATCTTTTAAATTATTTGCTTTTCTTCATTTTTAAATGTACTTGGTGAAGTTTTCCTCTGGGTTCCAGTTTGCTTACATCTCTCCTAGTAAGGTGCCTGAAATTGAGTGCTGTAGTCTACTTGGGGACTCACCAGTACTTCAAAGCTATTGAGCGTAGAGCTGAGTAAAGTGAAATGATGACTTCATTTCTTTCTTGTAACACTTCTCTTAATATATCTCAGAATTGCATTTTGCAGCAGCATTTCCAGTCTGTGGTTTCCAAGCCTTTTTAGTAGGATGAATGCCTAGCCAAATGGCTTTGTTTTATAGTTATGTATGTATGTGTGTGTGTGTATTTTATAGAAAATGATGTCTCTTACACTTGCCTTTAGTCACACCACTAGAAATACTGGGGAATAGGATAAGAAATAGGAGGTTTAAACTGCAGAGAATAAAATTCAGTTTAATATTGGGGACACAGGGGAGACATTCGTATTAGTGAAGATAGTAAACCACTGTAACAAGTTGCCTGGATAGGTTTTGGAGAATTGGTCATTGGAGATTGTTAATGACAGGTTAGAAAAATGCATATTGGGAATAGCACAGGTGTCCTTGATGCTTTCTTGGATGCTTTCCTGCTCTGTGCTGTTGCCAAGTGTTTAGGGCTTGGTCTGAACGTTTAAGAACTGAATTCTGTCAGAGATGCTGATGTTCAGGATCCCTTTGTCACTTGAGCGTATTTTCATGCCTATTGAGACACAGTGATTTAATATAAACCAGGTAAGAATATTTTTCCACTCTTCTCCTTGTTCCATATGCCTGTGTAGTTGAAGTGAAGATGAGTTACAGCTAAAAACTGTAGTGACTTGCACAGCTCTCCTAGCGACAAACCTCACTTTCTGCTGGAGAGCGTGTTCTGCTAATAGCATTTAACCTTCACTGGAGTATGAATGCCTCATACGAGACCATCTGGAAAAGAGTTTCTCCTGAGGCTTATCAATATTCCTTACAGGAACCTACCCAGAGTCTTTGCTGTCAGAGCAGCAAGACTGGAGAAGCAGTGACAGCTATAATGGCAGGGTGCTAATGACTTTGGAGAAATGTTACTTTTGTAATTGGAAATGATACAAACAGTGTCATTAAAACAGATTGTTGATGCAGTTTTTATTCTGTCATAGGCTTAGTTATAAGAACGGATTCACTCTAAGGGGATGACATCAGAATTTTTATGCTTTCCACAATTAGATGGACGATCATGAGGCTTTAACTCATTAAATGCTATTTTTCCAGAACACCAGCTAAAGTAAGTAAGGATTTGAATGGCTGCTTGCTTTTCCTTCAGTTGAACAGTAGCACAGAAGAAGTGGAATGTCATTGATGTGACTCTGAAATGTGGCTTAAGAGCTGAGAGCTCTGACTTGAGCTCTGATTTTCTTGTTTGTTTTGGTTTTTGCTAAAGATGTCGCTCCTTAACAAAAAGATCTGTATAGCCCAGTGTGTGGTATAAAACATGAGAAGCTTTTTTTTTAAAGACAAAATCAAGATCCCTTCCCTTCAAGAAACTTCTCATTCCCTGAGTAACCCTGCTGTTCTAATCCTTTGAGTCTTCACTCATTCTGTCTTTTTCAGAATAAGCAGGTACAAAAAGTCAGCAGCAGAAAGGGATAGTGGTGGGGAAGAGACACTTCAACAGAGGAGGCCTCCTTGAATACTTTTACGCAACACTATCAATTTGCGCTTATCTCATAATTTTAGGTCATTTTTAAGATCTATGGGCATGTAAGGCCACCTGTCAGACCTCCACTGTTGCTGACTGACATCCTCATTGAAGTACTCGGCATCTGTTTATCGTGTTCCAATATCAGTCTTGTTACATGAGAAGGAAATGGCACTAGAAATATATTCTCCTGGAACAAGTGGCAAACAAGGACAAGGAATGGGGTGTGTGTGTACATGTAACACAACGTATAGGGTATTTGGGTGCTCCTGTTAATTTTTAAACGTTTAATCCATTGACAATTTGAATAGTCTGCCTCTGGCTGAGCAGAGAATTTAGAGTTGGAGCACTCCTGTAAGGTGGTATAGCTGCTAGCAGAAATGGGCAGAAAGTCTGAGTCTAGGCCATATTAGGGACACATAGATACAAAACTAGACAATTTGGAAAGAACTAGATATAGCTTTTGACATCTGACTGCTGGTGTTTCCACAGCACTTTGAGAAAGGCCATCTAACATGGCTGATAGATTACCTTTAATCAAACAAACAGCCATTTGTTTAATGCTGAGAAGCTGAAATAGAACAGTTGGTCAGAAAGAAAAACTCAGTTGTTCAGTCTGTCTCCTTCTCTACTAAAATTGCAAAACACCAAATAAATACACTTGAATCTGGTCTGAAAAGGGTGAAGGATGCTGGTGACCATGAGTCATCTGAGGTGAATACTGCAGATTTCTTCATTCTCAACAGCAAAACATAAAATCCTTTAACATTGACTTACGCAACAAGGCAACTCTTCATACATTTCATATAAAGCCTTCAGTTTGTTCCCCACACTGATATTCAAAGTGTCTTAACCAACAGAAACAAAACTTGGTTAAAATTTATGCTTTGTATTTTGTTTCTGGTTTAGGTGGGAAATAAGTTGACATTCCTACATAAGCCCTATGTTACACGGAGATCCCTGATTTACTGCAATGACCATAGAGAGGGCAACAGCAAAATTCTGCTGGAAAGTCATAAACTCACTGTAAAGAGCTCCTGAATAGGGTTACAGCCACTTGCTGCTAAGTCTTCTGTGAGTAAGTGTCCAAAACAAAACCAAGATGGAATTCATGCTGGCAGAGGTGTGACTTTTATATTTTACATTCTGAAGCCTGCTGAATGCACTCTGAATAAATGTTCAGTGTGTTTAAGTTCCTCAGGTAGTTAAAAGTCTGCCATGGCCAAACAGGGTAGATTTATGACTGTGAGGATGAAGTAATACTGAATTCCCCTGTGTTCAGAATACATACAAACTGTGTGACAAAAATACATAGCGCTAGCTTCCCCTTCTGGCCAAAAGAAGTAAGTGATCCTAAAGGCAAATCTTAAACGAATTATTTCTCTATTTTATTTCTATATGCTAAAGATAAACACTAGTTTTCAGAGAACAAATCAATGCTTAACTGCCACCGGAGGCTAGGACGGAAGTGCCGGTGGAACATCCTTGCTTCTTGCAACATAGTATGATGATGTATTGAAATGGGGTTGCTGTTGGAACATAGAATTCTTTTTTCTAAACATGGGCCTGTTTGGAAAGCAATTAGATAAAAACACCAAGTTCTGGACAGAAAGATTCCCAGTGTCCGTTCTAGACCCCTGTTAGGCTGGTGCTGGAAACAAATATTTTACTGCTCTTCATATTCTGTATGCTCATTTTCCCCATGCAGCTGCATCAGTTATGACTGTAACTTTTTTTTTTTCCTGTTTGGGGGGTGGTTTTGCTTGCCTTTTTGTCTTTGTCTTTTTTTTTAAGATTCTTTATTCGTTTTAATTCCATGACACAGTATTTTGTAGCATGAGCATAAGCTTTGTAAATGTAGGGTGTGCTAGCACAAAGGTGTCTATTTTGTGGTGTAAAGTGACAATACACAACATGATCCACATGTTTTTTTAACAAGCACTTTCTAAGTTGGTTTGACAGCCTTTTACAGTGTTGTATTACTGTTTCTGGATGGGTTGATCACATAACATTGAATCTTAATAGTATCTTTCCTCTTGGTCATTTTCACTTCCATCTGCTACAGCTGCCTGGAAAAATGGGACATTTAAATCACTAAACAGTTTTGCCTTATAAGGAGACCAAAGTCTTGCTTTTGTGGGCATATTGGAGAGTAAGCATGCAAACATGACATGCATGCACATACATACGTACATACCGGAGAAACAGAAACTTCCTGCGTGATAAATGCTAGCTTCATGTTTAAGACACTTGGGTGGACTGCAGGCAACAGGCTTCCCTGTTCATACCACAGGTTTGGTTGGAATTGGAAATGCTTAGATTTTCCTATAGCTCAGTCTTAAATCCTGATTATCAGATTTATCATGGGCTTGGTCTTCCTCTTCATTTTGGCCCGAAGTGTCATCCTGGAACCAAAAATGCGTCTTGTTGCATTTTGCTGCAATGTTATGTTCCTATGGATAATTCTACCCACTATCTCACTTCCACCAATTGTGGTTTTCACCTGCTTGTGAGGCACTCGGCATAGGGATGTTGAGACAGAGACCTCTGAGCACCAATGTTGTTGAGATGCAGGGAAAAACACTTGAATGCACGAAAGATTACGTCTTTACTCTTAATGTTCAAGTTGTAAGCCGGGCTATGCGTTCATCATTCATTCCTTACCCCAATGTATGCTTCACCTTGTGCAATAAGGTATTGCCTTTTTGGTGTATAAGATTGTGCTAATTTTATACCAGCCTATTAAATCTTTTAACACACTGGGGTGGGGGGAGGGAGGGTTGTATTCAGTCACTTGAAAGTGTCAGTTCTTTGCTCCTCTCTTTGTCAGCTCCTACAGAACTTAGAAATTGCAGCTAATCAAGACTTTCCTTACGCAAAAAGTAGCTGGGAAGGAGGCCTTGTCAAAGTCAAGTGTCAGATTATACTCCTTATGTTTACTAATATACTTGCTATGGTTTCATTGCTGTATTGAAAATAATCAGGAGGAGGCAATTAATGATTTCCTCTTCAGCTGTGCCATCATGAACTACATGAGAAATATTTTGATGAGTCATTGGTGGCCATGGAGAAAAACATAGTCTTTAAGCCAAACTTTTAAATAATTCCTTAATTGAAAGAAAAAAAAAATTTTTTTTGGCAAGTGACTTGCCCTTCCAGGTTTATAATTTTAACAACAAATCAGTCCTGGAGAACATGATTTAACTTGCTTTTACAACTAGTAGTCTATACGAATAATGTTTGGGTATTTTTGCCCATATAATAATTTATTTTTTTTTAAGAAATGTGAACATCTACAGAAAAGATAATTGCTTTTATAAGAAAATATTTTTTTATCTGTCCCTTTTATATGTCATTTTATATCGAGCAGTTCATCATGAACAAATAAAAAAATTGTGCATAGGCAGTAGGAAACTTTCCTGTAATGGTGGTTGTAATTTCTCACTAATGTGCGATCATAGGCTCGGTTCATACTAAGAAGAAAATATCGAAGTCAGTGCTATAAGGTTTTGTGAAGAAACTTCAGTTCCCTTGTTTATAAAAATATTACACAAATGCAAACTATAGTTGTTTAAGATGAATTTTTCCTCCTTTTTCTTCAGGTACTCTCTTTTAGATCTCAGCCAAAGCTGAAAGAGCAAATTTCCTTTTCCAGCTCCCTCAGGCAGCTCTAACAGCTCCGACAACCTCACGGCTCCCCCACCAGCACGCGTACAGTGAATCTGCTCAGCTGTTGGAGTTGTCCCCTCTTTGTAGGTTGCTGAACCTGGAAAGCTGTGGTAAGGCTTTTGTCTCCAGACCTAGCCAGGGAGCTGACTGGCTGCTCTGTCCTGGCCTTCGTAGTAAAACCTTCGACTGCCCGTACGCAGCAAACATGTGTTTGTATAGTTGTTAATGAGCCTTTGGGGAGATTTGCTTCTTTTGTGCTGTTGCCTTGCCTGAGTCATGAATGGAAAACCTGGCCTCATGTTGCATTTAAATGGGCAAACTTCCAGCTGTGAGAATGCTTCCTATCGTTCTTATTTCAGGTGTCCAGTTATCTTTTAAGAAGAGGCAGAAGGAATATTTTGTCTAAAGTGCTGAGACTGTTCTTATTAAAAGGCTCGTGCTCTTTACCGTAAATCAGGTTGTAATTGGCAGTTACCTTCCTTAGCGTTGTGCTGCAAAGAGGAGATGGGTTCAGTCCTCTCTGCTTGTGTGAGAACTGAAATTAATTGGGGGGCGTCCTCTAAAATAAAGGATAAGTGGTCATTCAGTTGCCACTATAGTTTCAGTTTGTACTGTGGTGGGGACTGTAGTTATTCTGTAACTTGGCTAAACCTGATATGCAGGTAGGATTTAACCCTCACCATAAATGGATGCTTGTTTGTTGCTCCAGTCAGCTGCTGTAGGTTGCAATGGAGGAGACCCCCTCATTTCTCCCCTGTGTCAGGAGGCAATGGGTCTGGTTCATAGCCACCAAAGGGGAAGCGCTGAGGTGCTGGTTCCTGGGGGCTGGGGGACAGGCAGGTCGCGTTCGCAGGATGGACCCTAATAGAGTTTGGATGCTGAACTTTGTTCTGTGTCACGTCAGCCAAAATTTCTAAAGTAGTTTAAGGAATATCTTGGAGGTTTTTTCTTGGACTGCTTGTAATAGCAATAAAGCCACCAGTCTAGTTGCAATCATACTAGCCAAGAACATGCATTTGCAAGTGAGGAGGGTGGACTTTTACATGCAGAATGGAGAAATGTTGGAGGAAGAGAGGGAGCAAAGACAACGAGGTGCTACACTGCAAGTGCAATGCGAGTAGTCAGCATAGGAATTGCCACTGAATTTGTATTCCTGAATGAGGAGTTCATTTTGCAAGAAGACATAGTAGAGAGAGGGATTTGGGAGCACGGCAGAGCCTTCTTAAACACCCTTCCCAGCCTCACAGCAGAAGAAAGAACGGATAAAATCTCATCCCTAAGAAATCATAATTTTTTTCTTGTAAGTGATATGAATGTCATAATTATGTAACCATGACCAGTACTGACTGTGTAGGCATGCCAGACCTTTTAATGTGCAGAGGGAGGGACCAGTAGAGAGTTCCTAACAGAAGTAAGTCTTTATATATTCAGGGAAAAGCTGGTGAGCTTCAAGCTGGTGATGTTTATTCAATTTCATCAATCATTTGCCCAGTTGTAATTTCATTTAGATCATAGAGATTGTTTTGTATTTGCCTTTGTGGCACATCACTTATAGCTATGTCTATGAACACATTAAATATCATTGATAATGTGTACAACAATTAATTTGGGACTTCTTAAAGAGGAGGTGAACAGAGAAGGGAAATCGGAGCACTGCCAGAGAAAGGAAGAACGAATGAATCCAACTAAAACTGCAAGGGGAAGCCAGTTAGACAGAATGTAAATTTGCATGGTGTAATTTGGCAGAGATGCTAATGGTAATACAGTTTGTCCTGTGAGAAGTTACAGAGGGCTCTTTTTCTATCATTTTGTAATGATTGGGATTCAGTTGTACATTTTGTCTGAAGATTTGTGCTTCCCCGTACCCTTACTCCATGGCACAATGCTTTCAAATGCTTTACAGGATGTTTGACTTAGTATTGGCTCAGAAGGAAGACTGCCATTTCACGAGTAACCAGCAGTACAGTTTCCTTTAACATCTGGGGTAGATTTGCAGTAAGGAAGTTAAAACAGATCGTTTTCCTTAAATCTTGGACAAGTTTGCAGACTGTGATGGAATAACTATGGGATGCACATTTTTATTCTTCTGACAGCCCTGGGGAAAAGAAGCAGAGAGAATACAAAAAGGAAGATGAGTTAAATTTGAAATTAAAAAACCCCACACAAACACACACCCCAGCCCAAAAAAAAATTTTAAAAAAGAGAAGAGAAACAAAGGGGCTGATGTGGAAAGCTACTGAAGTACCCTCCTGAATACCTCAGCTAGGATGTTAAGTGAATTAATAATGACTGGGTAAAGGAACACACCAGCCAAAAGAATTCCATATGTTGGATATCAGAAAGCACAAAAACAGGGAGTCTGACCAAAATTCATTGGGCCATGTGTAAGAAAGACCAAAAAAAAAACGTGTTTGGTCACATACATTAAAAGACCATAGGGGAAACGTAAGAGCACTGTATAATACAACAGAATGTAGATTAAGGAGATTCTAGATATGGTCGAGCTTCTAAGCAAATACTTTGCCTATTTTGGATGAGGTTAGTGTAACCTAAAATCAGAGATGGTGGAAGAGCGCACGGTTCTAGGAGACCTGCATAATACCTATTCCCAGATATTGAAAGAAGGGGTACATATAATCGACAGTGTAATAGGAGGTCTTCCTGTTGTATGTGACATTTGGGGACTCTAGTCTTTGGAGAAAAGCAAACTTGTTGAATAATGGAGTTGAGGGGAAAGGGGGGGGAAAAGAAGAGGTGACTTGAACAATTTGGATTTCTACACCTCACCAGTATACAAGGTCTTGAAATGGTTCTTGTAGGAAGAGTACTCTCAAACACACACACACGCGCTTGTTCATGGTCGTATCAGATTGGCAGTGCAACTGATGAACTATAAAATAGCAGAAGTTTTGTTCTTAACTGCCGAATGCACAATTTAATCTCGTTCCTATTATTCCAGTCCACAAGATTATCATAGGCAGAGAGCTGAACAATCCCCTCTCCTCTTCAGCATTGACAAAACGTGCAATTTTGTGTACCCATTCATCTAGTTCTTGCAACAAGGTCAATGACAAAAGTATTCACGATGAAAGCAGACAAAGTGGAATAAAATGTGGGATCAATGATCTGTGATGAAACCATAGCAGAATGGCTTTGTTGCTGTTGCTGCTGTTATTAAAATAATAGTGGGGATGTGCTGCCTAGGTTGAAGCACAGCACTTGAAACAGAGTGCCTGGAAAACTTGTTTAAAGAAGAGATGATAGTGGTACATGCTACCTCTGATGAATAAAGATCTGGTTAAACAGAAAGACTACGCAAGGCTATTTTGAAATGGAAATGCTTGTCTCTTTCTGCTGTGGTCTCATCACATGCCGATAGGGACACAAAATTGCATGTTTTCTCAGCTCCGGAGAAGGGATTGTTCAGTTCTCTGTGTATGATAATCTTGTGGACCAGAATAATAGGAATGAGATTAAATCGTGCATTCAACAGTTAAGAACAAAACTTTTGTTATTTTATACAGTCTATCAGTTGCCCTGCCAATCTGATAGGGCTGTGAACAAGTCTGCTGCAGTCTAGAAAAGTGCTACTATGGTTGTCAGGGTCTAGTGACGGCTCCACCAGTGGACTGTGTGCGCTTCTGTTCATTGGAAATAAATGCAGGTACTTTAACAAGAAGAGGTGCAGAAAAAGGGATGGTAAGATGACTAGAGAAATAACAACAATTTAAAAAAGAGAAAAGCCACAACAAACCAATGTTCCCAGAGAGAAAACTTTAAAACATGAAGGCTAAGAAGAAATATGATTTAATAAATATGTTTTGGGGGTTTAGGCATTTCTTCTCCCTTCCTTGTATCTTAAATGATATCAGGGAATTGGTAAACTGTTGTGCACAAATTCAGCCTGGACATTTTTAAGATTTCAGACCCCGAGAGAAATCATGATTTGCAACATCCATCCATATAAGGATAGGGTAAAGAAACTTATTACATCTGTGTGGAAGTTTGTGTACTCCTGAAAGGACTGGAAATGTGTCTCGAGTCCAAAGTGAGAACTTAAGATGGGATTTGGCTGCCACTGTTGTGCTGTGTACATAGAGTGTTTTGTTAATTGTTCCACAGTCCTTCAGAGAAAGCTTATTTTTGCAGTGACTGGGTTCATTAGTTGGTTTGTGTAATTGCCAGGATGTTGGATTAAGAGTTTAGGGTTGCTTTCTGAGACTAGGATGAGGTTTCAAGGAAGTTTGATGTGGAAGGACCTGCTCAGGGCACATTTGCGGGGTGGTGGATGTTGGGCCTTGCCTCCCTCTGCAGCGTAAAGAAACGTCTTTCTCTTGGGGCGCAGTTTATGTCAGTCAGCTGCTGAAATTCCACCTCGGTATGGTATAGCCATCGGTGTGCTGGCAGCACGGCGGGCTGTTTGGTCTCAGGGGTGACACACACACACACACCTCCCCAATTCTGCCCAATGGCAGATGGCCAGAGGCAGGGAGGGGGTGAAGGGCGCTCCTGACAGCCCTGAGGCTCAGGGGTCTCTCAGGATGCCGCTGCCAGAGCCGAGGAGAGGGACGGGGGTGCCGGGCAAGGAGGGTGGCGGTGGCTCTCGTTCGCACGCGAAC
>NW_009260413.1:1716904-1726908 GCF_000687185.1 Egretta garzetta
CGGGGCGGAGGAGATGGAGGGGGTGCGGGGCTGGGGCTGCCCGTGGCGGCAGGGAGGCGGTGCGGGTGTTCGCCCTGCCAGAGCCGTGGTGGTGGGGCGGCCCTGTCCCCCGGGAGCGCTGGGTGGCAGCCGGGGTGAGCCTCTGCCCTTCAGTGCCCGGGCAGTCGCTGCAAGGGCGGCTTTCGTGCAGGAGCGGCCCGCTGGACCCTCGGAGGAGCTCTGCGTAGGTCGAGCAGAAGGCTTTTAGCGGTGCTGAGGCGGGTCAGAGCAGGCCCGGAGAGCGGGTGGTGGTTGTGCCGTGTTTTAAAAAACCCTGCTGCCGCGAAAGCAGAATATACAGTAATTTCAGTAAGCGTAAGGGTCGGTTTGTTCCTGGATTTTTAGGCTACTGCGTGTGCTCTTAGAGGCTGCCTTATTTAAAAGCGCTTTTCATTTATCTGCTTACTTATAGAAATAATATTTTCATTTATTAAGTATGATAAAAAAGAGATGCTATGCTACTGTGAAAATTTCGTAGCTTCTTGAAAATGCCATAGCTTCTTTTAGCTCTGTTTTTTCAACGGGAAGAGGGAACTATCTTTTGTTTAAAGCAGTAGGTATGGATAAAATAAAAGCTGATGGTTGCCCGTGTACAGAAGCTTCATTTGAGTCCTTACAAGTGCCTTGAAGGAGGTAAAAATGTTTTTTTTTTTTTCTCTTTAGGGGGTCTGCAAACAGAAGTGAACTGATACCTCTGGTGCTTTTAATTCCAAACAAGATGAAGATCTCCTCTTTCCAGAACTTACTTCACAAACTTTCACTTCACTTCCAGAGCAGATTTCCTGTGCATTGAATCTCTTACACCAGTGCACCACTGTCGTACGAAATGGATATGTTCATCAAACAGTCTGAGGAGACAGCTGTGTCAACAAGTGGCCCCTGACAAGCAAATAGAGGGACTTTGTGACAGAGAACAAAGACTGGTAGACAGACTTTACAATGGATTAATCCAGGGTCATAGAGCATGTTTAGCAGAAGCCATTACGCTCATAGAATCAACTCAGAGTAGGAAGAAGAAAATAGCCCAGGTGCTCCTTCAGAAGGTATTATCCTACCACAGGGAACAAGAAAAGTTAAATCAAGGAAAGCCACTTGCCTTTAGAGTGGGTTAGTCCTTTTATGTCTGTCCAGTAGCTGCTTTGACAGAATTACAGCACTCGCCTTCCGTTATCGCTGTTGTTCTTTAAGCATCGTGGTCTGTAGTCTTGGTTCATTGGTTTCTTGTGGTTTTGTAACCAATCTATATCACTTCTATTGTCCGGTAGAGTTATTGCTTGAGCTGGAAAATGCTTTTGATAAAGCTCTAGAAATAATTGTTGCTTCTTTTTTGGGGGGGGGAGGAGTTTTTTGGGGTTTTTTTTAATAACGATTATAAGCTGAATTGTTAGGTAGTTTGTAGATTGACGTGGCTATTATCTATACTTAGACAGGGAAGGATGAAAAGCAGGCTGCTTTAAAGTAAGGCCATAAAGCAGGAAGGTATATATTTTTCCATTTGTGAATTGATGAAGGGATTCAGAAAGTATTCAAGAAAACACCTTCTTCGGGAAAAGAACAGGTCTGCTTAACCACATCCTTCCCTTTTCCCTTGTGAAGAGATGGACTACTGAAGTATGTCATGTCTGGCTGTTGTCTCTCGTGTGTATAAAGGTAGTAAGAACAAGAACATGAGCATGGGGGTGAGAAGTATTTGGTGGAGGTTAACAAGCTAATCTCAGTTTGCATGCTTTGACACAAAGCAAATTGCCCGACTTTTTTGATATAACAGCTCTGCAAGGTAAGGGCTTTTGCTTTTAGAGTGCGTCTTTTGTAAGTAGTTAGTAAAGCCCAAAAATACAGATTTAGAATATGATACTTTATTTTTAAAGTTCTGAAGTATAAGTTAGCATAGATAAATTTATTTGGAGGAGAGGAAATAAGGCTGGATAAACGCTATGTTATGTTGGTATGGGTAGGATGAGGGGTGGTGAAGTGAGCGCTGCTGTGTTGGGTGAACCAAGGCAGTGCATTTCAAGTCAATTACAGCTGCTTACTTGGGTGCATGGGTTGTGGCATAGCTTTCATTTGCCTTTGTTGTGATATTTTGCTAAAGTATGAGTTGTTACCAACTTAGATGTTGACAGTGTTCATGTGATGTATTATATATTTGATTAACAAAATGTTTCTCTCTTCCTAATATGATTATTTAGGGTTGTCTGGTCCTCCTGGTGCTGGGAAATCAACTTTCATAGAATGCTTTGGGAAAATGCTTACAGAAAGAAAACACAAAGTGTCTGTGTTGGCTGTAGACCCTTCCTCTAGCACAAGTGGTGGTGAGTGTGAATAAAAGTTTGAGTCAGGTCTTTAATACATTGTCAGCTCTAGGAGTATCTCTTTGGACCAAATGGAGGAAAATTTGAGGGTCTATCAAAGCAAAAAATGAAAAATAAGTGTTGTATTAAGTTTTCATTTTGTTCCCCATGTGATATGATAATTGGCAAATACATATCAGTATCTTGATAGGCAGAAGAACCAGCCAAAAACTTCCTAGTGCTCAGCAAAGTCTTGAGCAATTACTATTGGGATATTCTTACTTGACTGAGTCTGTCCAGGAGATCTGTCTTTTCTCATTCATTTATTGTGGGGGGAAGAGGGGAAGGTTTGGTTGTTTTGTACTTTTGAAATAATTTAACATTAAACATTTAAGGTTCTCTATTGGGTGATAAAACACGGATGACTGAGTTGTCGAGAGACATGAATGCATACATCAGGCCATCTCCAACCAGAGGGACACTGGGAGGTGTAACAAGGACCACGAATGAAGCCATTCTGCTATGTGAAGGAGGCGGCTACAACATCGTTCTTGTGGAAACAGTAGGTATGTGTTTAGGGTTTTCTTTTAATTATTCTGTTGTGATATCTAAATAAGGTGTGTTACTAATTGCATACTTTCATCCTTGATTTATGCTTTCATACATGGTTACTGGTTGAAAATGAATGCCCATTCTGTGAATTTTCTAGTCCTGTACATTTTGTAAAAACACTGTTTTATAAGAAAAGTTGTGTTTCGTGTTGTTTATTAGTGGCGTTTGTTCATGGTGCAATACTGGGATCTGTCATATTTACTGTTATTAATATGACTGAAAGGTTGCAATAAATGATGAACTCTGGATTTAATTTTTTAGGTGTGGGACAGTCAGAATTTGCTGTGGCTGATATGGTTGATATGTTTATATTACTGCTACCACCTGCAGGTGGAGATGAATTACAGGTATTTTTCAGTTCCTCTTCGTAAGTGTTACCTAGGACTAGAAAGAGAAACTTAAATCCAAGATGCAGTATCTGTCTGTGCAGAAAGTCTGTATCTATAATGTTTTGTAAATTATATTGATAGAAGTCTTTTCACCATCTTACCAATTTATTGCACAGTTAGGATCTGATATCCCCTGCTGATTTTGGAAGTAAGCGTTAGGATATAAAAGTTTTATACTCTCTGGCTTACTTTGGCCTAATTACTAGTTAATGTATGATTTTGGGGAGTGGCTTTGTATTATAGGAAAACAGAAATCAGTATAAATAGGCTTGCAAACTTGGTCATGTTTTGGCTAAACTTAAGTCTCTACACGTGAAATAGGTTGTCATGTAAACTCTGATACTCATGTTTAGTTTTCTTGTGTCAAAGCAGAGTATTAACTAGTCATGACAGGCCGTTGGTACTACTCTTGCATGACTAGCATATACACGCACACGCAAAAAAGTCAGCAAGAGCTACCAGAAACTGAAAAAGCATTTTGACCTGCTTTTTGTGATAAATCAGCATGTCACGGTCCTTCTGGGTATTCATGATTTCTCTCCATGTTCCATTTAGGGTATCAAACGGGGTATAATTGAGATGGCGGATTTAGTTGCTATAAATAAGGCTGATGGTGATTTAGTTGTGCCTGCACGGAGAATCCAAGCTGAATATGTTAGTGCTATGAAGCTGCTTCGCAAACGTTCAAAGGTTTGGAGACCAAAGGTTTGTGTACTTCACTATGGTTTGGGGAGGGTGTTGGGTGGTTTTTTGTTTTGTTGGTATGTTTGGATTTTTTGTTTGGTGTGTCCATTGTGTCTGTCCGTTCCCTCCCCGCCCCTGAAAAAGCACTGAATGAGTTAGGATTGTTATTGGCTCGTCTAGCTAAGCTAGTCTCCCCAGGCTCTTCTATAAAAATTTCAGGTGTGTTGTTTAGTTTTACACTGTGCTAGAGAGCTGATTGCTGCTGTTTCTGTTTCACCTCTGATCTCAAGGTGTGCCACATGAAACACTGTGCAAAGCCAGTCCTGTTCCCCATGATTTCTGTCCTGAGCTACAATCTCAACACTAGCAGACCTATTACTAATACCAGTAGTAGTACAAACTTGTCTTATTTTTTGTAAACTATGTATATCTTAAAACATCCTGTAGGCTATTTCTCCCTCTCTTATAACTCTGAAGCCTGTGATTTTCTTTGTTCTTTCACTTGTTCGTGTGTTTGCTTTATTGCTTTAGGTTTTTTTAATTTTTCACGTAATAAAAGTTCTTGGGCAAGAACCTCATCTACCTGTGTATGTAATGTCTAGATTATTGGAATTCTCATCCTATGGGCCTTTAATTTTAATGCAGTATTCCATCTATTAAAAGGTTATGGTACATTATTAAGGAGAGTTTCAGTACTAATTCTTAATATGTGTATATAAAAGAAGCACACACACTCTCACTCCTTTTGTTTATATACATGCATATATGAAGGAGGTTTGCTCTATCCTGGTATTAAAATCGACCCATTGAATTAAGTTTAAATCAGCTGGGCTGCTTGAGGCTTAGCCATCATTTTGTAATTTTTGTTTCTAGATCTGATGAGAGGTCGCATCTCATGAATGTGACCCAAAAGAACTGTTTGAGACCAGTGAATTAAACAGGTATCGGAAGTCCGTCTCTCTTTCAGTGATGGCAGTGTCTGACAACTGGAAGAAAGAAAATATTGATGTGTAGAGGCTGTAACCTATCCGTTAGATTGGGGAAAGAGAGAGAGAGACTTTTAAAAAAAAAATCCAAACAAACCTGTTGCATTTAAAAGATTATGTTGGATACCTGAAATATTTTTGGCAAAATGAATTCCTAGTCTGGAAAGCAGATGCAAAAAATAGTCGAAGTACCTCCTTTCTGGAATATTTTAAGTGCAAAAGAGTGGCTACCAGAGTATATCTACCAGAACATGTAATTAACTCTACATTTAAGTAAAATGGCAACACTGTACCTTTTAGCTAAAGGACTTATTAAAAATTATTCTTGCTCATTATACAAGCAGTTGGACAAGGCCTATTTATGCAAAATACTATGGATCTCGGGCTCCACTACAGTTGGTAGAATGCCAATTTTGAGATCTTTTAAAAAAAAACAAAAAGCAAGCAGCACAAAACTTCTTAGAGCTTCATGAAGTGAGTGTTTTGAGGTAAGCTTGCCTTACACATTTCTTAATTTATCATGCAATCTGCCTGATGCAGTGATTGAACCTCAAGCCCAGTAGTTATGATGCTTTAAAAATTCTTCTGAATCCAACAGGTAATGCGCATCTCTGCCAAAACTGGAGAAGGTATCTCAGATATGTGGGATAAAATGACAGAATTTCGTGACCTCATGCTCGCAAGCGGCGAGTTGATTGCCAAACGACGGAAACAGCAGAAAGTGTGGATGTGGAATCTCATCCAAGAAAATATGTTGGAACATTTCCGGAGTCACTTGGCAGTCAAGGATAAGATTCCACTTCTAGAAGAAAAAGTTCTTAGTGGTGTCCTGTCTCCTGGGCTGGCAGCCGATCTGCTACTGAAAGCATTCAAAGATGGTCTCTAAGCATTAGATTCTACTCTGTTCTTGTTAAGTGCTTTATGTAAACATGAACATTAAATACGGTTTTTCTACGTGTGGATTCAAGTGTTTTACTACAGCAGACATTAACAGAATACCTACCCAGCACTCTGCAAAAAAATACTGTAGGATTCTGTATATATGAAGATCATGACTCACTCAGAGATTACTACAGACTATATTGGAAAGAAATACATTACTAAGTCTTCTGTTTGCACACACCATAGATCTGTTGGTCAAAATGTACATCTGTGTCAAAATGTGACTGGTTTGGGGAGGGTGGGAAAGAAAGGTTTGTGGTGGTGCGGTTTTATTCCAGTTCTGGGACCATCTTGGAGCAGTTGACACTGCAGCTTTCCATTCTAATAGAGCATCAGCTGTTGCCAGTGTGGATTGCTTTTTCTCTCCTCACCTTGAGTGACAGCAAGAGCATTGGACCACGTGGCAGCACCTGACCAGTCTTAGTTTAAATAAATTGTATGCATACAAATGGCATATAGAGGTGTTTGGTCCCTGTTGGGAAGCTATTGTTAGTTATTATACACTATACACTAGGAGAATGGAATTTTAACTGTCCCAGTTTCTAAGTAGATGTTTTAATACAAAAGCAAAATCTAGTTAGACATTTTTTAAATGCAGACATCAAATGGAACGAATGTCATCCATGAGGTTTCAATAACGTGTTTATACTAGAATAATCAATCTCTAATAATAATTTTGAGTTTTTCTGATCTGACTTAAGGTTTTTTGGCTCAAACAAAATGCTGTATTGTGTTTGGGTTTGGGTTTTTTTTTTTCCCCCCTCTTGTAGAAGACATGACTCTTTACAATCAAAAGTACTTTTTTTTTTTTTTTTTCCTTCTTTTTTTAAATTTCCTTTGAGAACAAATCTGGAGGAAGCATTTTCCTAAGCCATGATCTAGAAAGCAGAGCTCATCTGATACCTACTAAATATGAAGGGTAAAGTGGAAAAATGCTGATTTTTTTTTGAGACCTGACATAGAAAACCAATAAAATAGCAGGAGATTTTGTGAGTCTGTTGTTGCTTACGTGAATTTACTTTAAAAAAAACCAACATTGGAAGTGATGATTTTTATAGTCTTGATTTTCTGGACACATACATAAAAGGTATGCTCTCTTCCATTTTTATTTTACCTTATTTTCACCTGTTTGGCTTCCTAAGAAGAAGGTGTTTCACACAGTGTTTGAATTCTGGCAACCTGAGTCTGAATTTTTGAGACAATTCTAGGGTAGCAATGAATTGGTTTACTTAGATCCTTTTTTTTTTTCCTTTGGTTTTTTTTTTTTTTTTTCCTGGAGTGATTTGTTTTTCTCTCCTCTTCCTTCTTCTCATCTCAGTTGCTACAGTATGTTCCCAACTAAGTTTACTTTTTCCTGCTAGACCTCTGTGCTTCTGAATTTTGATTCCTGCGTAGGTATAATTTGGCAACTATCCAAAAAGATGAATGGTGGTTGACAATACTGAGGATTTTGTATCCTTTGGTTTGTCAAAGTGGCACAAATTAAATGATGCAGAAGAAACCTCCATCCTTGGTGCTAACATTTCAGTTATTTTTCCCACTGTATGATGGTGTCTGTATAATTGCCCATATATTTTTACTCTAAAAATATGAAGCACAACTAGAAAGTAAAAAGGCAAACTGCAAGGCAAAGTAAAAATACTTTGTAATGAAAAATACAAAATGCTTTTGTAATCAAAAGCAATGATGTCTGTGTATATTTTCAATGAAATATTAACAAAGAGCGCTATGATGTTTTGTGGGACATACAGCTGGGGCATGCATTTGTTAAGAAATTTTGCAATGGTGTAGCTGGTTTCCACCACATGAATTGTCAGAACTTCAGTGCTCTGACCCCCTTATTCCTATTTCTTAAACTTTGCATCCTGAAGGAGTAATTTGGAATTGCTGCAACCAGTTACATAGAAGCAGCTGAAGGAATGTTAGGGGGTGGCAGAAGCACGAAGTGACCTTGTTAGGACCATGCCGAGTTGTGAAAAAAATGTAGCACCTACAGTTTCTTTCCTATTTAAAACCAGTCTCTACTGAATATGACAGAAAGCGGCCCAAATCAAAACCAACGTCTTCTATCCTTTCAGCTTTAAAAATTAACTGTATTTTGATGGTACCTGGTAGAAGAAATGACAGTCATGTGGAAAATGAATTAATGAGAGCAACAGCATTTTAACTGGTGAGTTCTCAACTTTTTGGTAGTCTGTTTGTTTCAGGTGATAGTTTTTAAGGGGACCTCATTTGGGCTTGTCTGTTAGATCAAACCCTTATTACGGTCATTACTTTTCCTTTTGTCAGGGGCTGCTCTTTTCCTTGTCTGTTGTACATGAGCTGTCAAGCAAGGAAAGTAGAACCTGAAGCTTTGTTTAAATGATGGCTGCTCAAGCAGAATACATTTTACCACTTCTTTAGGATGTTTTCTGGATGCAGATCTGCCCATCCACTCAAGCCATGGGCTATCATTATTTTCTCATTTCATTGCTTCTTTTAAAGTATTGTTAATTTACTAATGAACTCTTGGCAGAAGGCAGTACAATGGCTTAAGCAAGCTCTACTTCTCATTCAACTGCATTTTCTTCTTGAAGTAGAGCGTTGAATGAAAGTTAGATTTGCCATCTTTATGTGTTCATTTGTGTCTCGTGCTTCAGTAGACAGAGAAATACGCTTACACTGAAAAGGGTCTTTGGAAATGGCAGGGTAGATAAGGGTCCCTGCTTTGTTTTTTAGTGATTCCCCTACCAAATTGAAAGGCTGTACTGTGCAAACTATGAACTGAGCCTTCACATGTGAGAACCAAATTGTTTGTTTTATAGCCTGTAAAATTTTGCTGTGACATGTTTTGGAGTCAACTGCTGTTCAGTTAACTGTGCAGTTCTCTTTATGCCCTCATGGGCTGGGGAAATGCATTGTCTTCAGAAAGACTGCATAGCTTTTGCTGGTAGGCTACAATTTAGTAAACACTTCAGTATTTCCCAAGATAGGGAAGAGCATTTCCAGCTCATCATTTCTAGCTCTGTGGGATTAAGTGGGGTAAAATGCATTAAAACATTGCTGTTCAAGTAAGTAGGCTTCTGAAAAAAGATAGTAAACAAATCTGTTGAGTGGGATGTTGACATATTCTTAGTTTCTAGAGTTGTTAAGTTGATCTCATGTTAACATTTAAAACCACAGCTATTGCAGAGCAGTTTGAGGAAATAACAGCAAGGTTAAGTTTGTAGCTAGAGGTATGATAAACTTAGGCAAATTGATGTGGGAGGGAAAGAACAAACTTCAGATACTACACAGACTCGTGTCCTATGAAGTCTTGCAGCGTATGTAAGTGTGAAACTTTTCCCCAGGTCCCTGTGTAATAGATGTTGCTGGTGTTTCACAGCTGGAAAAACAAGTGTGATGAGATAGAGTGATTTATCCAGGACTCTGAAAGAGGTCAGTAGAGTGTAAGGGTTACAGTTCAGTAGTCTTTAGTCTGAGCCCCGTGTATATTTACGGCTATGTTACTTAAGGTTGAAAAAATGCTCTTAGCAGGTTCATGCTCTTAGTGTGACTTATTCCTTTCATATCTAATCTCTGTGTTTTCAGTGACGGGACCAAGTGACCCCTTCTTGACTACTGTTCTGCTGTAATGTCCTGCCTTAAGTAATAGAAAACTTTTCCTTGATATCTAATTTGCCCTCACCTTCTGTAAATGCATTACTTCCTGCTATGCGTGCTTGTTCAGTCTTTATGTTTTCTTCACATATGTTGTTTATTTGTGAAATCTGCAGTGTGTTGGCTGTCTATTTATGGGTCTTGAGATTTCGGGGGGTGGGGATTGAGCCAAGCTGAAGAATACAAATGAACTTTTTTATTTTTCTTTTTAACCTTATGCAGTTCCCTTCGTGAAGTTTCCCTTTGTGAAGTTTCTTAAGTAATGTGGCAAGATTCAATTATTGACTTGCTCTGTACTGGTGTAAACATACTTATTTCGCCCTTACTTTTCCATACTCAGAGTGCTCTATTGCTCCCTCCTTGGATGCACTGTCAACAAGTAACATTATCCATGAGTTAAAATGAGAAACCTTTTTTCAGTG
>NW_009260413.1:1726934-1736474 GCF_000687185.1 Egretta garzetta
AAAGAAAAATGAGTGTGTTCCCCTGGAAGTTATGATTTGGGCAATCAATAGTGCACAGGTTGACTAGCAACAGGGTTCCTCTTGCAAAAACTAGTTCAGATACTCATTACACCTCCATTAACAAAATTTGTGTATTGAGAATAAGAATTTCAAAACAAAAAACTCCTAAGCAATTACAGTACATATTTAGAATGGAAGTATGATAGACATATTCTGTTCCCCGCTGCCATACCAAGACATGGTTCAGCTGGTGAACAAACAAGGAGATAGAAGCTGACATTCATGGTGGTCTATGGAGAAGGCACGTTATGGAACAGCAAGAAAAATGTCTATTTTTTTTTTTTTTTCCTCCCATGGGAACATAAGCATTATCTTAGACAATTCACTGGCATGCTGCAGAAACTGAGGTGATCCACAGTGTTTGCTGTGCGAGGTTTATGAAAATGATAAATTCAATTCCCTTTTCTATCTTTTGCATTTGTGTGTTGCAGGGGACTGGTCTAATGCAGGCACTTGTCCTTTGGAACTAGATGGCTTTGTTTGTAATTGTGCTCTGCATAGGGAAAAGCTACCTTGTAGTTTGAGCAAACGGTTGTTCACCTGTAGCAAGTAAAAAGCTTCACTTTTCAGAATATGTGATGAGATTCTTGTATTTTTCCTTAAAATACTACGGCAAAGTGAGTTCGTGCTCTATGCTAGTTACTATGTCTTCATTTTCTCTTAGGTTTAGATCTCTTTCAGCTGTAGAGTAGCATAAAAAAGCTTTTGTTCAGTTATACGCCTTTTTAAATTACTCAAATATTCATAAAGTTAATTAGGGGTTAACAGTATTTTTGCTTTGTTTCTTCTATTGAAAGTGACTGTTATAACCTAAAGATTGTAACCTATTATAACCTCAAGACTATTGTAACTTTGGATGACTGAGCTTGACCTGCACTGTGGCAGACTACAGCGGGGATGCGTAATGTACGTACGATGAGACGATGCTCTCGTTGACTGTGTGGCTTGTAGCATTACAAAGTCACACTGCTAAAGGTTTCTCCCAGCCCTGAATCTATGACGCAAAGATCCTGTTTGTAGTTTTCTAATTGCAACCAGCGGAAGACAAGAATGATGTTAGTTTTTATGACTTGTTGCTTAGCAGCGTTGATCAACCTTTTCTTTTCCCGTAACCTTGGTGAACCCAGGCTTGGACAGAGCTCACCAGCAGAAGCCAAGGATTTCTGAAGTCGTGCGAAACTGTCATTCAGTGTCTGTTAGCATCTGCGGCAAAGTGTCTCTTCTTGACCCCTTCATTACCTTTGCCCATTAGTCTACTTTCTCTCTCATCAAGTCTTAGAAGAAAACAGGCACCATTCTAGGAAAGTATGGAGGATGGGAAGTGTAGAGACAAGCCAACTGTGCTAAGACCTATCCTGCTGCTTATGGGGAACAGGAGCTGAGTTGGTTCCCAGGCTGTGATGTCAGACCCTCCTCTCATGACAGGAGGAACAGACTTCAGCCATCACAGTGAGGATTGTTCTTACTTAGATAAGCTTTCCCAGTATTTTGGAGTAAGCAAAATAATCCATAGAGGAAAGGGAAATCAGGGTGCTAAGAATTTCCTGGTTTACATCTTTTAGGAGGGATTTCACAAACTGAACTAGAAGGGATATTGAGTGTGTTTGAAAATTATTAGGCATCTGCACTGAATGTAGACATAAGGACAATTTTACCTCTTTTTTTTTTTTTTTTTTTTTTTAAATCTGGTAAAATCTGGCGAACCCAGTAAAATAAGCACAAAGAGTAAGTTCCTTGTTTCACCTCACTTCTAAACTGTAAATTGTTAGTATAACCAGACAAACCATCTTTAGTGACATTACAAACTGCAACAATTAATGTGCCTTGTGATGTCAGAAGCTTAGACTAGGAGCTTGGACTGATACTCAGATGCTTGTCTTCTAGATCTAAGTAAGAAACAGCTAAGTATTTGTATACTTTTTCTGCCAAAAAATGTTACAATCCTAAGACATTTGTGAGCTTGTGGACATTATGTGGAAAATAATGCCTTGTCAGTCCACTGGTTTTCTGCTTTCCCCCCCCCCTCGCCTCCACTGCTGACTTCTCCCCTCTATTCACACTTCAGGATTTGTTGGTAGCTGTTAACAGCAGTACGGGTCAACATATTAAAAGGTCAGCATGTGTTTCACAAGCCTGTTATGCTCTGATGTCCTTTTTCTGCTGAAGTTCAAAGAGAAACTCTGCTGTTCAGCTATCGCCGTCTCTTAAAATTCATGGAGAGGACTAATACTGCTGTAACTGCACAGTTGAGATCAGGTACTCATTCCAGAAAAGGCAG
Organism: Egretta garzetta; assembly: GCF_000687185.1. Classification (NCBI taxonomy): domain Eukaryota; kingdom Metazoa; phylum Chordata; class Aves; order Pelecaniformes; family Ardeidae; genus Egretta; species Egretta garzetta. Next base: position 1,729,273 of record NW_009260413.1, read on the forward strand.
CCACACAAGAAACTAGTTTCATGTGTGTCATGTCGAAAGCATGGCAAGTGTGGGGTATATGTCAGAGCTCAAATAGTAAAATAAACAGCAAACTGGAATGTGAATTATGTTGCAAATCTTGCTATTAGGTTTTTTTTTTTAATTGCACAAATTTAACAAAGTGATCTACGTGGAAATCCCGACTGCTGTCTGAGACTAAGAGGAATGACTTGCCATGCCTTCGCTTGCTGAACAGAACAGATTTCGTTCACCAAATTTCAAAGGATTTCTTTGGAGCTGTGAATACGATTTGTCTGTCTGCAGTGAACAACTACTGCTAATATTTGGTATGGGCAGGATTCAAAACAAGTAGCGGAATTCACATTCTTAGCTTCTGATTACCAGGAGAAGGAGGGATGCAGGATTCAAAACAAGTAGCGGAATTCTTAGCTTCTGATTACCAGGAGAAGGAGGGAACTTAGGTCAAAATGAGTAAGCTTTTAAAAACAGTTTCAGTAAAAGCAAAAAACTTCTTTGTTGTTTATAAGTGGTGTGATGCAGAATACCTGACTGGTTCTTTCTGTGTGCAGTGGCAATAGCATCTGACTAGATTTGGAAATTAATGTTTCCAACTTTAGATAATTAAAATATTGTTATCTTTCACCTGTCCTTTTAGCTATCTATTACAATGTGGCGTTCTTGTATCAGCAAAAAAGTATCTTTCCTGTGGGACCCTCTAGTGCTGTCATTTCCATATCTGCAACAACTGGGCAGACGATGCCCACTGTATGGCAGTAGCACAACTAAAAGCCACTGCATGTTTTATTTCTGTACCAAGATTAATTAGTTATTCTGAATTATGACGTGTTGAATAAGGAATTCCCAGGTTCATGTCGTGCGGGATGCAGGAGGCTTTCAGTTTAGCTGCAGACACTGCTCCACACACCGCTTCCCACCACACACAATTCCTTGCTGTGCACTTGCTTGTATTAGAAATGCTACTGTTTCTCCATACCCTGACAACAGGAAAGGACAGCATTTGAGCACGTGCCCAAGTGTAATTGAATAGGGTTCCTAGAATAAAGGCAGCCTGAGTTTTGTCCCATTAGGTGAGTCAATTTTCCTTTTTTGGGGTAGTAAATTTCATATGCAATGAGACAGGAAATTTCAGAGGGAAACTGGAATAATTAAAATAATCTTATTTGGTCCACTGCCAACTCTTTCATCTTAGAAAACATTGCTTTGGAGGCATGTGCAGATCCTGTAAATGAATCTAGTCTGGATAGCTCTCATCTAAGATTTTGAACATGTATCCCTCAGTGAGCATCTAAAGCGCAATGGTGTTTCTGTGGTACAGTTTGAATGGTTGTGGTTTCATAATTTTCTCCTTTATTGGCTGCTGCTTGAGATTAAGGCTGGACTAAATGGATCCTCAGATTAGTGTAGACTACATCACAAAATCACCCCCCCCAAAAAAAGATTTTTACAAACAAGACTTGTATAACTTAGGAAGAAAAAATGATTTTGCATTGAAAAGCTGTAACTGAGATTTAAATATTGCACAAGACTGATAGAATTAAGGCTACTCTTGTCTTTTAGTTTCTAAATCCAAAAGCCATAACATTTTCTTTCGTCCTGTGTTTAATCTAGAGTGTTTGCAGGAAACCACCTTATTTGCAGACCAAGAAATTGCAACGGAGAGAAGCAAACGGCTACAAATGAGAAAGGTAAATCTTTTTATTCTGAAAATTATTCCTTGGCCAACTTTTCTGTAGCTCCATTTTATAGATCATTTTTGATGAAACAGTGACAGTGATTCACAGAGAAGACAACTGCTTAGAAAGTTTTCTTACACCAGCATTGCAGCAAGGGTGGTGAAAGAGACCTGAAGGTTGGCTGGGTGGGAGCAGCTGCAGTCCGGTTGCAGCGCTTGCAGAGCGAGTCCCCGGTTGCAGCGCTTGCAGAATCCCCAGTTGCAGTGCTTGCAGCGCCTGCAGTCAGTCCCCGGTTGCAGTGCTTGCAGAGAGCCCTTAGGTGGAGCTGGATGGCAGCGCTCAGCCCTCGGTACTCTGCTCCCAGTCCCAGGCAGCAGCTCCTCCATGGGGTCAAACTACTTTCGGGATGCGTTTCCCCCAGCTGAGGGTATGCTTTAGTAAACTGGTAAAAGGCTTCCTTAGCGACTGCCTAGTTTCTTGACCCACCGATCTTGGGCTACTGATGAAATTCAAACGTTTTTCACAAAGTTGTTGAATAAAAGAAAATTAATTTGAAAATGTTGCATGAATGAGTTGTAGAAGCAAACGTGACCATCGGGGCCTGCGTGTTCATATCGGGGTGTTCCACACAAGTCAAAGCTTACTGCCCAGATGATGAAACGCCCTGCTTTGTTTCCTAAGTGTTATACCCAACCGCTTCCTAAGTAATGCATATTCCTGTCCTTTGTTTTCTGTATATCCATGGATGCGTAGCCCAGGTCTAAAATTTTGCCATAGTTCCATCTGGAGAACACGGATAAGCTGTCTTTGGGCACCACTGTTAATTAAGAACAGTAAATGCAGTCTGTCAGTAGAGATGTATTAAATATTAAATTCACACATGGATTTCAATAACTGCTATAATTTAATTCTTATAAAACTTGAATCATGTAATACTTAAGCATCTGTGTCAAATATATTTCTGTCTGTCTGTAAAACAAAGTGCTTTTAAATAATAGCTAAAGAGTTTTTGAGGGCATTTGAGGATCATCGTGATGGAAGAACGGTGTTCACCCTGGGAACTTCCTCACATAAATATGGGTGGTGTTGTGGCTTTCGGGTTAAGTCTTCCATGTTGTGAAACTCACTTTATTTCTGAAGAATTGGGGATGCAGATTTAGGAACTTGAGTTGTGCTGTCAATTACAAAGGAATTGGAATGGAATTTCCTCCAGTGGGATGGGTCTCAAGCCATGAAGTAAGTTTTATTTGGAAGCTGTTGGTGGAATTATGAAAGGGAGTTATTAGCTCTCAAATACTGCCTCAGTATCTAGCCTTTTCTTCTGTAGTGAGGCAGAAGAGAAGTGAGATGTTGAAAAGAAATTGATCTCTGCCCCTTGGAAAAGTGATTGATTTTTTTTCTAAGTTGGGAGTATAGCCTTCCTATAGTTTTAGTGTGTGCTTGTGCATGTCCCTGTAATTTGCAAATGGATCAGATTGTTTCCCATCTTTTACCTCAATTTGAGGGGGTTAAGCCTGGGAATATTCCGCCAAAGAAAATTAAATAATTTGTGTTTTCAGAATGACTTCATTTAGTCATGACTTTTATTTATTTAGAGAGAGTGAGAGAGAAAGAGCTGGTGTTGTTACAGTCTCTGCTTTATGTTTTTAATCTCTGTAACTTCCTATAACCCAGCTATTTTTTCTGACCTTTGAAATGTACCAGACTGCGTAAACTGAGTATCCACTGTGCATTCTGCCTGTCCCAGTAATTTTGCATCCTATGGTCTCTGCATGCTGTTATTTTAGGTGTATCCTTTGCCATTATGTGAGTTGTTAACATTACCCCGAATTCTGCTGGTATGTAGGTGGGAGCTTTTCTTTCTTGTGTGTTGAGAAATTCCATAGCTGAAATCGCTGACAAGATAAATGTTACTAGGTGGTGACTTGTAGCCTAAAGCTAGTGGCTATAAGTTCTCACCTGTGAAAAGGGAATCTTGTAGCTCTGCTCAATATGTTCTTCCAGCTGCAGCTTAATTTCTGCAATGTTAAAATCCTTAGGCAGCTGCAGCAATGTGTTGCACTGATCTGGCATTTTGCATCCTTGGAGCTCCGCTCAATTCTTTGAACTGAGTCAAGCACTCCACGGAGCTGAGAGGTAGGTGAGCGTCACTACAACTTTACAGAAAAAGAAACAGCCCTGAGAGGTTAAAGCGACTTTCCCTCATCATGCCACAAGTCAATAGTGGAGCTGGAATTACAGCTCAGGAGGTTCCTGGCTCATGCTACACTACAATGCTGTGGAGAAAGGTCATTTCCCAAAATAGTACAGAAGGTTTGTTATTGATAATAGGGCAACAAAGGGCTCTAGATGTATTAATAGGTCGCTGTATAATGTCCTTAATAACACATAATTAGTAACCTTGCAAAATTGGCTAAATCAGATTTTTCTGGGGCAGTATCACTTCCACAGTTAGTCTTGTCTACTATACTCTTGATAGGTGTTTTAGTTTTGGCTCTTCCAAGACAACTTTATTTAAAGTAAATAGGGACATTTACAAAGTAGGCATACATAGCCTCTCCATTAATGGTCTCATTAAACTGCATATTCAGCTTACCTTTCAGATCAGTACAGCTCCTCTACTGCGATCAGCACGTGTCTGTGGGCCGGCAGGCAGCAGCTGGGGCACTTTCCTCTGCCACTTTGAAGCTGTTGAGCAGAGAGCGCTCTGTCTGCCTGGGGAGAATACAGAGGTGACAGAAGATTTTGGTGGCAACATTTTCACTGTGTTGTGTGAGATGGAGCCAGCACTAGCATAACCTGGGCAGCGTAGGAGGTGAGGTGCAAGCATGGGAGCCCACAGAGGTGCCAGATTTGGTTGATGGTCTTTAGGCCTTCCAGGGAGGAAGGCAAACCCCATCCCCACCCAGTGGGACAGGGGAGAGGATGCTGAATACTTATGAAGGGGTTTCATTGAGATTTGGTCCCAGCCATTCCTCAAATGTCCCCAGGGCTGGGGTATCTGGTAGGTATTGCTGGATCTTGTAGATTTCTTTTTAAATTTGCCTTTTATAAAATGTTCTTGATCTGTTTTGAACTTACTGGCTTTAGCAGCGTACTTACTGAAGCTTTCTGTTTCTTGTTTTTCCTCTAAATGAATTATTTGAGCTGGTGGGTTACTTAGCAAATTCAAAAGAGTCACTGAGTATTAAGTATGAAGCTTGAGTTTATTTTTTTACTGAGCACCTAGATCTATGCATCTACAATTGAAAGAGCAACAAAATGGTATTTTCTCTTAGCCAAGTCTGAAAAATGGCAGTGAATAATGGTGGGAAGAACGACATTCACAAAACAAATAGTTATCAAATCAATTTACTCAGCCCTGTTTTGGCTTGAGTTTGGGTCAACTGTTTCCAAACATGCAAACACAGGGAGAAAAATAAAGTGGAAAAGAAAATGTGTAAGGAAAGATAAGAAACCAGAGCATGTATAGTTGACAGAAACGGCAAGGAGGCTCGTCTCTCATCTTTGTATCTGCAGATATATGTATTTGAATTAACAAAGCAATAGGAGCTTTATGTGCTGCATTTGCTTTTTGATGCTTGTTGGTTGAAGTAATTGGATCTATTGTTGTGGGCATTGGGAATGCCAGCTTGCCTCTTACGGTCACTGACTTGTGAACATGACCTTCTGGAGGTCAAAACACTGGAGAGTTTGCTCTGTTTAATTCTCAGAGGTACCAGTCAAAATAGTTATTGCTTTGAAGACACAATGTAGATGTTCCCTGCTTCTATCTGTTTTGTTGTTTGTAATGAATTGTGGTGTGGGTTTTTGGTGTGTGTTTTATTTTTTCCTACTAATTCATCTCTTTAACTATTTTCAGGTGGGTTCAGATTTTTTGAATTGGTTTTTTTTTTAAGCTGCAATTGAGTTTTCACAACTGAAGTTGGTTAAATAACTGATCAGAGATCAAACTGTAAATGTTAGTCAGTGTTTCTGCGTGATATTTTGGTACTTGATCAGGCATCCTGCTTTCATTCTTCCTGGTGATCAAGTCAGTCAGGCATAGTCAAACAGTCCCACATAGGAAAAACAGTGTACTTTCAGTGAGAGAGAAAAATAATCTCTTGTGATTGATGCCAAATGATTCGTGGTAAATGCTGATGTCTACATAATTTCAGCATTGAGTACATCAGCTTTCCTTACTAGGGAACTCCAGAGAGACCAGAGTAAAACTTCCTACAAAAAAAGAGACAAATGACCTCTTCAGAGTCTTGCAGGTCATGCTCCTGGTCTCGCCGTTTGGGCCATGTGAAGCTTGAGTCCTTGTGGCAGAAAGGGAGGTTTTAAGGTCTGCGTGGGTTGTGTTTTCTGGCATCAGATGGCTTAGTGGTTCCTCTTGGTGTGAATCCTTTCCAAGAGCTAGGGGAGTTGCTGTCAGTCCTCAGCTTTCCTCCTACAAACCTGTCAAAACATACGGTATTTTACCACCAAGCATGACATGAAACAACCCATAGATTTTGTGATCCATGACCAGATCTGCTGGGCTTACAGCAAGGCAGTCATGGCATTGGCGATTAGATGGCCTCCTGTAAGGTTCCTGGATGGTTCAGATGGGGATAGTTGTACTTCCTCAGAACTTTATCTCTCCCTAAAAAAACCACCGTATTATAAGTACCATGTTGCCATATAAAAGATTGAATTTGAGCTGATTTGAATGTGTTTTGGTTTGTTTGGTTTTTTTTTTTATCCTGGTGAATAGCCTTCTTGCGCCACACTGCTCCTTACAAATGCTCACATTACCAGCTGAAATCTGCGTCTGCTATAGCGCTGTTTGGGATCTGCAGGTAGGCTTACTCTGCCTAGGTGGTAGTGTTGTTTTCTGGAATTAAGAGAGTTTAGACCTCCTTAAAACCAGACGCCTATTTACAACAGATTTGAGTATTTTTATGTCTTGCTAGAGAGCCTTATTTTTTCTTTGCTGTTCTATGCCTTGGTCAGGGAAAGCAGCATGCTGTATATTTGCCTGTGCTTCTTTGGAATTGATGTGCGGTGCACTGTGTGTTGTACTCAGATTTACAGCCAAGGTAAAAGGAACAACCACTTGTTAACATCTTTTTTTTTCCCTTCCTCAATACGTCAAATTGTTCTCTGTTCCTTTAGAAGTGTATTGGACCACTCGGAACCAGGGAAAATGTGCTAAAGAAAATGGTGAGCAGAGTCCTGAATCAGTGGCCTCAGGTCTCATTTTCTTCTGGATTCTGTATTTCTGACTTGTTTTTGACCAGAGCTTTTTCACTGCTTTGTGATGGGCAAGAAACACTGGTTTTTCAGCTGGAGGAGAGAAGATGTGGGGCTGGCAAGATAAAGACTCCCAGCTGTTGTGTAAATAACTTAAGGGCATAACTTTTTTCAAGAGGCCTGTTTGTGGTTAAGTAGTTCAAGGCGTTGCTATTAGTCAGCAAACCTGGGTTCTGTAGCCCCAACAGATTCAAATCCATTTGCATCCTTACTGTGTGTCTCTTCCCC
>NW_009260413.1:1736493-1740226 GCF_000687185.1 Egretta garzetta
CCCCAAGTTTTCCTTTATATCTTTTGTTTATGTGATGTGGCCTTTCTAAAACTATCTGTCCCTCAGGTTTTCCTTCTGCTCATATTTTAAGATTCTCATGAAGGTGTATTTTTGCAATCTTTCTGGCAGTGAATTACACTGTGTATTGTCTGTAGATGGAAAGCTGCTAGAGCCGGTGTGAAATTCATGCTACTTTTAATTACTAAGAGCAAAATCCCACTTTTGCCAAGCTCCTCTCTTCCATTTCCTTCCACACAGTATCTTTGCATCGCTGTCTTCTGACTCATTTGGCAAAGGCTGACAGACCCCTGAGACCCCTGAGAGGGCAGGTTGCAATCCTGGCAGTAAGAGGCACCTGACAGATGCTGCCCTCTTCACCAGTGTTAGATGTGATAAGGGAAAATGCATTTTTCAGATGGAGTTAGAAAAGGATTTGCACTACTACCTTGCCCCAAATCCTGACCATTTCCTTCAAAAGATGCTGAACGTTTATCTTGCATCTGAGTGGTTCATGTCACAGTATGAAGTCTTTATTTATAGATGAATTTTCCTCTACATATTGTCAAATTGTATTTCCCAAAAGCTGAAGAATCAGCAGGCTGTTAACTCTGGAGTTAATGAGTGAGCTGGAGTCTCTAGGAAGAGCACCTTTTGTCCAGAAAGACTTGTTTGTTTTAGTTTGGCTGCTGACAAGGGTTGTCTGCAGTTTCTTCCTGAAAAAAAAAAAAGAAGATGATATTGCTGTTAAAATATTTAAAAAAACCAAAAGTCACTATGGGGTATTATTTAGTGTGTTTGCATTATTTAATAATTTTAGTAAAAGGAGTCCTGTAAAGTTGAGGAGACATATGATGGCAGCACAGACAAAATAAGATGTCCAGTCAGGGGATGAGGGTGGATACCTGCTTAAATAAGGTGTTCATCTTCTGACATTATTTGTGCAAGGAAGAGGGTAGATCACTGGAAGCAGGTGCCCTGAGCAGCTGCTATGGCTGTCTGCGCTTCGCAGGACAGGACATGGGTTTGAATTACGCTGTACTGTTTGATCATGAACAGGGGAAAAGAACCATATTTTGAACTGGAAGTACCTTGAGGTTAACTTCCATGCCTTATAAATTAAGAAAACCCAGTTGTTTTACTTCAGGGCCAGCCTGCAAACTGTGGTGGATGCATTCCCCATTTCCTAGTTAGGCTGCATTAATCTATTTTCTGACACCTCTCATGTCCAAGAGAACCTGCGGGCTCTGTCGAGGCACAGCCATATTGAGCTTGTTGGTGAGAAAGTGTTGGGTTTGGGTTCTCCTACAGCTCTTTGATTAGAGCCTCAAAATCCTGCTTTTCCATTGCTGGAGAGTTTTATTGCCAATCTCAGGTCCTCTCTTTAATGACCGGAAAGCTGGATGGGGTTTGGCACACGCTTGATTGTCCATTAGTAAGAGAAACTGTGCTTATTGTCAAGAACACCACGAGATGCATCCGTATGGATGGTGTGCGGAGAGGCTGCTGTCTTCTCTTGGGCTGTCTCTGCCCAGCATCCCAGATTGCCTGCTGGAGTTGAAAAGGGCGAGAATTTCTTCCCTGCAGTTTCAGAGCACTTAGCAGCTGTCTCTGGCCTGTGCCAGTGGGTGGGTGGGAGGTTTCTCTCTGTTCTCCCACCTTCCCGGGAGATCTTTTAAAGACCTTTGAATACGTGGGAGAGGATCTTGCCTTGAAGGTAGCTTGCTTTGGTGGCTGTCCTACTGATTGCCGGGAAGGAAAGGGGAAGCAGGGCTACCATCAGGATTCAAGTTGAATGCTTCCTTGGCATGGTGTAAGATTTCAGATTGCGCTTGCCTGACAACATTAATTGCGTTATTGGGTGTTGCAGGTGCTTTTTCTTTTTAAGTTAACAGGAAAGAAGTCTTCAGAAAGTCCCCTTGTGTTACTGGGCCTGTGATGAGAAGATTTGAGGGACTTGGCAGTCTTACTGTAGAAGCAGGATAATTGATTTGAGTTTGCTATGACACTGCAACTTGTTACAAGTGGGCCACCCTCTGCAAGAATAAAGCAAGAGGAGACGCGGTGTGTGCACTTAGGTGAGTACTGTTGGGGTGGAAGTTCTCTGGCTTTCGGTGTTTGCACAGTAAATTCACTGTCAACATACGTACAGACAGCAGATCTCGGAGGATTTAGAGGTAAATAGCCTTTCCTTTTGAGGTTTCTAGAAAGAGCTGCAGAGCTAAGGGATTTCTTTGAGTTTTTGGCCTGTCATGAATTGGCAGCTGACTGGGGAGGAGGTAGTCCCTGGTTGTTTGGCAGTGCCGAGAGCAAGCTTTGAACCATGCAAGCTTTTGGCAGCTAGGGAACATTCCCACTAGAGACTTCAGAGTCCTGGCCTCTCTTTGGCTGCCAGTGACAGTTTTTGGTTATCTACTTTATTTTTAGTTGGTCATTAAAAGTAAAAGTTAGGTGTCTCAGTTCCTCTGTTAGTCTAGCCCAGGAAGCTAAAAAAGTCGCACGGGAGACAAATTTTCTGAACTATATAAAAAAACCCACCCAACCCATTTTGGTTTGGCTCCCTAAATGTGGAGGATACTTGAAGTCTCTACCACCAAATAAGAGCCTGGATCTTGACAAACTATTGATTAGGTGACAGAAAACGGCACTCATGCAACTTGTGCTGCCAATGGCAAATACAAAAGTTGAGGAACTGGCTATTGCAGTGACAGAATCAAAAATCCTGGTGGAAAACATCCAGTTTCTAAAGAATGCTCAGGAAAAACCTCTCTGTAAAGGATTTTGGGAACGAGCTCCAAAGGCAGTTGGTCAGAACATGGCCAGTAGCGCTCATCATCAGGAACCACAAATTCTGCTCCACAGGAAATTCCTGTGTCTTTTAAAACTTGTCTGACAGCAAAACATTCCACTGGAAGAAACCTCAGCACTCCTAATTTCTGGATTCTTTTTTTAATTCTTCCCTCTGAAGTGCTAGTCAGTGCCTTTACCCTGCGAGCAGGGTACTGGCTGCCGCTGGGGAATGAATGGGCCGATCTAGCAGGGTCAGCCCTTTCGCCACACATGGAAGTGAACTCTGAGCAGAATGAGCTTTTCACGTCAGCGGAGAGGGCCAGAGGAGGGGAACAGCAATGGGCGCTAGTACGAAGTGGTGGGAGCAGAGAGTGGGACTGTCCAGCTCCAGGGCCTGCAGCAGGCAGCCATAAAATAGGAAGGCTGATCAGGAGCTGGTTTTGCAGTGCAAGTAGTGAGGGGGCAATTTAGTGTATCGCTGCAGCACACAAGGTACTTTTTTACATAGCGGGTTTACACATAACTTGTGGAACAACGCAGTGCTGGAGATAGGAATAAGTTTAAAGAAAAGGCCAGGTTTGGGGACAGTGGGTCAGTCCTGCCTCTGTGTCATAAGTGCTTGTGTCTTGGCCAATCAAGTTAGGAAGACTTCAGCTGCGATTTACTATGGCAGCACCAACAGGACCTTAGTTAATTAAAAAGGGCTTAGAAGAAAACGTGAATGGATTTTTTTTTCTTGTTAAATTCCTTCCCCGTTGAGCTGGGCCAGGATACTGGGAATGCCGTGGTGGGGAGCAGGGATCTTCCCAGGTACACACGCTACCATGGCTGCAGCGTGCCCAGGAAGCAGCTGGAGCTCAGCGCCAAGCCAGCATTGGGCCATTAGGTGCTGCGTGGGGCCACTGAGTCTGCTGAGACCATCACTGGAGCTGGGTACCGCTGAACC
>NW_009260413.1:1740253-1742391 GCF_000687185.1 Egretta garzetta
CTGCCACAACTGAGTGAAAGAAGGTACTCGTGAGAGCTTTAGACAGCAGGTACGCACATGTAGGTGCATATAATAACCTTTTACAGTATATGTATGTGGCATTGCTTTCCTTGTAAGATTGGATGTGAATTAAATTTTGTTAGGCAATTATTAGCTTAATAGGCTAGCCCCAGGAAAGGAACAATGTGTTTCTCACACAATGCATTTATCCATAGAATGTGATATCCCAATTTTGGGAAGCGATTAAGTGCACCCTTAATTGTATTTTCCTGGTTTGAGTGGCTGGAGGACTGTTCTCAGAGAAATCTGTCACTTTGTATAGGAATGAAACTTGACTGGTAAAAATGCAGCCTTATCACAGTATCACCATATAACTGGATCTTATTTATTTTTAATTGCAATGCCAACTTAAAAGTTGCAGTATATATTTTTAAATCACATTGACATGATATTTAGATGTTTTCATTAAATTCTAGCTATGGAGTCCCATTAAAAATAGGTAGCTAGGTACAAAAACATGAAGTCTTAATGCCTGCTTACTAAATATTCAGAGCGCAATCGGGCATTGCTCTGACAACATCTGTGAATAGAGCTATTCTGGTACATTTTAAAAGTGTCACTGGCATGAGTGACAGCCACCAGTGTATGCATATTATTTCAGAATCACGCTGATGGAGGTAGCGCTCCTGCAACTATTTCTCTTTACTTACATTCCCATGCCACTTAACTTTTTTTTTTTTTCCTAAATTTCAGGAAAAAAAGGTACTGTGATTTTATTGCTGAAACAACTACTGCTTCTAACTGTAATGGAATGCAGTTGTACGCTGTGTACAGGGAAGTCTAGGTACCAGGAAAGTGTTAATCCCTGCAGCACAAGACATACAAGATGTGTACATTTTATCATAACTTATTTTACTGGTTCTGGTGAGAAATTCTGCATTAAGCTGCCCCCACAGTTTCAGAGGAGTTAACCCTACAAGGAAGCCAAATGACTTTTTGCTTTCTACTCAAGCAACACAGGGTGAGATGTGCGGCGACGTGGAGGTGCCCAAGGCTGGCCCCGGCGCTGCCGGCAGGGCAGTGCTCTGCTCCAGCCCTGAGGTCTGGCAAATCAGCCAGCGCTGGACGTGGCACTGGTAGTGCTGCTGCTGTGGGTGTTCAGGCAGAGAGGAGCAGCAAGCCTTTTCTGAGTAGGGGCTAGACCAAGCTCGTGCGGTTGTTTGTGGCAAAATGCTTAAGGAGGCAGTGAGAGCAAGCTGGGGAAAGATGCTCGTGGTCATTCATGCCATTCTGCTTAAATAGGCTCTAAAGCCCTACTCAGCTATGCGTGAGCACGTTAGTTACAGCTCTGACCCTCCCAACTGGCTTCCTGTTAAAAAGCAAATCCTTCAGTCTAGCATGAGAATGAACATTCCAGTCTTAAATAACGGGGAAAAAAAAATTATTTTTTTTTTTGACCCAACAGAAAACGAGACCTATTTTTGGTTTTGGTCACATTAGGCTGTGCTGCGAACACTGGCATGAAGGTCTAAGGGCTCAGTGATAGAGAGCATTTTTCTGTTCTGTATTTAAACAGGCACCGTCCCAGAAGAGTAACAATCCAAAGTGTGCAGTTCCAGTGAAATGCTGTCTGAGACGTGCTGGGAAAAAAAGGTACGTGATGATAGAAAGTAGAGGTTTGAAAAGTAGAGCAGAACAACAGGCAAACAACAGAGGATACTACAGGAACTCGTCTTTTTTTCATTAACTATAGCCTAAATTGGAAAAATTGTTGGGTTTGTGGGGTTTTTTTCAGAATTGTGCCACATGTTGCATTTTAATCATGGTTGAGGCGGAGGGAAATAGAACAATTAAAAAAAAAAAACAACCTCAAACCAAAGCAAAGCCATGTCCTAGCATGCAAAGCCTTTGACACGGTCCCCCACAACATCCTTCTTTCTAAATTGGAGAGCTATGGATTTGATGGGTGGACTGTTCAGTGGATAAGGAGCTGGCTGGATGGTCGCGTCCAGAGGGTAGTGGTCAATGGCTCGATGTCCGGATGGAGACCAGTGACTAGTGGTGTCCCTCAGGGGCCTGTACTGGGACCGGTGCTGTTTAATGTTTTCATCAATGACTTAGCGAGATCGAGTGCACCC
>NW_009260413.1:1742990-1745586 GCF_000687185.1 Egretta garzetta
GCCAGGTTGGACAGGGCTCTGAGCAACCTGATCTAGTTAGCAGTGTCCCTGCTCCTGCAGGGGGGTTGGACTAGATGGCCTCTAGGGGTCCCTTCCAACCCAGAACATTCTATGATATGATTCTATGATATGGAATGCCTTCCCCATCTTAAAGGAGGGGCAGAGGCCGCAGAGGCTTCACAAGGCTGCAGAGAAGTGCCGGTGGCACCTTGTGCTCTTCCACTGTGCAGTTGTTGGGCTAGGGTGTTGGTTTTTTTTGGCGTGGTGTTTTTTTTCCTTTTGTTTTGTTGTTGTTTTGTTTTTTTTTTTAACTTAATGAAACATTTCCAGTTGGAGTGTCCCGCCACCCCCCGCTATTACCCAGCTCCAGCTCTAAATTACCTTTTTTTTTTAAATTTATTTATTTGTCTTTTCTTTTTTAAAATGGTGGGTACTTTTAAGGGAGCCACACGTGTAGATACAGGCAGGGGGGGGTTGGCCAACGGCGGCTGTTGTGCACACGTGGAAGCGCCACAGCAGCTGCATTTCTGCTGCGGTGCCCGGTACCTCGCAGCTGGGTGGCTCCCCGCCGTGCAGAGCGTGATGTGCCCAAGAGCTACGCCACAGGCCCAGTAAAGCTCCGGTCTTTGGTTCAGATGTGACCTGTTAATGCAACCTAGATTTGCCAAGACACCTGTGACGTCCCAGCCCACCCTGCCTGGCTCGATGCCAGCAGCGCTGTGCTCCTGCCTGCCTGTGCTCCTGGGGAAAGGGGCAGTGGGCTGCTCCGGCAGCCTCCCACCAGGATTTTTAGGCCAAGGTTTTTAAAAACAGCAAGTTGATTTGTTTGGTCAACATGAATTGCTTTGAAGGTGCTCACCTTTCGGGTGTTGGGGGGGGGGAATGAAATTCAGGGCACTAAACCCACCCCCCCTCCCTTTTCCAGGGGCTCCTGCGGGGCGCTGTCACTCATTTCTGGCATTTTTAGATGCTTCACTGGTAATTTCTAAAACTTTGATGGAAAAGACTCTTCCTCTTCCCTTGCAGGCCACTCGAGGGCCGTGGCGAGGAGAAGCTGACGTACCCCTTACGGCAGCTCCACGGCCACCGCAGCAGCTGGCAGACCGGGGGGGTAGGAGTGACTGCGCTAGCGCTTTATTAGCGCTCAGAAAAGATGTAGCAGGCAAGAGGGTGGGCAGGCTCCCGCGCGGTCTGCCTGAGCGCTGGCCCCTGGGGCAAGAGGCTGGACTGCGCTTACAGCCGGGGCTTAACCTCGCTGCTGAGCCTTGTCAATGAGGAGGCCAATTAGCAGCAGATATGGTGGTGGATGATATAATGCAGATATCTGTCTGTTAGGAGCACAACTGATATATATTTTTAACACAACATGTATTTTAAAACATGGCTCTGCATAAATGATGCCATCCCCTGCAAAAGAAGCCCTCTCTACAGTCAACTGTTACAGAAAGTTTTGAGGTGGGTTTTTCCCCCCCTCCCCTCCCCCCCAAGTGTCTCTCTTAAGCCTTGTTCTGCTGGGCTTATGACAACTACGGCAGGTGTAGGATTATAAGAAATAATTCTGCTTGAAAAAATGTCCCTTTTAATTAATTTTTTTTTTTATTAACAGATATGGCATATTAAAAAATGTAAGTAGACGCAGAACGAAAGCAGGACAGTTGTTGCTGTCCTGAGAGGGTCCCCACACAGAGGTGTTTTCTGTCACCACACATGTACGCTGGTGCTGCTACTGTCAGAAAAGGCAGATTAGGGAAAGTTGAGTTAATGGATTAAAACTGTGCAGGTTGACGTACAGGCTATAGCCCCCCGCTGCGAAGGGCAGCGGCTCTTTGTCACCGACCGGCACGTGAGACTAATGCCCTGTTTGGGTGCCTGTGGGCTGCTTCTGTCAGGTGAGTGGCATTTGGTGAAGCTCAAGAGGCTGATGGCAAGGGCCTGGTTGATGTTTCGGTTGAGATTGGCCCTGAGCTTTTAGAGAAAAGTTTCCGGTAAGGCTCAAGGGCTGGAGCTACTACAAGGCTTGCGCTTAGCTGGTAGCTGGCTCCTGAGGCCAGGCAGGGTAACGCGGTCCTCAGCTCAGCCCCCTCCGAGCAGCGGGTGCCGCTTCCACAGGTGGCCGTGTCCCCTCGCCAGCCGAGGCGCTTGCTGGCTCGCTCCCTGCGCCTTCTCTGCTTGCTTTAACTGAATGTTGGACCCCACGTCTTAAACCGTTGTCTCAGTTAAATGAACGGTTCTAATAATGTACACATTATTAGAATTACACAAGCAGAAGTCTGTTTTAAAACCATCCGGATACCATCAGGGCTTGGTAGATCAATCTCTGAAATACCTGGTGAAATTAGAGAATGTGCACGATTGTCTTTTTTAATTCCTAGGATAACCATGTCTAGTGCAACACCCCTCACAGTCTCACTGTGTATTTTCTATTACAGACACAATGCAAGAGGAGAGGAAGACCACCTCTTCCCGAGCAGGACTCACCAGGCCTGTGTCACAGCTTCACCGAACCGGCCCCAGCAAGGGGAGGGGCGGTGGGTTCGACACGCACGCTGTTAACAGCACTGCGTTACTCTAACAAGGTACTGACAGAGGCCCTGGA
>NW_009260413.1:1745642-1760324 GCF_000687185.1 Egretta garzetta
TAGACCTTAACACTGCCCTAACTGAGGGCAAAGGGCAATCCACACACATGTAATGTTAACATTAATTTATCTGAGGATAACATTTATCTAATGAATACCCAGATTTTTTTTTCCCCTCTGTTAGTGTTTAAATACTCTAACTTCCTTTTAGGATGTTAAGTATCTTTTCTTGGTTGTGGAGCCAATATCATCTTCACTCCTTGGAAATTTGTCTGCTCTTAAGGTTTCCTTCTTTAGCCTCCCCTGTGCATTTTAATTATTTCTTTGGTGAAAAAACCCAGCTTTTTCTAAAATGTTGACAAAATGCATACATGATAGTTCTACAATAAAAAAATAGATTTCCGCTACCATGTTTTAACACACAATGGCCCTTTATTCCCTGCGTAGCTCCTCTTTAAGGACAGAGTTCTCCTGGTCTTGCTGGGGCTGCTCCCAAGCAAGGCCGGGTTTACCAGAGTACAGCCTTAGGATTGGGTTATCGAACTGCGAGGCTGAGGAGGGCAGGGCTGCAGAGCTCCATCACCCTCCCGACGGCGCAGCCGCCCCAGAAGAGGCGTTACCCTCCTTGCAGAACTGACCTGGCAGGGGGGCACAGTGCAGAGCCCACAGAGAGAAGTCCTGTAGCCAGCCCGGGGCGTTTGCTGCATTTCCTCATCGGCAGCGGTGACCAGAGCTTTCCTTTTTGATTTCAACCACTGATAACATCTTACCTTTTTTTCTTCGTATCTTGTCTTGTAGCAGAATCCTTTCTCCTTCCCTCCAAATCAAGCCTAAACCTATTTAAGGTGAAAAAAAGAGGGGAAGGAAAACCAAAAAAGAAACAAGAATATAGCCAACCTTTTTAATTAGAGTATATTGTACTTCCAAACTGGATACACTAGAAATTGGCAATGCAACATAAGATGCAAAGGAATATACCAGTTACTGTCAAAATGACCCTGTACAGCCTTATAATGCAAAAAGCTTTATACAATACAAACTTTTATTAATGTACACAAACCTTGACAGAATGATATTTGAACATAATACAACAGGTTAAAAAAAAAAAAAAAGAGACAGAAGAAAGGAAAAAGTGCTGAGAACTGTAACTGAATTAGCAAATGGAAACCACGCTAGCTTTCGTTAAAGAATGCATAGTGAAAACCAGTATGAACTTACCGGGGTGGGGGGGCAGGGGGGGGAGTTTCTCAGAACTGTTGGTCATTAGTCAGTGGGGGGACCTCTGGAGAACATTCCTTTCTTTAGCCTTGAACTGCAAACTGATTATTTTAATATGCTTGAGCTCTGATAAATACTGTATTTTTTTTTCTTAAAAAAATAAAAACCTCCTAACACACTTTTCCTTACAGAGAAAACGTCTACAACTTGCCAGAAGGAATTAATTTATCCTTTCCAAAGTGCTAAACAAATTTCCCAGGTGCATTAAACATTACTGTGTCAGATACTGGTACAGCGGAACGTTGTCGAAGGTGTGGGTTCACATGCTGACAGCTCATTCTTGGACGTTCCAGCCCTATTTAATCTGCTGTTGGGTTATGTGAAGTGTCCTACTGGTATTCCTACTTCCTCCTCCTAGCCAGCTGTACCTTACCTGTCGGTTTGAAAACTAAGCTTTTAGATTTGGAAGTGTTTGCTCTTCTATGGTGGGGTCGGAGACACACGCGTTGGGTGTATTTTAAAGAACTGGTGTAGTTTCTGGATGCAGATTGCATATTTCATGCTGTCGAGCTACTTGGGTTTTTACGCTTTGCGTATTTACTGATACAGCATTTTCTGGTTTGTCCATACTCTGGGGTGGGGGTGGGAGGTTACCAGGAGTTCCGTTGGAGTAAAGCATGGCAAGCGGGGCCCTGAGTGGCGTAGGTTGTTTACAAAGGTTTGTACGTGCTTTGGAACCGATGGCTTTTCTTTACTGCCTAGACAGACAGAACTGCCACGTGCTTGTTAGAACAAAAACTGTCTGCTGGAATGTAAACAAAATGGCGGGACTTTTTAATTAATAATTCCAAATGATAACCTGCTACTGTTTTGGATATTTCCCCCTTGCAAAATAGCTTCCAGTATGTTAACAGGAGTGCACAGATTAGGGTGTCCTCCCCGAGCAGGAAGAGTTTGGTCATGACAGTGGAGAATGTTTGGCCATACCAGTGCAAAACAAATGTAGGAATCTTGCAAATAGGTTAAATGATGCGAGTTTTGCACCCAAAAAGTATTTCTACGCAAGCTTCATTTAAGAACTAATGAAGACGGAGCTAGCTTTCTAGTTGTGCATATGGCTAGGAGCCCTTGTGGACCAGAAATGCCTTCCTGAACTGGGGTGTTGCTTTACTGCTGTCACGAACAAGGGGTTGGCTCCAACTGGCCTGTCGGACCCCCCCATCCCATAACAACCTGCGGAAAAAGTTCCTTCAGGACAGCGCGAGGGTGGGTGGATAGCACGGTAGATGTGACTCAGGGCACCTCCTACAGTGGCTTGGCCAAGGGACAGAGAGGGGACTCTGACAAAAGCTAGGCCAGGCGTTTGTAACACCTGGTGAAAGACAGCAAGATCCGAATCTGAGAGACACTGTGGAAAGCAATAATCCAGTCAGAAAGCATTCCTGTAAGTAAGTCACAGTTTGAAATGTTTCATATTTTCTACTTCCAATTTTAATGCAGAGGATTTTTAATCCCAATCTTTCTTCCTGGTTATTAAGTTGTCTAAGGAACACAAATCAATTAACAGTCAGTTAGCTTCTCTTAATTTAAAGATCACCCTTGGCATTTTGAGATTAACAAAGGTTACACAACCAGTCCGCATTTGCTTCCTCCTGCAATAAAGTGCTACATATACCATGTCATTTAATGACCACAAGTAGGAGCCTTAAATAAGTATAAAGGTAGCTTCCTAGCAGGGTATGCCCCATCTGCCATTAACAGGAAGGAACAAAGTATTAACTAATAGCATGGAGGGTAGCGATAGACCTGTAGAATTTGCAAGTACAACTGAAATGCTGAGGGTATAAAAAAGAACTGTATGGTTCAGACAGAATCTTTATATAGCTTTATATTTCAAAGGAGTTACTGGTACCTTTTCAAATAAACAGTCGTCTTACCGTCAGCCCCCTGATTTTTTTTTTTTTTTTTTTTTGCAAGTGAGAAACAAACTAGTGCAAGACTAAAGCACTGTGCAAAACTGCCTTTTTTTTTTTAGTCTGAGTATTTATACCCAGAATTTATCCTTACCCTTTTTTTAATCCCCTTGTTGGTTTGGTGGTTTTTTTGTTTTTTTTTTTTCACCATAGAATTCTAGTTATACAAGTTGTTCCGGCAAACTAAAAGGTAACCACTGCATAATACAGTATGTGTGTGTATATATATATATATAATATTTATATGCCCTTTTAAAACAAAAGCTGTATGCTGTGGCCCAGAAGCAGGTGTTTGTTACACCTGTGTACGAGTTAGGAATTGGGCCTGCTGTGTGGGTGTGCAGCCTGCACGCACGGCCGATGCCGGTGGCTGTGTGTACACACACACGCTGTTCATTGTCGTACTTTCGTCCTGCAGTGCTGAAAGCAACTGTTTCCTCAGCCGTTCTACCCCAAATCCTCAAACCTTGACAACAGAGTACAGGGCAGCAAACAACTAAAGGAGGAAGCTGCAACCAGCACGGAAATAATACACCAATCCACCCCGAACCGAGCGTTACTCCTCTACAGTTACTCGCAGCTCTACAGTTCGGGGGGAGACGGAGGGAAGGGAGGGAGCACGTGGGTGAAAAGGGGAAAAGAATGATAATTAAATAAGCCACTACAAGGGATGTGCAAAAGCAATGTCGTGGCACGCTGCAGGCAGACTCTCTTTCACGCACCCGCACGCACACAAAGCCCCCAAATTAAAATGCATCAATATGTAATCTTACAAGTGCTGATTGCCATTAAGGACACTCGTTTTCAGCTTAACAAGACAAAATAGTTTCTTAGATAAGAGTACTGGGAACATGCCTCTGAAGGTAGAAGTATGCAGTAGGTCACCTCTTGAAGATTTAATAAAGCAGCTTTCATGTCAATGCAATAAGTATACACACAGAGCCATTTTCTAAACCTTACTAATGATATAGTACAAGTGTTCGTTACCTCTTCGGTCTACGTTTTGCAGCAATGTATACCTGCTGGGTGTGTTGGGGTATTTTTGGTACAGAACGTAACTGCCCTCAGACAGTTTCTGCCCTTTCTGTTAGTCCAAGGTAGGCAAGGAAGGAGTGTTTCGGTGAAGAGGCACCTCCCGGTGCAGTCTGAGGTCTGGGTGGATGGAATGTGAGCTCGTAGTGGTTTTTGGGGAAAAACATTGTTAAAGGAATAAGGTGGGCAAACTCTGAGTTCCAGTATTTATCAAAGCACAGGGAAGTGCCGTTGATGGCCAAGGCTTTCACTGCCAAGTTTGGCTCTGCCCCGCTGCCGTGGGCAGCTGACATAGCCACCGTTTGCAGGGCCTGGGAGGCAGACATAACTGAGAGGGGTGACAGGAGGTTTCTGGAGCTGCTCACTGGTAGGAGTGGACTGGCTTCCTTGGAGGTTGAATACTGGCCCTTCTTCTCCTCTTCAGAGCAGTCCCCGTTCTGGTGCTTCTTCACGTGGCGGCTGAAGACAAAAGGGTGGGTGGTCTTGAACAGGCACTCGTCGCAGCTGAAAGTCTGGCGTGGAGCATGCTTCAGTTTCTTGTGCAAGTTGAGATTGTCTTTGCGTTTGCAGCTGTAGCTGCACTGGTCACAGTGAAAAGGGCGCTCACCGGTGTGAACACGCACGTGTTCAATCAGCTTGTTGGCGGTCTTGGACAGGTAGCCACACTGGTCGCACTTGTAATGGTTGCCAAGACGGTGTTCTCGGATGTGCATCTCCAGCTCCAGCTGATTGGCTTTCACTGTCTGGCAGATCCGACACTTGTACTCCATCTTGTAGTGAGTCTTCAGGTGGCACTCCATCGCTGCGGGGCGGTTAGTGGAGTAGATGCAGAATGGGCACCTGGCAACACAGCAAGGAAAGGCGGGGACAGAGAAAAGAGAAGTCACTCAGCTTGAAGACACGCGGCCCCGGTTTAACCCTGTCACTCAGCCCCTCGCTGGCCTACTAAAGAGGAGACAAAGGCACTTAGGTCTCCCTGTAAGGCCTCTTTCTAATACTTGCTTCACCTTGACACATCTCTACTTAGAGGAAGTTTGCCAATTTAATGGCAAATTATGGCAGTGGAGCTCACGCATTCCTAGGAAACCACTGATTGACTTGGGAGGAGCATCTCTTTAATCTTCCGGCTTACCTTGTCGGGGAGGATTCTGCAAAGCAGGCCGGGTAGTGCAGCGTGGGTGACTGATTCACAGGTACTTTGTGTAACGACATTCCTAGTGTGCACGAAGTCGCTTTGGCCATTTTTTTCCATTAAGAAGTGGTTTAAAGTGAGTGTTTACAGATGAGTATGAAAGCAGCTGTTTAAGTAAAGACGGAATAAACTTGTAATATCATGTGTACAGCAAAGGCTTAGGAAATTCCTTTTATGTGACCTTGAACGATAAGCTTGCTGGGTATCCTGCTAGGAGCAGCTGAAAGCCAGTCTGTTAGGATAATTCGTAGGGATTCCCTTTTCTGGGAGATGAGCTAGCCAACGCTCAAAGGGGGCGTGTGCTTGGCAGCATTTGCCTACGGCCGCCTCTGCCACGGCAGGAACTGTTCCTGTGTGGGAACAGGATGTGGGCTCCGCTTACTCACAGCAGCAAGCGTCCGGACCGGGGTGGACGTGGCAAAGGGCCTCACCCCTGGTTCCTGGACCAGGAAGGGCCGAGGAGGCTGGAGGAGGGAATCTTGAAAGCTTGGAAGGAAGCCTGAGCTGAACAAGCCTGGACACCAGCAAACCCAAAACACATCCGCTTCTGCTTCATGTAGCTGAGAGGAAGTTGGTGAGGACAGCTACCTGCCAGGGATCTCCGCTGTATTAAACAAAGCACACTGCCTTCCAGATCTAACCGGAGCGCTAAAGAGCAGGTCGAGATAAAAAGATACAACTGAGGCACCTGGCTGCTGTCTTACAGACGTCTCCACCTGCCGCCGAGCTGCGGTCGCTGTTTAGCAGGTCTGCCTGTTGCGTGCTAGCATTTCAGATCATCTCTAAGCAGAGATCCTCTCTCTCTCCATGTGTGTTTTCCCCTGCTACAGCTGGTTGCACATACAGGTCTAATATTAATCTACCTGCTAATCGAGAGACATTGGAGCACAGTGAGTAATACAGGAGGACAAACGGATACTAAAGCATCCGGATGCTTTTCCTGGTGCACGTCAAGTACTCTGATCCAGAGAGGGAGCCTGGCACTGAGGCTGCTAACGTGATTAGCTCTATCGCAACAGAGGACTCGGCTGTCTATACACACATACCTCTCCTGGGCTGGGTGCTCTCTGGATCAGAATCTCAGGTTTTTGACCTGGAGCTGGAGGAATCATGTTTTTTTCTCTTCCCCACAGCAAACAGGAGACAGAAAAATACAATTTACTTAGATCTCTTCAGGCTCTTCTGGATGCCTTCAAAAAAAAAAAAAATCAGAGCTTTTTCTTAGGTGCAGCTTTCAAGGTACCTAATTATTACTTGAGTTGGGCAGGAATAACTTATGTTACTCCCATTCTGTCAGGAAGGTCTGAGTCATAGGTCATGGTTTTTCCTCGGTAAATAGAACAGATTCTGTGCAGCTTAAACCCAACGTGCATTAGACAACTGCTCTGTACATCCAAGACAGACATCCCGTCGCTTTGGCACGCTACTTGTTTCTCAATCTGGTCTTCTTCCCAGATTCAGTCATCACATCTCAAGTGACCACAGATCCCAGTTCATGGAACTACTGAGCTGGAGACCAGACGCTGCCTGGCAAACAGAACCAGTTTTCAAAAGCAGCAGCGCAAACTGATAGAGCTACTCATGGTAACGTTAAACGTGGCGTGCTCGTCTCGTGACAGTTACAGTGCACTGAAAACATGAGTTTGCTTAGCAAGAGCAACGGAAGCAGGGAGTCCTGTGCTCAGCCCTAGCTGGGCTCGAAGTGGTTCCAGCCTCTTTGCCTGCAGCAGCTGGAACAAACAGAGACCGGGGACGTGCATCTTGCATAACGTCATGCTGCCCGCCCACAGAGAGCAAGCATATGACCCCAGCGTCACCCCTTCCCTCAGGGGCCCAACTTTGACATATGGGCACGCTCATTCTCCAGAAACACTGCTCTGCACCAACAGACCTTAAAGGATACACCTGCCAAGGCCAAAGGGCTTTTTTCTTAGCTGAGCGTATTACTCATTACATGTTAATTTATACAGTAGTGATCATTCTGGGGCATGCAAACCAAAGCAGAAAGCATCAAAGTTATTAATTCTTGGAGAGGACTGACTTTGCATTAGAGTCTACAAAGGTTATAACCTTGAAGGTTATAACTTCATACCTAGTTGCAGAGACTGTACAGGGTTTAGTTTCTTCGAGCCAGGTGCAGAACAGAGCCTGTGCTGTGTGCTCTGCTCTGCCCTGCTGCCTTAGAGAAAAAAAAAAACCCACCCTCTTACTTTGCCAGCACCTCTGTGTGGTGCGGCCTCATTCTCTGCAGGACCCATCACATACTGTTTCCTATTTGACTTGAAAAGGGAAAGACCCACAGCTTGTTACAGCTCAAGACTAGTGGATGCTACCTCTGCTGCTAGGTTACCAATCTGCTATAAGGATACAAGCCTACACTAAATAAAAGGAAGCCCCGAATCTGGATTATCATTTAACTAACCCTTTCTGATCGACTCCCTTGTGTCCTATCCCCACAGTATTAGAGGTGCTTAACACAGTAAAAGTTTGTGTACTTGCTTTCCTTACTTGAGCCCACCGGTGGGGACAGTGTGGCATTTCTTGTGCTCCAGTAGTTGTTCAGGTGTCTTCATGAACTTGTGGCACACATCACACTCAAACATCCGTGTGATCAGGTGGATTTGCAGATGGCGCTCAAACATATTTTTTGTTTTGCAGACAAAGTTACAGAAAACACATTCAAAGCCTGAAAAATAAAACAGGAAAATGTATTCCTTACATTGTGGCCGGATCGACTGCATAGAAGGTGACAGTGTATTTGTTTAACTGCTTTTTACCTTTCTCTGACTTCTCTTCAGTGTTCACTGAGGTCTGACTACCAGGCACTACAGAAATGACTAGCAGGTTGTTTGAACCCTTGGGTTTTGGGGTTATATCTGCATCTTCTTTGCTGTTGGCAGAGTCGCTCAGTGCTGACAGCGAAGATGAAGATGGACTGTTAGATTCACTGGGTGTCTTCCTCTCTTCAGCTGAAAAACAGGAATAAAGAGCAATAACTAGTACAGCAGATTAGGTGGAATCTCAATTACCCTGTCTTAAATTTCAGGAAAAATACTTAAATAAATAAAGTTACTTAAAGTTAAATTCAAACATGCTTATAAACAAGTCTAAAATTAATTGATCTGCTAAGAAATTGTAGTGGCACCTCCTTCCTTTTTATTAGCGTCTACAGCAGCACATCTCTCCCTTTATCCTAGAATTGAGTCTGTCTGTAACGGTAGTGGGAAGGAAGCATGCAACTCTACCTCATTACCAGGCTGAAAAAATCCCAAGAAAACACTGATTAGCTCAGAGTTCAAAAGAAATGATGAACTTGTCACTCGGAAAGGAAACAGAGCTTCTCTAGGTTTGGGGTGTGGAAACCAAAAGTGCCTACTGGTCCAAGCCAAACTTCCCCACCTTTCCAATTATGTGGGTCCAACGGGTCAGTTTGGGAGGAAGGGTGAAGGAGACTAATCTCACTTACTGTGCTGAGGAGCATCCTCAGTAATGATTGCGAGAGATAACAGCGTGGTCTCAAGATTTATCTGTTTTTATTAGGACCTCTTATTGAAGATAATGAATTAAAAATCATTATTTAACTGGATCTAAAGCTGAAGCCCATCAGAGTCTCCTTACATGTGCAATAAATGCACAAAGTTCAAGCCCCAAACCCTAGAAATGAACAAGAGTGAGAGTTCTCGTATGAGAACTGTCGTGAGCCAAGGATGGGCAAATTATTACCTCTCACCTATGTCTTGTTTTAATCAGAGCTGTGTTAAAAAGAGACTTTACTAAAACTTCATATTCTCTATGTGATAAAGTCCCCTGATCAAGGCCTCTGCAAACACCAGCACCTATGTGCCTGGCGTTAAACTGATGAGCGGCACCTTTAAGATAAAAATGTAGGAATGCACTAATGAAATCTGATGACCCGAGCTGTCAATAGGGAGGATGACTGGGATATCATATAGAAAGATTCACTGACCTTGGGGACTAGAGTAATAGAAATGGAATGAAATTTAATAGTACAGAGTACAAGGTTATGACCTGAAGGGCCAGTTACAAGAATTTTTGCTACAAATGAGAAGTGCTTAAGTTGGAAACAGTCAAGGAAAACAAAAGAAGAATTTGAGCAGAACATGGGGTGAGTATGAGCAGTCAGTGTGGGGGAGCCTTCAAGGAAGGTAAATATGATCACAGGATGTTATTGTGTGAGCTATTCCCAGTTGCGGCTGCTGGTTTACGCTGCCACTACTACTTACTTCATTTCACCGTGTACAGCTGTGATTGCATATGTCGAGAGCAGGGGTTCTAACAGGAACATATGCAGTGAGGTGTTGGTACAGTGAGAAAACCATGTTTCATATAAGAAGAGGCTCGATGTACATTTAGAGGGGAGAGGGTTGTTCTCCATAAATATATTGAGGGAATAAATACCGTGGAAGGAAGAAAGGTGGAGGGAGCAAGAGGTGGGACTGCTGTTTCAGATAAAGGACAGTTCTGGCACAAGAGCAACGTATGTGTGTCCTGATTAAGACATGCCCTGGAAATTTAAAAAACATCCCTAATCTTTAAGGCAGAGAAATCTGCAGCTGCCTCTCTGTAGAAGTAGCTGGTTTCAAACAATTATACTTGTCTGAAGACATATGCCAACATCCTGACAAACAGGCCTTTTATGATTTGGTAGCATCATAGGGTAAGGGACTGGAGTCAAGTGACCCAGAAAACCCATTCTATTTTTTACTCTCTGTATTTGCCATATGTGTAAGCATTTGGCTGAATCGCCAGCAGAATAGCTCAGTTTGACAGGGTGAAGGAAGAACAAGGGGGTTTTTGTCTTTCTTTAAAAGACAAGCAGCAGCTCCAATCTTTTAGCCACGACAGAAAGATGCAGTGGAGTACAGCTCAGTTTTGAGCTCCGATGCAAGCTTTTCACGTGGCTACGGGCGGCGTTTCTCATTTGCCTTGACTTTCTATACGTGAAGTGGAGTTGGACGCAAACACCTCCGAGAGCAGGGAGTAGTGCTGAGAGCTATCCTGGCATAAAATCCCTTGAGAGCTTTGCAGTAGTTTGTATTTCTGTAGTTACATTTAACTTGCGTATCTGTGAGCACAAACAACTGCGTTCTTCTCTCCCTTCTCCTTCTTCACCCCTCCCTGTTTCCCAATTTTATTCCTGGTAGGAACTTAGCAATGGAAAAACTGTGCTGGATGCAATTCAGGTTCAGTATTGTCAACACAACTGTTCGTAGTTTGTGGCAGCAAAATGCTTCTGCCTGGTGTTATAAGAGAAATTAATTAAAAGGATTCTAATTTTCTTCTCCTTAAATTATGCCAGACTTCATTAATTGGACTAAGCATATGGAGCTTGTTTGAAAACTGCTATTGCTCTTATGTTTGGCTATTAAGCGAACAGGACCAAGAGAGAACACATGACTTGTTCGGTTATTTAATA
This sequence comes from Egretta garzetta, assembly GCF_000687185.1. Taxonomy (NCBI): domain Eukaryota; kingdom Metazoa; phylum Chordata; class Aves; order Pelecaniformes; family Ardeidae; genus Egretta; species Egretta garzetta. Next base: position 1,756,435 of record NW_009260413.1, read on the forward strand.
TAAAGTTACATTTATGGTATTGCTGAATCACAGCGTCAACTAAACATCCAAACTGATAGGCTGGGGGGGGGCAAGCGCCCTGAAGAGCAAAGCTCAACATACTGTGTGTTTCAAACTTACAGCCAGGTATGCACAATTAGCACTCAAAGTCACCTTATCATCACTGAAGTCAAACCAGGATTTTGAGGAAATAGTAAGCCAGTCAGAAGAACAAATGAAGTAACACCGACTTCAACAGGGGAGGGGATTTGGGGCGTAGGGGAATAGGAAGAAGGAGGGCTAAGTAGTCCTTCATTTATTTCGCTAAGCTTGAAAATTGATCCGCACTACCAGATTATTTGCCTGGCTGGAGTCCAATTCACTTCAACTTTGAGAGATCAGGCCTTAATTAGCAAGCGTTTCAGTGAAAGTAGAGTGCTAATGGAAAGTGTGAAGGTTGCACCTAAAAAGCAAGGAAGGGAGAGATCACTGCAGCTGGGAGAGAGGGATCATCACCTGTGTGCTTGCTGTTAACATGAGCCTTCATATCTGCCTCTTCCATTGTGACAAAATCGCATGCTGTGCAGCAAATGGAGAACATCCACTGCTCTTTATCCACATGGAGGGACATATGACTGACAAACTGGACATTCATCTCCGTCTCAAACCCACACACATGACAGCTGCAGGCAGAAGGGAATTCAAGAATAAGAAACATTAAAAAAACCAAACCACAAACAGAAGCGTATTGCCTTTCCCTGAATCTGCAAGAAAAAACTCACTGCACAGATTTCTTCTCTTCCTCGCTGTTGAATGTTCACCGCAAAATTCTTTTGTCTGCTGAACTGCCTTTGAACTGATGGCCATGCCAGCGTGATTAAGGGCAGGCACAATGCAACAATCCTGTACATGCTATAATGACGCTAAATAATCATAAAGTTAATTAAAAACTACAGATTCCAGATGCTGCGCATCACCTAGCTGATTCCTTTGGGCAATAAGAGGCAGTGCAGCTTTGCCAAGATGTTTAGTACGGCTGATACACTGACAAACGGAGAGCTTGCTGCACACTCCAGGAGTTATTTTCAAGCCCTGGAATGGTTCCCATGCCAAACTGGGATCTTGTGCAAAACTGCCTGGCACTTTCAGTGTAAGCAAGTAAAAATGGGTTCAAACATTTCTTATGCTTGACTGGAAAACAGCAGTCATCAGCTATGCAAATAATTAGCAGGGATACAGATTTCACAGCCAGTGCATACACAAAGTGGTACTGAGAGGCAATGGAAAGGACCCTTCAATTTAACTTAACTTCTTTGCAGAGTCCTCCTCTCGCTCTGATTAGGCCATTAGCATTTAAAACAAGCCAAAAACATTTTAAAAGGTGCATACTCTAGGGCACTATTTTGCTTTCCCAGGGGGGTGGACTAGATAATCTAATCCAGCAGGTCTCATTTATTTCTTACTTCTATGATTTTGTAATTAAATCTGCTCTTGGCACTTTGACTAAAAGTAAGAGTGATTTGGTAATCTGCTTGGCCACTAGAGTGCACATCAGAGTCTGCAGAGCGCACAACACTGCATACAAGGAGAACATCCAAATAACCATTTTATCTGGGCAATTCCTTTTAATTTTTCAGGCAAATTCTCCTAAAGGTTTTCTTTCTTTCATCATGTCGGTCGCTGAAGGTATATACCTCTAGCAAATGGAGGAAATGTGTGTATCAATAGAACAATTCTTACTACGCTTTACTATTCGATTTCATAGACTTGGCTGAAAACAATGGAGCTGTTAGAGGCAACTGGAAGCACAGTGCTTTAGATTGTGTACACCACGGGATGTTTCCAAACACAAACGAACATTGCATAAAAAGTTAAAGAGGCTTCTAAGAGCCCATCTGCCTCACAAAGCCATTTAAAAAAGCCCAACCCCACAGCAAACCCCAGAGTCTTTCCCAAAGGCGAGCCAAGTCAAACAGCACGAGGCAGCCAGCTGGGGTTTGCTGCTGCGCCTAAGTCGGATATGGGCAAGACAAATACTTTCACTGCAGTTCCACCCTGCAAGACCAGAAGGGTGGCCCTGTAACACGTCCTTAGCAGGCAGATAAGACATTCAGATTCCAGCGTCTGGTGCACAGCCCTTGTCTGGTTCCTCACCTGTAGTAATAAGGGTGCTTCTTTCCATCGCTGCCTTCAGAAGTGACAGCGCTGACAATGTCCTCGGTGTCTGTACTCACCAGCTTCACAGAATGGACGGTCAGGTGCTGGTTCAGATTAGCACGGCACTTAGCAGCATAGGGGCACAAGTGGCATTTGTATTTTCTCTCTTCTGAAAAAAAAAAAAAAAAAGAAGCAGAAAACCTTAAATGTAGCCTTCATTTTGAAGCAAGCTGTCTTTAAAGCTGCCAATAACCAAGCATGCATTCCTCTGGGTTTCTCCGAGCAGCTTTCAGAATGAGGTACTTTGGAAGCTCAACATTTTACAAACTTACAGGAGTTCACAGGAATTATTCAGAAGAAAACTAATTTGGAGGTAGTTTAGGGCTAGGTTTTTTTAGCTTGCTTTTACCATTTGTAGTCAGATAATATAAAACTTTATAAACTGGAAATCTGGGGCAACTGCTGCTCTGAGAGCTGCAGCAGAGCCAGTAGAGAAACAGGTCAATAATCTACAACTACTTCCTTTACCTAGCATCTTTTATTTGATTTTTGGGTCCAGTTATTCTTGAGGTTGCCCATGTGATCAGTTGCAGAGAGTTGATGGTTGATGATTTTGTATTAAAATCTGAGGGTGGGGAGGAAAGGGAACGCCGTATCGTTAGGCCAGTTCCGAACGCAAACTAATAAAAAAACCTCACTCAACAGTTGAAGAAATTAAACAAATTAATCATGAGTTTCTGATGCTTCACAACTTAAACAATTTAAAATAAATATGACTTTACTTTAAATCAAACATTTCTAAATCCTGGCAGCACATTTTTTGTACATGCCAGGCTTTATTTTGCAAAGAGTTGATTAAAATAACCAAACATTATATCAGCTTTTACAACCTTTCCCTTTGAGGAGCTGCTGCTCTAAATTTGAAATACAATGCTACAAGTGTTAGGGGAAAGGTGTTCAGTAGAACAGCTTAGGACTAAGAAAACCCCACGACACCACAGAACAGGGCATTTGAACCTTTACAGCATGGCTCTGCTAGACGGTACAACATACGCTGGCATTATACCAACAATATTTTTCAGCACTGCATCAGAAATTCTTGCTTTCAATTCTTATCTTGTGCAGTGCACCTCAGCAGGCTGACAAGGTGCATATTCCGTATAAAACCAACTCTGTTAGTCTCAGCTGATTTGAAGCTGATTCACTTTAAGAAAGTTGGTATGGGGTAGACCAGCCCCTGTGCCTCACAGAAGAACTGGATGATGAGAGCAAAGATGAATGACAGATATTAAATCCTTTCAGTTTCACCAGATCACCAAGGTCAAAACTTTTGTTGTTCAGTGACATTTAAAAAGCTCATCGGCTGGATGTAAGAAAGGCCGTGCCTTCTCTTCAGAACTCGATTAACAGGCTTGGTTAACCAGTTGGTATCTCCAGGCTGGTCTAGCGGAACCTAGACCAACTTGAATTTACACGTTTTGTAAAGATAAATTACAGGTAGGCTGTAAAGAAATAAAATGTTAGTTACCTCCCTGAATGCCACTCTGACATCCTGTCCTGTTTCTGCGCTCTGCTCTAAGTGCAGGGAGCTGAGGACGGCTCACACGCTCTTCTGCTTACCTTCTTCCCCCTCCACTTACACAAACCATGACGAACGCACAGATTTCCTCCGTGCTGTAACAACCAACTGCAAAGCATGGGCTTACCTGTGTGCAGCGAGAGATGCCGCGACAGAGTCTGCTGTCGACCAAACA
>NW_009260413.1:1760344-1767303 GCF_000687185.1 Egretta garzetta
AGCCCCAGCTTTTCTGTTTCTATGCCAAAAAATACATAAAGAGAAAGTAAGTCATATTTTAAGAACTCTGAAGACTTGCAGATTTCATCCTGTAGGTGCCATATAAAATGCAACACCTCGACTACATGCCGTGTGATCTGGCACATGAGTTCATGTAAAAGGAAACTCCCAATGATGGAAAGGAAATTAATCTTTCATACCTACTCTAAAGCAGAACACTTGGTCAAAGTGTTCTAGACATAGGCATAGTCAAAGAGTTAAACCAGATTATGTGAAGAGAGAAAGTCAAGGGTGAGCCAGGCAAAGCATTAACCTGCAATTCTGTTTTTGTGGAGAGACCACTCCTTTGGCTTTTTCAATCACCCACCTTTGCCTGTGCATGAAGAAGGCCTCATCTCAGATGGCCTATTTTACACTGGATTATTATTCATGGCTGACAGAAGATTTCCAAACCTTTTCTTTTCTACTGACGGAGGAATATTTGCTAGGTGAGCCGTCTTACATTGAGGGAGAACAGAAGAGTGCTCAGACAAATGTTAAACCAAGAGGACACAGCACACCAAGGAGTGGGTGGCATCCAGGCTAAGCTCTATCCAGCAGCTTAGAGGGCCATCCCGTTGAAAAACAGACCCAGAGCAAGCCATTCTCTTTAAAGAAGTGGGTTTAATTGTTTCAGGAACAGAGGGAGTCTGCCATACAAAAAAGAAACTCCACACAGCATAAAACACAGACATGAAGGCACACTGTAAGGAAGTAGAAAAGGATGGGCAATGAGGAAGAGAAAAGAAAGGTACACGGTGCTTCAAGGATTTCAAAGTGTGGCCAGTTTTGATCTGGACAGAAGGGAGCAGAGAGCCAATGGAGACCAGGGATAGCAGTGATACTACTTGGCTCAATAGGAGAAACAGTGTCAGCCAGCCTTGTGTAAAGAAATCTTCTCTGCAAGGGTCCTGTTGTCTGAGGAGAAGGGGCCACTGTCATAAGAGGTACACAAAAAAAAAAGGTGCAAAACCAGCAGCTTTCCAAACACAACAGCCCGTGGTGAGGGGGCTTGGTTTAAAGCTTACTGCTGGTAAAAGACCTTCTATTTCCACTGGAATGAAAGATGCCACATGCAGAGCACCTTTCTCTAAACCGGCATCGCCTGTGGGATTGCTGCCCAGAACGAGCTCCACCAGCGCCTGTGTGCATGCTGTGATGGAGGAAAACCATTTGGCTGGGATTTGCAGGTAAACAGGAGGAAAGGAGAGGAGCTGAGGACAGGAGTACAAAAACATCTTATTGAGTGTAAGTTACTATCATGGAGGTTGGCACAAACCAGCAAAATAATCTCCATGTGATGAAGCACTGGGGAATAAACACCCCCTTGTGCAGGCAACCCCTCACTGACAGAGCCACCTACCACTGCAAATTTGACTGCCATGTCTGAAAGAGTCTCCCCTTCACAGATAGGTGTCCAGGTGGCTCCATTGTGGTTTAGGCAAAGAGCTGTCAAATACTGTAGTTAATTTAAGCAATAATAAAAACAATGTCTCATCTGGGGCAGAGATTCCACCCAGCAATCTCAGCAAGTTAAGGGATGGTCACGCCTGCCAGCCCCTTTTCAGTTGCTGTTACTTTCTCCTGTGACCCTGTAATATCTACAATATTCAGCACACCAGAGGAATTATGAGGCACCTCTGAATGCTACCACCCAACAATTCTTTCTTCTTAAAGGAATTTCTAGTTGGAGAATAAGTTCTGCCTATTTAAAATAGTCATTTTGTGAAATTAAAAAGGAAGACGCCCTCCTCCCCCCCCATCCCCTAAGGGCTGTAAGTGACCCATAACCTCCAAGAACTTCAATATAGAATGATTCTTTCGTTACTCTCCTCGAGTTCAAAACAATGGAAAAATCTGACTCTGTACTAATGCTACAGGTATTTTAGCAGAGCTTTTCGAGTACGTAATCAAAACAGTGCTTCAAGAGAGGAATATAGTAATAATTATAAGAGAAGGTCGCAAGGGTGTAGGTTGCTTCAATATGGTCACAACAAAAATGAATTAATTGGGACATATACCAAACAAGCAGGCTCAATTAAGTAAATAATTCTCTTAACAATTCACTTCAGCATTAGTCATCATCCCTCTTTTATCTCTTAAGAAGAAGATATACAATATCCGCTTCCCTATGGTGGATTTATAGCTATCGGTTCTGGGAAGCTCATGGGAAGCTGGAAAAATAACAGCTTTCTGATTATCTTGAGCTGGTAAAAGCTAGTCCCTTGCAAAGCAGCTGCATATTTTTTCATGCAAAAGAGGATACTGTAGGTGTTTTGAAAGTACTTCTATTTACTTTAAAGATTTATTCCTGGAGTCCTAACTACAGGGCTTCTTTTTTCTCTTTTGACTGAATCTTCTCTCTGCAGCAAAGGGCTTTTTCTATTCAGCAAGCTTCTTAGCTTGTTCATGGCAAACCAGAGTTGGTCTCTGGTGCAACAGGAGCCTCAGCACTTTGTGGGAGATTTCTCAGCTCCAAGGGAAGCCACCTACTTCCACCCACCTTACCCTCTCTGAGCAGCTTTGTCTGCAGCCTGGAAACTGGAGCTCTGCATCCATACAGTGGTCCAGAAACCTTCCCAGCAACTGGCCTCGCCAGTGCCCTGAAGAATCAGGTGAGTCAACATCAACATTCAGTCCTTGTGCTCTGGCTCTAATTAATGCTGGGGAATGGTGTTTTCTGTGAAGTCAGTGCAAGTCCAGTGATTCTGACACCATAATACTGGTTTGTGCACAGCATTCTCTGTGTATCCCAAAGCCTCTACCAAGACAGCCAGCATCCTTATCCTTTAAGAATACTTTACACAGTGGCCAGGAAGAAGATGGACTGAGACCAACTAATGTTAAATAATAAATCACCATTTTGAGAGATGTCCCACAGAAATCCATCTTTCACCATGACATCCCTATACTAAAATGAAGGAAAAGAAAAAAAAGGACTTAATATAGGATTTCTCCTTTAAACAAATACTCCATAGCAAATTCCAAAAATTCTATGTTAGAAAAGCATACATGACAAAATAATATTGAAATTATTAAGTAATAGACTGCATTTCTGTATGGGTTTTGGAGTTTAAAACAAAATATGCTTAGTAAAATGGAAGGCCTCCAAGTTCCTCAGTACATCATTAAAAAGTAATAGAAAGATTAAGACTCAGTAAAGTACAGGCCAGTGATAAAATTATTTTGAAATCATTTTGCATAAAAGTCTTAAGAGCTAAAAACTGTACATAAAGGTAACAATTTAGTGAAATACATCTTTGTGGACACCTTTCCTGCCCTTCTGCACCACCTGGTATAATTTCCCTACTAACCCCAAGTCAACTTCATAAGGAGTAGCTGTGCAAAGCTGATCATCCAAGATGGGGTTAGAAGCTGCCGGGACTGCCACGATCTGTATTTTCCCTGAGGTGAGGATATGGAGGGGTGAGGATATGGAGGACATCAACTGTGCCTTCTCTTGCCCCTCCAAAAGGATTAGTTTCTGGCAAACAAAGCCCAGCAGCCTGAGAGAGTTACTATCTACCCCTTTCCTAAGCTGTTGGGCATAATTCTGAACATGTATGTATTTTCAGTTTTCACATTTAGCTCTTCTTTTTTTTTTTTTCCTCTTATCCTCAAGCTGGTAATATCAATATGGAGAGTGCATTAACCACTCCTTCTGAAAAGCCTTTAGCCTGACTTTTGTCAAGAAATGCTGAGAGAGGATGCCGTATCTGGTTGAAGCTGTAACTGAAGAAGAGAACAAAGTGTGACCTGAATACCTAAGTAACTGTCTAGAGTCACCAAATCAGCCTTGTGACTGCTGGTAGCTGTCACGCACAAAACGTTCCCTAGGGACTGGCTTTGGACTCTGTTGTGTGGTACTTTGATTACTTATTTTCTTTTACTTAGCTTACGTATTTTTCAATTACTGCTTCACAGTGTTTTACACTACATCATGTTTTCATCTGTTGTTCAATGCAATGCCTACCTTTATATCTTTATACTAATAACTGAAAGAATGAAACTACTATTTACCTGAAAAAGACAAATCTAAGAAAACAAACAAAAAGTATGCTGAGGTGTCATTCAAAGAAGATAAATTCATATTTATAACCTCTGCTGGTTTACTGTCTGTTCTCACATCCTATAACTCACTTAAACAGCTGCTTCTCTGTTTCATCTTCACACCTCCGTAGTCCTTGGAAGCAACAAAATCCACAAGGGCAGATCCTTATGGTCCCATGGAATCCTACAGATATAAATAAAATAGACTGTGCTTTGCAATAAGTATTCCTTAAAGAGGTGGAAGTGAGAGGTGCTGATGAGTCTTAACAAGGAAGGTCAAAATCTATTCTCTCTCCATTCCTCTGGAAGTGCATGTCATATTTATACTTCGGGCTATTAATACAGTTTGACACCACACAGATGGTCAAGAAGAAATCAGGTAAGTAATTTTGAAAATTAAATGAACAGAAATCTTGTGAAGGGAGAAAAAGAGAGTGGTGGTTAGACTATTTTCAATCAATCCTGCTTGCAAGCCAAATGCAATGAAGAGAACAAGTTAGATGCCTAGAGGATCTGGTGACAGAAGAGCCACCCAGGGTGAGGCAGAGAGCTAAGAGGGAGAGATGGCCAAACTCAGAACAGGAGGTGAACTGGGGAAAAGGCAAATGATGGCTGATACAGAAAAGGAGGAAAGGAAGTGTGCAGTGCCTCCCTCCTCATACCCCAGGGGATAAAACTCGATGTAAAGGAAGCTTGCATGGGAGAATGCATCTAAAAAATTCCACCAAACCATAAAATGAATAAACTGATGGAGAACAGTCCTGGACAAGGTAACCAGATTTCTAAGAGCTCATGGCAAGAGGATGAACACTACCAGCAGTGCAGATGTCCCACAATAAGGCTCCTCACTTCGCTCTGAAGGACTTAGGACATTAAACAGTCATCCGATAACTTTTGGTGGCTACCAGCCCGAAGTGGATTGCTGCTAACCTGTCCTTTGCAATCTTTCAAGCACCTCGCGTTTACCCAAGAGGTAAATACACAGTATGCAACTCTATATGAATGTCACAAAAGCTTGGTCCATTTGTAAGGTGATTTCTATATTGTTATGTCTAAAAGACAAAAAGTTCAAGAAATTATTTATTCAGAAACAAGGTATTTATATCATACAAACACTGCTTTAAAAACATTTATTTTGTCAAAGACATTTTCTTTCCTCCTCCTGTCTGCATTCATCTATGTTTTTATAAAGTCTTCCTACTTTCTGTGGTGTCCCCATCATCAAAGATGCATTTTATTGCTTTGGAGCCTTCCACTTGCATGTTCATCTATCAACCCTGGCAAGTACACTGTATTTAAAAATTGAGAACTCCTTTTGTGAAATACGTAATTAAGTCTCTGCTGCAAGCTTGTTTGCTGAAAGCCTGTGAAAGGCTCACAAGCTCAAAAATATATTGACTATATGAAATGGCAGCTCTCCAAATACTATAGATTTTACTCCCTTCCCAACTTACTTTCACAAAAGTTTTATTTGTAGTACCACAATTCTTATTTCTAGTAAGTCAGTTAAAATAAACGGTGGAATCCTTCCAGATACTGTAGTTCCTGAGTAAGATACGTCTTGCGACTTATCTATGGTATCTGTGGTCCTGCAGTCTTCATTTGTCACCGCCAGCATCACAGCAACCTGTCTGGTCTTACTCTAGGATGTATCTTTTACTGTGAGCAGACTCATCCACTATTAGCCAGAGATAAGCAACTGCTTTGTTGGCATGAAAAATTTCTATATTCCCCACAAAACAAAAAAGAAATAAGAAAACTTTTGGTTTGTTGTTTTAAACTCAAGCTTCAGCTGAAATTGCAAGCTGGTTTGCCTTTTTGTTTCTGCATAATCAGACAGACTGACAGAGCAACTGCACAGAGGAAGCAGAGAAAGTCTCCTTGCTAAACAAAAAATTTGACCAACCAATGCTCTTATTTTTTTTTTCTCAAATGCTTTTGCAAGTATCTAATATTACTACAGAGTATGGTAAAAAGCAGTAATGATAATTTAAAAACCTTGATATGGGAGAAAATAGAACGCAAGTGATTTTATGTATCAGGAGCACAGTGCTTAAGTTGCTCTTTCTAAAAATATCAACCTTGAAAGTTGGAAATATTTCAATAAAGAGCTTGCATGACCCACAAAAAGAAACATTAATATTGCGCACGGAAGTATTCTAAATGTGCAATGATAGGCAACAACACTTGAAAAGGTCACTGAGAAGGGATAAAGATGTCAGGGTTTGTGAAAAGAATAAAAACAAATAAAATATGAACTTTAAATATGCCTCCATAGAGGAACATGGGAAAACAATGAGGCCCACTTCACTGCTAAGACTGAGCCCATTACTCAAAAATGGACAGTCAGAAGCAGGGTGAGAAAACCAAAACCCGAGTCAGGGCAAAGACACAGTAGGGACACACTGACTTCAAAACACAAGGCCAGTCCCCACCTTCTACCTTTGCATCAGAACTAACACCTATTTTAACTTCACTTAGACAACAGAAGACTTCTGAGTAAACAGTGAGGCTTATAATAACCTTCAGCTGCATTATAAAGCTTTAAGATTTGCTTTTGTTGTCTGTATTAAGCTTAAAACGTAAGCAACATCCAAGAAGAATGTCCCCAGTTCAAAACTTAAATTGGTCTACGTAAATTCCATGCAAGGTGTCTGAAGTTGCAGATTTTTAAGGAACCCTACAGCTTCAACAACGTTGTAGTCATTTCTTGAAAATCATTTTTGCAACATGTACACTATGACATCAAGTTGAGGATAACACTGGACAACACCCTCTATGCCCCCCAAGTTGTATCATCCACTGCACTGCTTTAGCATAAAGCATAAACAGGGTTGTCTTGGTGGTAACTTACACAATAGGAAAGAATA
>NW_009260413.1:1767375-1816034 GCF_000687185.1 Egretta garzetta
TCCTGCTGTATGCAAAGCAAAGCCCTGAGCTGTGAATTTACTGTCCAAAAAGTAGTCATCATGGAAGAGCCCCTGTAGCTTGCAGCACGGGCTCCAGGAGTTCTTCAATCATTCACAGTTAGCACAGCAAAGAGGTCAGTTTGGTTTTACGACTATAGAACAAGTAATGCAATACAGTCCAGATGGAAAACCGTTAATTTTTTTCACTGAAGAAGCTGCAAGAAAGGGATAGGAAGCACCAACAAATCTGCTCCCCCCCCCAAGTGTTTTTAAAAGCTTACCCGATCATTATTGGCCAAGAGAACAATCAGTCCTTTCAGTAGCTCCTTCATCATAACTTTACTTTTTTTGCTTGTTCAGAAATAATAGCTATTGTAAATAAAAGTTAAATTCTGCATGTATTGCCAGAGAAAAAACTGATAATGTGTTCTCTGTTGTCTTTGCACAATATATTTTATTTTAGTGTAATGCTAGAATATCCTCCTGAAAATATCTTCATGGTAACTGTAAGATGTGCCATAATGAATTTACATAAGCTCTCTAGAATTCACTCCCAAGCAGGTGGCCCTCACATTTAGCTCAACCATTTACCCTGCTTGTAACATTTATTTTGGGTGCTACAACACTGAGTTCATATGAACTTATGAAAGTATAATTTGCTCCTATTGTTATTTTTAAACCACAATTAATTAATTTCCATAATGCCAATAGGTTTCTACACTTCTAATTTCTTTCCTACAATTCTGCTTTAAGACACACTTCCTAAGAAACCCTTTTAAAAATCACCAGAGATACTGGCGCACATTTAGGGACATTAAGTTGTATGTACAGATTTTCCTTTTTTTCTTTTGTTTTTGTCACTGTGCCCATTTCTACTTGCAAGTCCACCTGAAATAGGGGCTTTTCTTTCATAGAGAGAAGGTAATAAAACATTTAGGGCACTTTGCAGAGGCTAACACTGGTACTCCCCATCCAGAATTCAGATACAAATAAAGACAAATTTGCCTTTAGACCATTTTTCTTTTCAGCCTTCTGCATCCTTTTCAGGGAGACAAAAGCTGCTGAACTTGAGAAACCATAAGCTGGTGACCAGAAACCTCAGTGGGGGAATGCAGAATAAAGCCCCAAATGCAGATGGAGTCCGTCTTCCTGAGCTGACTGAATTAATGCAAAGGAGTCCAAAGTAGACGAAAGTGTGAATATTCGGCCAGATCCACCTTCCCATGTTTCAACAAGCTGCCAGGGAAAGGCACCACCCTTCATAGTACCTGGTTGCTGCTGTAAAAGAAAACGTTCTTACTGCTTTTATTGCAGATTCCCCAAGTGATAAGCAGTGAATCTGCCATTTCCTTGAAGCACGCAATTCATTCTTTTAAGAGATTTACCTCTCTCCTTGCTCTCTCTCTTACCATAAGCCCGTGCATCTACCTGCAAACCATCCTCTCCTTCCTTCTGCACTCTCTCCCACCTGCCTTCCACTCAGGTGGCATTTACAGGGCATTCGCTAGTCAGCACCACGGTTGCCCCAAACTCAACTAAAACACCCAGCAACCAGTAGAGCAAATTTGTGCCCTGATTGAAATCGTGCTGTAGAAGAAAAACAACTTCTCAGCTTTGCTTAGATTATTTCTAAACAATGGCCTTATATATATATATATATACATGCACACATAGAGTTGTCCAAATAGCCTGATAAATTTTGTATTTAATTTATTCTTAGGCAGACAAATATTATAGAAGACGGCCTTGTACAAGATAAGACAGGTGAGGACTGGAGAGTCCCAAGGTAACTCTAAAAAGAAATGTCAGGAATGATGTGTTCCAATTCCTTTTGCAGAGTGAGAAAAGTCACTTTAAAACCTGTTTTTCTATTTCATGTTGAGCTTGTATTTGGAAAAGTTTCATATTCAGGAAACAGTCTGACTCAATGCTGATGTTCACTTTTACAAAAGATTCTGATATTAAGAAAGACAAAAGAGGATATCAAACTAGAGATGGGTTTGAATAAGATGCAGAGTCTAAAACACAGCATGCTGAGTATTTATAAACCAAAAGCCTCATCTATCAAGTCTCTTGCAAGAGGTTATTTAAGTGCCATTATAGCTTTACTACTGAATTTATCTCACAGAATGCGAGCCAGAAGGGACCTCAGGAGGCCATCTTGTCTCTCCCTCACCCGGGGACACACAGGCCACACACCAACCATGCCCATCAGTCCCGACAGGTGCTTGTCTGACTTATTTTTTTAAAAACCTTCCTGTGACGGAGGTTCCACAGCCTTCTGTGACAGTTGTGCCAGTGTAAAACCAGCCCAGTGCTGGGAAGTTTTACCTGGTGTTTAACTTAAATCTCCTCTGCTGTCATTTAAGTTTGTTATTCCTTATTCTGCTCACATGAATATAAGCAAAGTTTGTTCTTTTTCTCTCAAAGCTGTCATTTTACATATTTGGACACCATTATCATGAGTCCTCTCTTCTCCAGACTAAATAAACACAAATTCTTCAACCTTTACGCACAGCTCATGCTTTCTAAACCTCTGACCACCGCTGTCCTCCACATAGTTCTTGGATTACAGAGCCCAAAACTGAATTCAGGGCTCCAGCTGTAGAGCAGAATTACCACATGTGCCTTACAGACAACATTCCCAACAGCCCGATGTTTGCCCTTTCTGCAATGCATACAATGTCAGCTCTACACACAGTGTCTGACCAAGACTAATCCAGATCCCTCCCTTAAGTTGCACTGCCTGGGCATTCATCCCTCCCCTTTCTTTGTGGCACTCATCATTCCCCCAGACACAGAATTTGCTGTTCTTTTCCAGACTGCTTCTTCAATTCCTCAAGATAAGGCTGAACTCAAATTCTGTCCTCTGAAGTGCACCTCCAAGCACAGTGTCACCAGGACAGTTAATAAACACACTTTCTCTTCCATCATCCATGACATTAATAAATTAATACCAGAGCAAGCACAGACCCTTGCAGAACTGCACGTGGTCCCTGGGGTTTGACAGCTACATTTAACCACTTCATTATAGTTGTACCTACTCTCGGTTTCCCTGCTTACTATGAGTATGTTGTGGAAGGCAGCACCAAAAGCCTCACTCAGCTCAAGAGGTCAAGCTTCTTTAAGGGCCTGGCAACACCTATTGTTAGGCTTCTTTCCATACAAATCTCCAAGCTGGTTACAGTTGTCCTTCCTGAAGCCAACTGATGTTACTTTGCTGTTTTCCCTTTTTCCTTTCCCAAAAACCACAATCTATCACTTCATGGTCATTCTTCACCAAGTTGCCTTCTGTCACCTGCATCAAAACATAGGTCCCAAAAACTTGCCGGACAGCCTTGTGTTGTCCTGAATTCACTTGCCAGCAGAAGACAAGGTAGGCAAAATCCCACATTTTTCATTCTGTAGGTTGGATGAGCGCAGCTGCTCAGGAAGCTGTTCTCAAATTTGACCACCACTTGTGTTACATATTTATTTAAAAATATTGATAGCAGCAATTGTTTTACTTTTTAAAAAATTGCTTGCTATTGAATAACTATTAGAGGCTCAGAAAACATATAAAAAAATTGTAAGAGATGGCAAAACCTCCCCTATTTGAAAGGGTAAAAAACCCAATTGCTAAGTTTTATTTTTCCATGTGGGATGAAACAGTTACCTTTGGCCATTTGATGTTGGTGATATTTCTTAACGGCTTGTGGTTTACTGAGTTTAATGAATGGGGTCTAGTTTGGGTTCATTCTGAATGAAACCACTTCTGGTTTTTGTTCTGAGTGAAATTACTTTGTTCTTCTGCCCTTTTTCATGAGGTTGATCCTGCTTTAGGAGGAACAAACATAAAAGGGAAATGAAATAAAAATAAATATTTTTGTCTGCATGAGAAGACTGCACAGTATTAAAGGGGAAAAAAATATCCTGTATAAAAGCAGCCCATAATAAAAAAAGGATCACAAATTTTCAGATACGTGTCAAGTTCTTTCAAGACAGTCATTAGACATGGACACGAATGTGTATCTTTCTGTTTGTCTACTTTAATTAACGCCTTTCAGCTTGAATATCCAGTAAATAATTGGCAAAATAATCAGGGCAATGACTTCACAAAGAAAAGAAGTGAACTCTGTATGCCCACAACAATTCATGCAGAGTCCTGCTATTTAGCATGCGTTGTATTGAGAGAGGGACTGGCCAGTTTGCCAGGAGTTTCATGTGTTCCTCAGAAGGATCTGATCACATTCCCCTTAGTTGCTGCGGGAATGGCCAATAAATACCGATTGTTGAGAAAAATGAAAACCTGTGCAACTGTGCACATGCTGCAGACTTCACTTGTCCTATTTTAACCAAAGAACGCACTGTGCATGTTTGAGCAAGAGGTGATTTGCTCATTTGAAATAGTCTGTTCTGCATAATAACATTTTCAGTTCTGAAAGGGACTTTGTTAGTTATGAAGACTGCTGCTATGTGGCTGCTCAGGACATAGTCACTATTACCGTATCACAGACTGCAACACACATGCACGAGATGCAAGCCTGCTTGGCAGCAGACCCAGAAAAAGCTGCAAGGGAAATGTAATGCTGTAATCAGTTGCAGCCGTGTTGGTTACAATCCCATTAAATGAACCAGAAATTTGGAACCCTTTACTCGATGACTGTAGTGCAAAATGGTTGTCAAGGCAGCTAGGTGCATAGCGAAAGAAGGCTGCACCCAGGCAGACGATCATCGGAATCTGAAGACAGGATGCGAGAGATAAAAAACATGCTATAGCCAGAAACACTGTCACACAGTTTAGCACTGAATTATGTTGAACAAATTCTGCAAAATCTGTCTTGCTTTGGAGAGCTATGCCAAGCACAGCCCACTTCTATAGCAGTCCAACTATCTCACCTTCCTAGAATCACTTTCCACAACTTGTCAGCTATCTGTCTCTTGCTATCAGACTTCAGAGAGCAACCGCGATGGCTGACAGTCCCTAACCTTCCAGAGCGGGCAAAGACGGGGAGTGTACACCAGTCAACGCGTACCCCAAAGACATTCTTTTTGTGTGAAGAATGAAAGTAAAATTGTTCTAATTAACTCCATGGGTACATAGTTGGGAAGCTGCACAAGGGCAATTTAAATGCCAACATTTCATCACTGATCACTTCAGCAAAAATCCTCAGGGCTTATGCATTTCACAGTCCCCTAAGGCCAAAGGACATTTTCCAGGGTGACAGAAGTGCCAACAGTCCCCTCCACAGAAATCAAACCCTCAAGCTGTCCCTTCATTTCTGTAGCACACTTACAGTGGTCTCAGGGACAATGAGTTGAGTTAAAAGTAGGAAGTCTGGCAGCAGGCTAAAAGAGACAAGAAGGAAAACTGTCACTGGCAACTTGTGAAGAAGTAGAAACTATAATCGGATTCACTCTAACCTCATATTCAATTTACTAAAGTACTGACTTTCTTAACAAACCTAGTGGTGACCCAAAATTCAGAGCTGGTTGCCGTAGATGGCTGCAGAAGTTTAGTCTGCTGCAGAGCACAGAAGACCAGAATCAAGCACAAATACTGCCAGAAAATAGTTGATATGAGCGAGCACGCCTGCAGGTTGAACCAAAAGAGCTCTTGCTATCTACTTTCTAGATGCTTTAAGCCACACAAAATTACAACATCAAGAAGTATACCTTAAAGTGTTTTTAAAAAGGGATTAGGAAGGAATACACATGCAAAATACTTCATACTAAAGAATGTGGTACCTGTGCAACATGAACAGCTTGATTATTTATCACATTCAGGTTAAAACTCTAAACCCCCAGGAAGTATTTTTCAACTACAGTCGCAGAAGAAAGTCAGCAAGATTAAGTGTGGTCACAGCCATGTCAATCTCACACAAATGCTGAAATTTTACATGGCCAAAAGATATGGCCTTGACTTCACCCTGATCACATCCCAACGTTCCCACAAATCAGGAAATTCTCCCCAAAATTTCCCCCAAATTAGGAAAAAAAGGAGATTAGTTCACTACTTCCCCTGATCTGTCTTACAATGTGGCCATACTAAAATGTTAGTACTGTTGTATTGGAGAATGTGCAAAGATGAGGCCCAGGGAGCAGGCAGATTTTCCCCTTCAAATATATTAAAGTTACAGTGAAATTACTGGTTTAGAGAAAAGAAGGAGGGTGTGAGCAATAACAGGAGAAACGTGTACATCTCCGGAACAGTCCTGTAATTCCAAACATACAGGAACCTTTCTTACGCATATTACTTTAGTTCAATAAACATAAATATGGGATAATGTCACTAATTACATCATCAATAAAAATACAACTGACAGTACCAAAATCCAAAATTTTTGCACTATGTTTCCAATTTTCTAATGAACTAAGTATCATGCTACTGATTCAATATTGGCTTCTGGACATTTCTGAAGAGGAGGCATGGCCTATCTGTCATCTTACAGGTCAGTAAAGAGCATGGAGACACAGTGCCAGAAGAAGCTCTGATGCATTTTCAAAAAGCTACCTGAGGACAGAAGCTTTATTGGCTTTATTTCATTGAAATAAATAACACTGGTAAATTTAGCTCTGGCACCAATGGACAAAATTAAAAAAGCCAGGGCTATTCACAGACTACAGCTTCCCAAAACCTACATCCTCCAGTTCCAAAAGTCTATTTTAGCCATATGAAATTCACTTACCACAATAAAAATTACAGTTTTGCAAGAAGTAAAAAATTTTCACGAAATGATGGATTTATTTTTTTTTTAAATTTAATGCTCTACAGATAAGATTGTTTCAATATTTGGCACTGTCTATGTAAATGAAAGAGAACACCAGGTCCTTGGTCAACAGGAGAGAAAATAATGAAATATTATTATACTACACACAGATTTACATGGAGAAAAAATACTCCCAAAAAACATAGCTGGAGTCTTAGCCAATATTAATGAACTGACCAGAAGAGGAATAGGGAATATCACTCATCTGGATTTCATGAAGGCAGGTTTGATTTACAGAATGAGTCAGGGAGATAGTGGAAAACTATTAAAACACATTAAAGATTGGCTAAGGGTCAAGAACACCAGCGTAAGATCAAGTTCTTAATTTATCTAGCAATCTGGGCTGAACTATATAGTCTGACATAAAACTAAAGTCTGTTCTGTCAAAAGAAAAGCCTTATAAAACAGAAGATTAAAATGTCCTTTTAAAGCAGCTGTTTGAAATGAAAATTTTAATTTTTTCTCCCTACCTTTTGCTAGGCCAAAAAAGGTCATTTTGGTATTGTTACAGGGGAAAGCTGAAATTATTGAATTGTTTTGGATATGACTTTGTATTAGATATGACTTTGAAACTCTGGTAATTTTTGAGCTACATGTGTTTGATTGATGTGGACATCATTATTATTTCATTTTGTTTCCATTTTTGAGTAAAAATGAGCTTATTAGGACAGTAACAGTAACACAAAAAAGCATAATGTAACTACAACTAACTCTGTATGGTTATTAATGTACAATATACCCTAAAAAGGAAGGGAAGTAGTTCCCCAAATCTATCCAATACTTTTGAACCAGGTACTATAGCAAACTATTTTCTTCCCTTCTCAGAATATTAAGAATTCACGACAGATTATCAGGGAATTACCATGACTTCTGCCGGGCTGTTGAGTCCCCTTCAGACAGCTGTTGGAGATTTCATTGTCGTTTCCTTGGGTACCAGGACTTAAAAGCTGCTGCATGCGAATCACTTCTGCCTGTGATACTGCTGCTAATCAGGATTACTTCACCTTTATTGCAGGCCAAATCCATCGCTATGTCATTATTTATTTAGGTTTTTTTTTTTCTCCAGCAAATGCCCTGATCAGTGCATTGCTCTCACACATCTTTTAATACATCTTTCCTAATTATTTCATACTTCTTGGGGATCTTATATACTCAATGCCCTACAAAGAGTGCTCTTCCTCTTAAAAACCTGATCTTGCAATTTTCTTATGAACTAACCACAAAGAGAAGAGAAGTGATTGGCACTGAGGAGGCCACTAAGCTCAAGTCTCAAGGACTGAACTTTGGACCAACCACACCTAAAAATCTTCTTTAATAGCCTTCAACACAAAAACCCCCAGCATTGCATTAATGAAAGCAATATCATCAATATGCAGAAATTTCAGAGTACTAAAGAAATGATCTTGAGAGCTAGAGCAACAAGTGAAACAATTCAAATTACAGGGTCATAAGCCTAGAAAGTAGGAACAAGAATTTCTGTTGCATGCTGAAATCATCAGCTGAAATTGTAAAGGAAAAGAAAAACATGTTACTATTTGATCAGCAAATGAACTGACAGTCATCAGCATATTTTAGTTACAAAGACTGTGATTAATCAGGAGAGGCATTTCCAATATATATATATATATAAGAATGCATGCCACTGAAAAAGTCATTGGTAAGGCCTCCTGTAAAATAGCATATATCATTCTGACTACTCATATTTGCAGAAATTAATTTCCCTAACAAAGGCAGAAAAAGGCTATGATGTCGGTGACAAAATGGAAACCCTATCATACTAAAAGAGACGAAAAGATGTTGGCTGGCTTGCTTTTCCAAAATGAAGACAGGATTAGGGGGATGTAAGATGGCACATCAGATGGTGAACATCACGAGGGAGAATTATCAAAGTTGAAGGACAGCATTGGTGAAAGAACAAAAGTAGAACTTGCTGTGAATTAATTGAGGCTGAAAAGAGAGTGGTCCCAGCCCTTCAAAGGGGTGAGCTTCTGAAACAGTGTCCTCATACAAATAATAAGGACGACAGGTTTAAGATGGATCTTGGTAATGAATGAGATTACATAATGTTGTTACCTATTATAGAAAAGAATTGAATTTGACATATGAGATATCTTACTCTCCAATGTTCCTGTCACTTTTCCCAATTCCTCTGCAGCTAGGGTGCCAAGAAGTCTGCAGACAGAAAGTTGGCAGGAGTCTAGGGATACAACCGCCCATATTGGTGCTCTCTTGGAAAGAAGCACTAGGTACATGGGGCTCCACCAAGGCCACCCAGACCAAACAGCAGTGAAGGATTCCTCATGCCACTCTGCCTGCCTGAGTCAGGCCTGGTTGCAGAGAGCCAGCACAGAGCAGCAAGCAGCTCAGACCCCACGCTTCTTCATCAGCTTCTGCTAACTGTGGCAACAGTGGCAGAGAGTCACATTTTTGGATACAGGCACTGCTTAATGAACACTCTTGGCCATTAGCAGTTAATCCTCTTGGATTTTAGTTGATGACTTGAAGATGACTGGGAATTTTCTGTCATTTTCTTATGCTGTTCTTTTCTACTTCTAACTGTCCTGTTTCAGGGATGAAGTAACACAAAACAAATCTCAAGTGAAGGCATACATACCATTTATCCATGGGACACCACATACACATTTCCACAGCATTTGCTGTTACATCCTGTTGACCTTTACAATGGTCTGTTACTGTTCCTTTATGCTACTCTCTGCAGGGATAAAGTTTCTTCTGAGCTATCCGTAGCACTACATAGACTATTTCTTCTTGCAAGGCTGCAACTAGTAGGAAATCTACCTGTGGGTATTCTGCTGTACTTTTACATGGATATCACATTTGAAATTGATTAAAAATTTAAATCGCATTCCTGGTGCTACTGTGAAGTTACACTTCAGGTCCAAGAATTTATTATGAAGCCGAGAAAAATCAACATATTTGGAATGATAGGGTTGTTCCAAAAATAAAAAAGAAACTGGCATTTCTGATTTTTAGTATACATGCTGCTATTACATATCAGAGTCTTACAATCATGGGGCAATATGTATGGACCTATCAAGGTAATAGCTATATTTCATAAGGCAGGATATGGGGCAGCATAAACATACAAATCCCAGTTCCTCAGAAGCCATTCTAACACTCCAGGATGTCCTAACCAATAGATACTTTACATCTTTTAAGCAGAAGATTAAACATGTCACGAAAACCCATCCACAATTTTAGTGGCCTCACTTAAAATGAAGTCGCCTTACAGAGAATTAAAATTCTTATACATTCATCTTGGTATGATGTAAGAGTATTGCTGCTAGAGGCCATGTCCTCTGAGGTATTGAGCACTGCCTGAGTAGTTTAAGAGTTCTTGTCTTTCATCTGGGTATATGAATATTCCATGTAATGCCAAGGTCAAAAGCCAGGATTGAAGCACTAACCTGGTTTACATTTTAATACTTAAAAGCACCACACCTGATCTGGTTCTCCCAGCCCCGAGCTACAAAATCCACTACTTCCTTGCAAAAGTACAGCTGAGGCTAGCCTGAAGACCCTTGTCTTTATGCTACAAATTTTCTTCTTTTTCCTGCTATGCATATTTACCCTTAGACAACATCTAGCTCTTAACCTCATCTGCCACTTCACAAGCTGTCAAATGACTATTCAAGCATTAAAAAAATGAAGCGTCTGTTAAGTTGTAAATTAAATGACAGTCTATAGCTGAAAATTAGCAGTAACGTGCCCAAAACTTTATTGATTGCTATGAAAAGGTGAATAACCCCGCCTACGGCTAGCTGTGTAATTACTGACCTGTAGAACCCAAGAGCTATTAATTTAAGAACAGATAGCAGTGAACTAGCAAACGAGTTATTTTGCAACAGGACAGTAAAGGCACGTATCAAGTTTTTGCATGTATTCAGTGCCACCTTGAATAGTGTTGTTACATGCTGTGTTTTCCATTTTAATGCAGCATATAACCCAAACTACATCTGGATATAAAATGCCCGTCAACTAGTTCAGAGGATCAGTGGGAATGTACCCACAGATACCGAGGCCTTTCAGTACATTTTAGGAACTCCCCATCCTTCCAAAAAGTTTTCTAAATTACTGTTAAAGGCAGGAAAATTGTATTGCCAAGCTCAGCTATTCTGATACACGTACTCTGTACTCTGAGAGATGGAGACAGAAATGGCCAGTAACAGGAGAACAGCAGACAGTAATCTGACACCAGTAAAGTTCCTTTACATATGGGAGACACACGCACACAAAAACCCCACCTCTGTTAATACTCCCGAGATAGATCTGTTATAGATTCACGGAAATAGTAGCTTAAGGACTATTAACACAAATGCTTCAGCAACATTTAACTATTTTTTTTTTTTCTTCTCAATAATAAGCACTTATTGTGACAAAGCAAATTGACATTTTAAGAGCATTGGTCAGGTGGTGGAGTTTATAGTAAGAAAACTTTAAAGAGAAATATTAACTGGAAGTAATGAAAGGAAAAGGTATCTGACCTGGTGCAGATGTCCTTCCATGAAGGGTAGTTTCATTAGGCAGGAGATCTTTTGAGTTGGAAGTGAAAGGTGATTGTCTAAACGTGTCTTCAGAAAAGAAAGGGCTATAGGAAAAAATAAGATGTCTTTTTGTAAACAAAATAGCAGTTAATGGAAGTAGTAAATGTGATTTTTGACCCATCCATCTTAATATTATAACAAATACCATCTTGTTAAAAGCCCTGTTTCATTTACAGAATTCATGCTGAAAGATATGCAGACCGTGAGGCAAGGTGTGGAGAAGCAGCATGCTTTGGTAAAATTGCATCGCAGAGTGAAAACTGAAAGCCCCAAAAGGCTTTTAACTACATTTCAACATCTCAGATTTGCTATATCACAATACAATATGGGTCATTAAAATTCATGCTTCAAAAATCTGTATTCAACTGTCATATCTGGAGAGAGCAATCAGGAAAGGTGGAAAATATTATTATTTAATAATCTGAGGTATATAGTAATTATTTCTAAAACAGAACTTATCAAATTTTAGGTTAAGATGCTGAATAGTTCTCTTCTGAGATGGTGTTCCATGAATGAAATTAAATCCATGAGTTTGATTTTTAAAGCAATTCATATAAGTTAACTGAATGGTTACTTCCCAAGGAGTATTAAGTGCAAAAATCATCCGCTACTTGACTCCAAAAACCAAAGCATGCTTTCGTTTTAATTAACAGGCAGTGAAAAGTCAATTGCAATAGTGAATTGGCATTACTATTAAAGTATTTTGTTTTCTGCTCAATTAAAGATCATAACAGAAAGAAGCATTCCTTGCCTACAGTACAGACAGACATCAGTAAGTAGTACATCAAAAAATTAAAAATGGAAAAGGACATGCTTTCTTGGAAAACTGTTTTCTAGGGCAGTGTATTCCATCTGCATGCAAACTATCAGTTTCTTCTAAGCAAAATGAGAATTACACTAAATCTGAACTCTCGCATATTGAGAATCATTAACAGGCTAGTGTATAGCAGGAGTTTGGAGGCCAGCTCATTTCTGCAGCCTGTTCTTATTCAGTAATTAAGTCCAAGAACCTTTTCAGGATAAGGAACATAGTATGAGGTCTTACAAAGCATTGCACAGCAGGTAGTCCAGACCCAGAAAGTATGTGCCAGCAGCATCAACCAAGTTGACCCTACCAGTCCAGATACCCAAGGTGTCAATCTAAACAACAGCCCTCACATAAAAGTTTTCCCTCATACAGTTTTTCTGCAGTGAGTGAACAAGATGTTCTCCACTGAGTCACTTGTATTCTTAGTCAGATCTCTTCTGCCTTTGGGAATCTTGTTGATAATTAGTTAACTTGATCATGTAACACTTTTGGAAATCACGTTATTTACTTTCTCATTAAGGTTTGTGGCCATTATTTATTTTGTGTTGTTCCATATGTGACAGTGAACAGGATACTTTGGTATTTCTACAAATGTTTGAACATAACCATAAACCCAGTCAACATTAGGTTGTGCTGAAGGGTAGGGCATGATGCTGCCCCAAACCCGAACAGTTCAATGTATGCAGATAGCTGAACAATGCGTAATACTCCAGAAATCAAGTGATCAGGATAAAGCAAAACAGCTCCAGCCCACATGTGCAAAACTTAACTTTTTCAAGACTCACACTCCTGCTCAGGGGTGACTTAATATAAAACAGACTGACGCTGTACAAAAACATGGCATCGTTTATTGCAACATTCCTCTCACTGGTTTAATAATGATTTGAAAGAAAAACACCAATAAAAAAAGTTTTATTACTGTTGTAACTCTTCAAAATCTTGTAATCCGCTCAGGTTTCCATGTTGGCCTGCCTGCTTATGCCTTAGATTCAGTCACTGGGACACTGCTCATTGCTGCTTCTAAGCAAAATGGATGATGCAGAGCTTATCTATTTCAGGCTAGGCCCATCATGAGCAGGTTGCTGTTGAAGACTGCATCGTGTTGTGTCCCAAGGATTTCCTGCCATCAGCCTCTGGTGAATTACAGAACCATCCTTGGATACCTCTTTTCTGCCTTCCTCTAGAACGGCAGCTGAGTCTCTTCAGTGTTGGCCTTATCATTATTTTTATTTCGGCAGATACGTCCTCCAATTCCCAGTGCCAAATATGGAGGGAGGAGCTCCTGCTTCATAGTAAGAAGCTACATAAATTGTTCTCAATCACTGCACAAAGTCCCTTCTGATGAAGATTAGGCTTTAGCATTTTTTTTTTCTGGCTGCACTTCTCCAGTTTTACAGCTACAGAGTTCTCTAGATGAAAGAAACTTATCTTGGCATCTTATGCTGGCGTACTCACTTCCAGATCATTTGCTTCTCCACTTTCTGTCTTCATATCACAGATGGCAGGCTCTACCATCTCACTCAGCCATTGAACTGTGAGGAATCCTTGCCAGTTTCGGCTGCTTAAGCAAAGTCATATGGAAGTACATGCTCGCAAAGTCCAGGAATACTCACAGGAGGAATAGCAACAGATAGGCGACAATTAGAAATGTTAATATCAAATAAGACAGCAAAAAGTGCTTGTGTACCCCATCTTGCTGGGCTTTGCCGATTTAAGACTTTCACCAATGATACAGCTTAATCTCTCTGCTCCCCACCTACTCACAGGTGGACAACGCTGACCTCACCTTGGCTCTCTGCAGCTGCAGCAAACTTCACATAACAACTGTGATCCAAATGCCTTTCTGTCATTACTCCAGATGTAGGTTGGTGAGCCAAACTGCAACACCACGCATTTTCTTAATGCGGTCTGAGTGCCTCTATCCTCCACTGGCTGCTCCATCACATTCTATTTTTCAGAAGGCATCGTACCCTTATCAGTAAAGACTTCCAGCTGTTTGTTTGATTTTGGGTGGGGTTTTTTGGCACAGTCTTTCAAGTCAATCTGTTTGACCTCACAGGATTTAGTAGACTGACTCACTTCCCCTTAAGCAGCTCTTCTCATTCATGTCTTCTTCTGTTGATAGATAGGTAAGATAAGAAAAGCACCCAGAAGAACTGAATCAGGCATTCAGCATTTCATGCCCTGATGGGTAGCAGCCATCATCAAGACTTCTCAGTAAAAGTCAGTGCAAGTTTGACAACAGCCAACTGTGCTACCCTCTTAAAAGTTGGCAGCCAGAAGAAGGGGAAGTTATCTTTGAACTGTCCTCAACCTTTCCAGTTTGAATTATCTTTGATAGATCCAAAAGTAGCTCTGGATTCTCACACCAGTCCTGCTGGTAACATCACGAGACACTGAAATCTATTTTCAACTGACTATTTGTCACCCCCTCCCTGCAATGCACACTGGATGGTTAATGAGTAGTTGGACAATATGTGCATTTATCTCCATATGTATCTCTTAGGCTTATGCTTTTTAAGTAGTCATGGGAAGGATAAGCGGGCTGCATATCCCACAAATTCCCAAATTAGCAAATATGGGAATCATTCATAGTAGTGAGAAGTTAAAAGCTCAATTTCATTATCTTTCAACTTGTAACATCAAAAAGTCCCTAATGTACATTTACTGAGCTGGCCAGTTTATTAAAAACAAATTATTTATTTACTACAACTACCATGAATGAATGGGATAGGCCTAGGAATTTAAGAACAACATATTTTAGAGATCTTTTCTTCTGCAACTGAAATGCTTTTCAATTTTTGTTTGGACAAAGTCACCTTAGCAGGCACGGAACATGTTGAGAACTTCTACAGAAGGGGCTGCAGGGGCACAGAAGGTCTCACTCTATCATTGAAGGAGCTCTTTGTCACTTCAGTGTGCTCAATCTCCAACCCATCCACACTGATTAGGGAACTTTCAGGTAGGAAATAGATGTACCCTTGCCAATTCCTGCCTACTTCTCACCATGGCCTCCTAAGTTTTTGCCAATTCTAGCTACCACTTATTACATATGAGCTTTGGATTTTCCCATAGGGACACCTCACTTTGCTGCTCATGTTTATATAAACAACTTGTGCGCTTGTTCCCAGCCACAATCCTGTAAAGCGCACAGTTCTTTAACAGCACATGCTATAATTGGATCAAGTTTTTAATTCCTGGATAATTTCATTTATGGCATTAATGTGACTGTAATCTTTAACAATTGTTTTTTTGCCTTGTCTTACAGTCTGACTTTTAAAAGTTAATTTCTAGAAGGCGTTGAGATGATAGAAATACCACACTGAAATGTTACTAAAGAAATCCAAACTTGACAGAAGACTGAATCAAAATCACCTCTTCTTACATTGCTCCATGGCTTAAAATCCAGTTGTCAGCCTGCTCTTCTCTCAAGCACTGCATGTACTATGCAGTTTCTTTTAAGTTTTGGGTTTTGTAGAAAAAAATAATTCTTAAAATGATGTGTGAATACTTGATCAGAGGAGAACAGTCATTTTGGCCCAAAGGCCTTTTGTCCCACGAACTCTATGTGATCAGATCTGTACATGTAATTTTTCAGATATAGGTTACATTACCCATGAAAATATCTTACACTTGTAATATCAGGTCACATTTGCAGGAGACAGACACATTTGAGTTCACAAGGCAAAAGGAAGCAATACCATGTACACTACAGCTTTGCAGATAACAATGGACTGTACTTACCTGGCTGTAGTTCTGATGGTGTTATCTTTATTGTGGTTGTGCTCTTTGCTCACCTTTTCTGCAGAGGAACATACATGTTTTTTTGCGATTAGCATAGATCATATTTTCCCTATCAGGTTTTATTCAGTAGAACTATTTTAATGCTTTCTGATAACAGCATAATCCAGAGTAATTTAGGGTAAATGGTTACAGCATGATTAGAGAATGGGCATGACTTTATTTAAACTAACACCCAACAAATTTTTTCAGCTTCATATTTCAGTGTTAGTGCTCCATGCAAAGTGTGTAATACAAGCATTCATTAAACACAGTGCTGATATCATTGCCTTTATGTAATAGCTGAGGTTCACCTTCTTTGTCAAGAGAAATGGACAGTGCAGCCCCAGGAGCAATTCATGCAGCAGCTGCTGGCCACTTATGCCAGTAACTGCCATGTATAGGTTCCCCTATACTCCAAGGCCTGGATCAACCAGTTGTCACAAATTACTTAATTAACTTGCAAAAATACAGGAGTTGAACTCCGGCTTTTCCAATTCAGTTCAAATATTGTGAACCTGACCTGACTGTCACAGTGCTCTAAAGCATATGCTAACTATGGGGGACATTTGGCAAGGTTTTTGCGTTTCAAATGTGAGGGTAGAAGGGTTCTAACTCCTATTATTTTTCAGCCTTAGCAATCTCACACTTTCATAGCACCTTAATGGTTATACACAATCTCTTTTTGTTCTTTAAATTCAACTATCGACTATTTCCACTGCTTTTACCTGATAACTGGAAGAGCAGCTCAGATGCCATCTTCACTGATATATCTTGGCTGAATAGATTTCTTTCTGGGAGCACACGACCTTCTGGTGCCTTCTGTATGTGTTCACTAATGTCTCGCCCTAATAAAGTGCTGTAGCCAACATTTTGGCTGGGTTGGCTGGGTGACACTGAGGCCTGCGAATCATGAATGTCAACTTCCATTGGTTCTTCCTTTATCTTTACCGTCTGGGTTTCTTTGTAACTCTCAGCTGCAAATATGTATTTAAAAAAAATAAACATCTGCCACAATTATTTAATTAGGCTACAATTTTTCAGCACTCAAAGCAGGAATCACAATTACAAAGTTATAATTTGAACACCCTATCACTGCAAATGGTAAGGGAAGCAAGCAGCTGACTGCTACAGTGTTCTTCTGGGGGTATAAATAGAAGCAATCTCTTGAAAATAATTTTTCAAACTGGAGAGCAGAAAACAGTTGCATATTTGTAAATATGAGTTATATCACTTTCTATGAATACTGCATGATCACACACCAATTAGTGAAGCTTTGTTTTTATTTATTAAATGAAGTTGCAACTACACACCAGTTCTCCAAAGGTGGGCACTGAAGACCTCTTATAAACTCTAAATTACTCTTTACCAGCAGAAGTACCAGCACAGAGAGTCAGAAGTATTGGTATGGGGATAGGGGTGGAAAAGGAAACCCCATCTGCTCCTCTTCCACGCTCTCTCTCTCTTATGGAAAATTCCAGACAACTATGTGAAGAACCAGTTTGTTATACCTGCATATGCTTTCAAGATGAGAGGAGTTTTCTGGGGCCCATACTTTTCTAAAGTCTGATTTGTAACAAGCATAGACATTCCCTCATACATTACAGGATCCAATAACCTTAATGATCAGTTTCCAGGAGCCCATATCCTTTGCCCCCTGCCTTCCTCTCCAGTATCTGAGGACAGCAAACAAAACCATAGTCTAGAAGCCAATTTGTAGCTCACTTTCTACACTTGAGATTCCCTGGGTGCCACTGAATGCTCTGGTTTGGCTGCAAGTTTAGTGATCATTTTTTATTCAGAAAAAAATCTCTGAAGTCTCAAAATCAAGGCCTACCACACCCCAAATACATATACAGCCCTTTTGATTCAGACTTTCTGCTGTGAAAAGAGAAGTTGAAGACCTGTAGAAATTATTCTCAATTCCGTTTCAGAGAAAGATGATGAATTTTGGGGTTTTTTTAATTATCTTCATTCAGAGTGCTCCTGAAAGGACACTGGTATCACAGCAGAACTGCCCAACCAGGTGTTGCTTCTGGTGGCTGGATGAGGACCAGACACTTGGAAACAGGCAGTGTAAGACAGGCAACATGCTTGGGAGAATCAAGAAAATAAATAAATGCGTGAACACAGTTAAATACCAAAAGGGCCGTCTAGATAAGGAATCATTCCAACAAAAAAATGTACATGGATTTATTAATTTTGTCTAAACCTGTACATGTACTTCTGGTACTAGCCAAGATACTGAAAACCTTAAGGAAAATCTTCTGTTTACTCATGATTAGCACATGCCCAAATTATCACCTATGTAGCTTCCATAGCTGGAGTCAAGGGAAAGCGTGAGTTTGAGTTGCTCAGACTTCATGAGCCAGAGGGGGGAGAAGGCAACCCTAACACCCAGGGAAGGAGGCTGGTGTAGAGGCTAGGGACAGGCACGCTGCAACACACAGAGCCAGAGAAGCAAAGAGCTTAGATGCTGAGGGGACTGGGACCTGAGAGAGCAGTCTGGCCCTTGTCCAGACTGGGGGACCTGATCAGATCTATGACCATGGGCCAGCATGTTAGCTGGTGCAGACAGGGGCTGGCCATCCTGATAGCATCAGGTCACTGATGGAGGCACTCTGCACAAAGAGCTTCCTCACATGGAATTTTCTTTGTCATCTGTCAAATTTTACTACTAAGAAGGCTCTGATATGTTATAAGTAAATGAACACCAGTTCATAAGAAAAAGCCCAAACACAAACAGTATTTTCTATTAACTTTGGGTCAAAGAGAAGAAACTGGGGGTGGGGTGTTGAATCCACTAACTTCACTTAATAAATTAATCTGTTGCTGCTCCCTCTGTTTTTCCCCTCCTCTCTACTTCATATATGAATATGTCAGCCTCACGCATTTTATTTCAAGCATGAATGTTTCAAACACCACCAGGCCTTTTGTTTTCAATTACCCAATATTACAATGAATCTCAGAGGCACCAAAACATGGTTTGGTCAACCCTGATAACACCCTTAAGCTAGTCAACTGATTGGTGTCATCTTGTAGTCTCTAGCCAAAGATGAACAGAATCTCTTTAGCATGAAGGTATACGCATTCCATGTAAAATTAAACTGATGTGTGTCACCAATTCCTTTTTCACTCCCCTGGTTTCTCCCTCTCCCCACATTCCTGTTTTTCTTAAGTGGAGAAAAAGTGGCTTTGCTGCCTACAGCTCTTAAAAAAAAAAAAAAAAAAAAAAAAAAAAAAAAAAAAATCGAAGCCAGGAGATAAAAGCCACTTGGATATGTTCCAGGAGCGATTTACATGAAGTGCTTTCAGTCTTTTCTTATGACATTTCTTGACCTTTAAAAGATACATATAAACATTGCTAAAAATCTTTACCATCTACGATCCACTAGATACATTTCAGACTTCAGAAATTTTCATAGTGAATTCTCAACTGAAGACAAGTTAGAAATATCATATAATGCCTTTTTTGTCCTGTTAAGCAGATTTTTCTTTTTTTTTTTTTTTTTATTTAGAACTTCCACTAGCCTTTTATTATAAAACCAGGGAACATTGCATCTGTGTTGAAAAGTGTAAAAATAGCATGCTGTGCATTGAAAGTGAACACAGAACAGCAAAGGAACGCATCAGGTAACACTGTCAATCAAAAGCTCAGGTAACTCCACAAACAAATGAGTTCTTCAGATGTCTGACAGACCGAGCTCTGCACCCAGCTGCCAAATTTAGGTGCAGAGTCAAGCTGACCTTTGCTGCTCTCTCTCCACTTTTAAAATATTCTTTCTATTTCTGTTCCTGCTCCACACAGTTTAATTCCCTGTCCTGCAAATGCTTTTGAATCAAACTGATACAACCCCAACTAAGGCAAGAGTCGAGCAATACCAATGACCTTCTCTCCTCCACAATCAGCTAGCACTCAAATTGCCCTAACTAAATTTACATATTTGATCATTTCCTTTGACCTTTATCTTCCCAGCTGCCCCCTTTTGATCTGACAGAATGTCCCCGCCAAATGTGAATCTTGTCATACTCCAATTCCCAAAAGCAAACATGCACAGAAGACTGAAGGAGGGTCTCTATGATAATTTTACAAGAGCTAATGAAAGGGAAGCACACTCTGTCCCATGAGCAGCACTCACAGGCATACAATCCAGCTGTGCTAGAAGCTGTGCTGGCAAAAGACCATAAATTAAGGTTATGCCCCTACCCATCTCACCATACAGGCAGTCAAACTAACTTCTTGAAGATTTTTTTCCCTTCTGTGCTCCAGGCAGTTCCTTTGTGGAGTAAGGCGATACCTCTTATTTCCTTACACAGGTATCTCCCAGGGCCATAGCGCAGCTAAAGTTTTCCAAATCAAGGACTGGTACACCAAAAGACCTCCTGGTTCAAATAATTAAAATCACAATAGCTTTGTCTTTTTTCCACTTTTGCATTTCTGCTTGACTAGATGGGCTAGATTAAATAAACTGCTATGTATCAGAATAAAAAGTTAGTATACAAGAGTAATTTTCTTCATACCAGATTTTTATAAAAGTACAACATCTAATTCCTAGCAAAAATCAGCAAGGGATAAAGACTCAAGTAGCTTTAAAGTATCAAGACCGTGATCTCCTAAACATGGTCTGCTATTCATTCAAAACTAACCTGGATGAAGCTCATAACAGCACAGCAGTGAACATTGCTCATCTGGCAGAAGATGAACTAAATCACCTAATACACCATTCTAACTTCGTGGTACGGAAACAGCTTAACAAAATGAGAGAAAATTATTGCATACATGGATGTACCATCATCAAGCCACAGAGACACTGTTTCTTTACAGAGCAGTATAACCTTTTATCAGCTTATCTCTAAAAGCCTCAAAGAACTTCATCCTATACACATCGAGGGAGATAATTTTCCACATTAGATATGAAAAATGCAATATTGGACAGGCTTGCTCCAGGAGGAAGTAATTTCTTCCACAGCTTTCAGGTTCTCTGGCATTCACAAGTGCAAGGAATCGCAAAAACCTCAAACCCAACAGAAACATAGGACAATACCTATGCTACCCAAAGGCATTCATCCCTGAAGGCCTGACAGTATCACCTCAGGAAGGTGTAGCAGTAAGAGTGCCTCTAAAATGTACTCTTAGACAACACCTCTCTACATCCTAGGACAGAGATTGCCAAGTTTTAGAAAGAGCTTATTCAAGCTACTTCTCTCAGGAAGTTGGGACTACCACAATCCAATGCAAGCTCTACACGAGTCAGCAATGTGCCCTTGTGGCAACCAAGGCCAACCGTATTCTGGGCCATATTATCAAACCTGTACCCATCAGGTAGAGGGAGGAGATTCTAACCCTCTATTCTGCACTTACGAGACTGCATTTAGAACCTGGAGAAAAGAAGGCTGCGGGGAGACCTGATTATGGCCTTTCAGTACCTAAAGGGGGCCTATAGGAAAGACGGGGAAAATCTTTTTAGTAGGGCCAGCTGTGACAGGACAAGGGGTAATGGTTTTAAACTAAACCAGGGTAGGTTTAGACTGGATATAAGGAAGAAATTCTTTACAATGAGGGTGGTAAAACACTGGAACAGGTTGCCCAAAGAGGTAGTGGAGGCCCCATCCCTGGAAACATTCAAGGCCAGGTTGGATGGGGCTCTCAGCAACCCGATCTAGCTAGCAGTGTCCCTGCTCACTGCAGGGGGGTTGGACTAGATGACCTCTAGGGGTCCCTTCCAACCCAAAACATTCTATGATCCTATGGTGCCCCATTTGGGGCTCCCCAGTACAGGACAGACACTGACATCCTGAAGCATGTTCAGTGGAAGGCTACCAAGATAGTTAGGGGCCTGCTGCAAGATGGAAAAGACTAGCTAAGAGAACTGGGTTTGTTCAGCCTTAAGAAAACAACACTAAGGGGACATTTTATGGCTGCCAACAACTTTCTAAGGTATTAAGGGAAGGTATAGAGAAGCTAGGGTCAGACTTCTCTCAGAAATGCACAGTGATAGTATAAGAGTCGACAGACAAGTTGGAATATGGGAAATTATTTTTACACATACAGAAAAAAGTTCACTGTCAGGATGGCGAAATACTGCCACACATTGCTGAGAGAAGTTGGACACATTCAAAACTGAACAAGACCCTCAGCAGCTTGGTCTGCTTGGACCTGCTTTGAGCAAGAGATTGGATTAGATGAACCCTGTAGGTCCCCTCCAAACCAAATTATTCCATGCATCATTAGCACCAGATCAGATCAGCTGCAGGTTTATCTAGCAGAATTTTCAAAACCTCCAAGCAAGGGAAAGCTAGAGCATCCTTGGGTAACACTTGTTCTAGTGCTGCACTAGAAATTTTTCTTAATGTCCCCTCTGAACCTTCCAAGCTGCAGCTAGTAGCTGTTGGCCCTTCTTTTACCATCTGCCACCACAGAGAACTATACTTTTCTAAGTTTCCTTCAAGTAGTTACAGGCTACAATTAGATCTGCCGTTAGTCTTCCTTTGCTAGACTGAACAGGTCCAGTTCCCTTAATGCCTCCTTGTAGGTCATGAGCCCGAGACCCTTAATCAGGTCTGCTGCCTTCCTCTAGGCCGTCTACTAATTCTCAATAGCCCTTTTGAACAGGGGAGCCCCAAACTGGTATAGTATTCCACATGCAGGAAGTAGAAAGGTTAAGGAGCATCCGGGAATCTGAGAAAGAGAGACTGGTGGAACCCAGCTCTGCCCTCCCACAGACAGAAACAGGAACAGCCACCAGAAAAAAAACAAGATCAAGGGGACCCTGTATCATCTTCCCACTAGGCTGAAGGCAGTAGCTTAAAGGAAAAGACTAAATAGAGGCAAGTCCATGCTTGGGATGGCAGGAAAACCCCCTCCATGCCTGCCTCACCTTCCCATGTGCCTCTGTACAACAGATATGGAAGGCCAGTCAATGGATGATGTGGATGACAGTCCATCTGCACCAGAGGTGTTGCTAAGGTCAGAAAGGCCTACCCCCTGTATCACAACCACCTCCATGAGGAAGAAAAGGAAGGATGGGGTCAGGAAGGCTAAGACGCAGCTGGAGCTGAACTTGGCATGGGATGCAAAGAATAATAAGGCGGCCTTCTAGACGTATGTCAGCCAGAAAAGTAAGGTCAAAGAAAACATACCCCCGCAATGAGTAAGACTGGCAAACTAGTAACAACAGGTGAGGAGAAGGCTTAGATACTCAATAACTTCTTTTGCCTCAGTCTTCACTGGCAACCTCTCTTCTCACACCTCTTGAGTAGATGGACTGCAGGATGGGGACTGGGGGAGCAAAGTCCCACTCACTGTAAGAGAAGATGAGGTTTGTAACCATCTAAGGTCTTTGAACATACATAAGTCTACGGGACCTGACAAGATGCATCCCACACTCCTGAGGGAATCAGATGATGTAGTTGCCAAGCCACTCTCAATGATATTTGAAAAGTCATGGTGGTCAGGTGAAGTGCTTGGTGACTAGAAAAAGGGAAACATTGAACCCACTTTTAAAAAAGGTAGAAAGGAGGACCCTGGGAACTACTGACCTGTCAGTGTCACCTCTGTGCCTGGGAAGATCATGGAACAGATCCTCCTAGGCACATGGAGGGCAGGGAGGTGATTCAAGACAGCCAGCATGGCTTCAATAAGAGCAAGTCCTGCCTAACCAACCCAGTGGCCTTCTATGGTGAAGTGACTACACCAGTAGTCAAGGGAAGAGCTATGGATGTCGTCTGTCTGGACTTCTGTAATGTCTTTGACACAGTCCCCCACAACATCCTTCTCTCTAAATGGGAGAGATGGATTTGATGGGTGGACTGTTTGGTGGATGAAGAATTGGTTGGATGGTCTTGTCCAGAGGGTTGTGGTCAATGGCTCAATGTCCAAATGGAGATCAGTGATGAGTGGTGTCCCTCAGGGGTCCATATTGGGACCAGTACTGTTTAATATCTTCACCAGTGACACAGACAGTGGGACTGAGTGCACCCTCAGCAAATTTGCAGACAACACCAAGCTGAGTTGTGTGGTTGACACACCTGAGGGATGGGATGCCATCCAGAGAGAGCTGGACATGCTCAAGAAGTGGGCCCATGTGAACCTCATGAGTTTCAACAAGGCCAAGTGCAAGGTCCTGCATTTGGGTCAGGGCAACCCCCAGTATCCATACAGGCTGGGGGATGAAAGGATTGAGAGCAGCCCTGTGGGGGAAGGCTTGGGGGTTGTTCAGCCCAGACAAGAGAAGGCTCTGGGGAGACCTTATTGCAGCCTTTCAATACTTAAAGGGGGCTTATAAGAAAGATAGGGACAAACTTTTTAGCAGGCCCTATGATAGGACAAGGGATAACAATTTTAAACTAAAAGAGGGTAGATTCAGACTAGATACAAGGAAGACATTTTTGACGATGGGGGTGGTGAAACACTGGAACAGATTGCGCAGAGAGGTGATAGATGCCCCATCCCTGGAAACATTCAAGGTCAGGTTGGACAGGGCTCTGAGCAACCTGATCTAGCTGAAGATGTCCCTGCTCATTGCAGAGGGGGTTGGACTAGATGACCTTTAAAGGTCCCTTCCAACCCAAAGTATTCTATGATTCTATGCAGCACTCACTTGCTCCATAAGGGACACATTGAACGTGCTCTTCTAATGCAACACAGTCTGCTTTTCACTTTATCTGAGATGAAAGTCAAAATCAAGTGGACAGATTTAATAAAAAACACAAACCATATAGTAAATATTGCTTTTGCTGATACAATAGCTGTCCAATGACTTTCCATCACTGAAATCAAATGAATTCTTGTTAAATCATTCATGCTTCTTCCCACCATTTTATTCAAAACTTCATCCTGCAACTAAAATTCTAAGTTGCTCATATTTGCTGAAATGCCCATCAGCTTTACAAATCAACTTTATGAATCAACTTAGAAAAGAAAGCCTTTCCCATATGTCTCATAAATTGGACTCATGTACTAGTTTTCACAATCAAGCAGACAGGGGTAACTAGTGGGTCAACTTGTACCGACTTCAAAAGCTTTCAGTATGGAGAATCTGGCATTTTGTTACGCTAATTGTTCTGATTTGCTAGAAATAAACATGCCCTAAAACAGCTTAAATAAAACCTCAGAGGTAGGGAACAGTTGGCGAGCCCTGAAGGTTCTGCTACAGACACACAACGAGTAACATCTGACGTTCCCTAGGGCGCTGTGCTTGATGCTTTATTTTGCTAGTATTTTTTTGAAACGGCTGTTTTATGTAAGACAATGTCAATGGGCCTTGAATCAATGTAACAGGATCCTGAATTTGAAAAAAAAAAAAAAAAAAGGGGCTCATATTTATTAAAGTGGAACCTCTGAACTCCCATGTTCCAGAATTTTGCAACTACAGGCTTAGTTTTACAAAAATGCAAATCAACAACAAAAGAGGAGCAAATTAAAGCAATAGAATAATTTGAGTTGTGATACTCATCTGTTGCTCTTTCCATTTAAATGGTAGCATTATGGTGCTTACCTGAAAGACCCTACTTGCAGAACGCAGCCAATCCCTCAAAACATAGACCAAGAAGAATTTGATAAAAAGTCTACAGGTGCAGTGAATTGTTATTTTACAACATATTCCAATCTATGCAAGTCTCCCAGTTCAAGAAAATTCTAGTGTAGCATTTCTGCAGCAACCTGTACCTTTGCAGAGAGCCTGGCTCCAGTTCTCCTGTCTTTACAAGCTCACTCTCCAAAGGCAAGGGGGACTGGCAAGAGGCCCTTCTGCAGATACTGTGCATCCACAATCCCCTGACACTTTGAAAAAAATGGACACGCCCACTTTCCATAGCTTTGTGTCCACTCCCACCTGGCTGAACATTATCAAGGAATAGCAGTAAAGCCAAGGATTGGGGGGTTTGCCTAAACTCTTTAGTGACAATTCTAATAAATAAAATAAAATAAAACCTCCTAGAACACCAAAAGCACATTTGAACCACAGACATTATGATTTCTTATTATTCCAAATTATCTAAATCTTTTAAACTAACATGGTTTTCATTAAATGTCAAGATTACCCTGACATGGAAAAAAGGAAGAAGATGAATTGCAAATAACTTCAAGGTAGAGTATAGCATCTACTGAACTAAAAGCTAGGCTCTGTTATAAGGTACTTGTTTTTCTGTGATTTTTGTTGTTTTGTGAGGGGTTTTTTTAAGACCTATGGGGAAAAAAAAAAAACTTAGACTTTGCAGACTTCCATACTTCCCACCCTATACTTCCCCTGTGAATGGACAATATTTTTTCACATTTTTCCTGCTTTTGGGTTTAACCATTAATGTCATAAAACACGGCAGAACCCATCAATAGGTAAGAATCCATTACTAGCTGAGTCCTTTGAGGATTATGTTATTATATAGATGTCATGGAAAAGTTTGTTAGACTGAATGAACGTACCATTGCCTGATAGGAACTTCATGTAGTACAACATTGGCAGGAGAGTCTCAAAGTCTTCAAAAAAATCTGGAGCTGACACATTGCAATTATAAATCTAGCTTTCTAGAAACTTGTATTTTTTTCTATACTGTAATTAAAACACTGCATCACTCTAACCATTCACAATCTATTTCACATGTCTGTTGTTTAAAAAAACCGAAAACAACAAAATACCCTTGGCTAGTAGCAGGATTTAAGCTGGTGGTGTGACTTGCCATGGTTTGCCATCTCTCTAGTTCCCCATCTGCTTACTTTTCTGGGCTTCTACAGAAGCACCTGCTGCTGCCCAGAGCTTTCTAATGAGCTATTTAGAGACCAAGGAACAAAAGGCTTCCCTGTATTTTCCCTCCTCTGCCCATTATCATGGCCCTCTAAGCAGGGATGAAAGCACTCTTGACAGCTCCCCTGCAATCCCAGTACAGAGGCTCTCACGGGGTCCTGACAACAGCTATCTCCAAAGACAGCAGCCTAGCTCCATACAAGCGCTTCCCTGAATGGTCTGCAAAGTTATGAAAATGAAACGTATAGGAAAGTTAGTTTCTCTGTCCCCTGCCTCACCCAAAGACTGCAGTAATGTACTTTTTCTTCACCATAGTAACAACAAACCGAAAGACTGTCAACGCAACCCACTAAACCTGGAAAGACTTTGTGACTGCTAAGAATAATGGCTTACTAGCTGTTTTTGTTGTCAGTTCACATTGCTGATGACAGCCAAGTAATAAAGCCACCCAAGCCTTAAAATGAGGTAACTCTGACACCAGCTGTCCAGCCACACACACATAGATAGCACTCCTAGTTAGCAAACTTTTAAAAATTATATTGTTGTTTAGTTCCTCTGGAAGTCTGGCCTGTTGTGACTAGACTGGTTTTGGTAGGAGCTAATTTAAAGCCTTTCTCAGATAGCCCTTCACGTTACTGTGCCCTAACACATGATGTGCCATTTTTGGAACAGGAGTAGCGCTAGGTATTCTGGCCTTCATCTTATGCTAGAATTGTGCTATTATTCTTTTTTCTTTTGCTTCCTCTTTTTAAATTGAAGTTCTAATCCATGTGGTTTCAGTTAAATGTAAGATATAGTGTCAAAAAATTAACTACAAGGCAGGAAATATGAAATTAGCATAAACATTTTCAAGTGGATAAAGATTTACTCAAAAAAGGGAAAAAAACCCCCCACAACCCCTGCAATAACGAGTTGTGCTAAAAGAGGAATTATCATATAATTAGGTGATAATAAATGGAGTTGATCAAGAATGCTTTTGGAATCAATTGTATGCAACATTTTACTTCATGACCTCGGCGCAAAAAGTAAGCAAGCACTAATTGCATCTGCTGATAACCCAAAATTATGACACATTGTTGGCACTGGGGAATCGATGTATTATAAGAAGCACTGTGTGACCCGAAGATTGAAGTACAAAAAATCCAAAGGAATGGAATAGTACAAAGGTCATGCGTTTGCTAGTGATAACAAGGATGTGTGCACTATATGGGGAATTGAGCCACTGAAAAAAAGAGGAGGAAAACAACCCAAGTTACTACCGAAATGCAAAATGACTACATTTTGCAAATAAGATATAGCTGAAATAAAGGTAAATGTGATTCAGACAACATTTCTAGGAAAGACGGGGACATACTAATGTCATAGTTCAAGGCACCAGGGTGAAATATTACTTATAAAATGCTAGTACCTGGAATAGATTTTATACACCTCCAGCATGCATTCATTTTTTGGACAAGGAGGCAAAACACTGTATGCTTCTGAAAGATAATACATGTCCAAAACACATTAGCAGCATGACTATTTCAACACAAAATGAGTTTTTAGGCTCAAACATTAGCATGTAGATGAGAACATTTATCTTAAATTTCAGTCTCCTCTGGAACCTACCTTTCAGTTTACAAGACTGAGTGCATAAAACTGACCAGGGATCACCGGGTGCACCACTTAATTAAACATTTTGAGAAACAAATTAGCTTTTCCATGAAGGAGAACGGGTAAGAAGGTAGAAAAGTGGTTCAGGTGTATTTGAAACACATTACTTCAATTTCTTAGGATTTTGTGCAACATTTAATAGGAATTTAAAATCTTGCAGGGATGGCACCCTTCCAAACAGAGATGAGAGCGATTTACCCCACTCCACTACCTCCTCAAATGTGTTTGCTTACCATTGGATCTAGTCTCAGTCAAGACTTAGTAATGGACAGAATTCATACCTCACCTTTGTACATTTGTATAAATCATGGTAGTCATCTTATGTTCTTCTGTAAAATGTAGGTTGAAAGTCTGCAGGCTTGAACTTTGTGTTAACCCCAAAGACCATTGCTTCCAAATGGGCGTTTCATTTATTTTTAAATAGCAGATCAGTTGTTAGGAAGTTTTGTTTTGACTATTTGGTTGGAAATGGGTTCTGCCTAGACATGCCCAAGAGACATTAGCTTTCTTAGTTTGAATAATGCTTTGGAAGAAGTGCAACCAGGTATCAAGTGACTAGGTATCAAATTTGTGAACTGTGAGGTAGAAGATCTGAATCGAAGTGAAAGGCAATGGAGAAAAAACCTGGTATAAAAGGGCATAGCATCTCCAGATAAGGTCCAACTCCAAAGGAATATGCAGTGTAAGGGCCTGATCTTAAACTGTGGTTTTGTGCTGCTAGAAGCATGCAGGTGTCCTGGCAGCTTTTTAGCTTAATGACAAAAGAGAGCGCCTTGTGTAGTAGACTAAAATAGACAGCTGCATGTGATTTTTTTCTTGTTTTGGTACGTCTACCTCTACAATGACAACTGATAAATATTCTGCTAATGTTCTAGTAGAGTAAAATACATTTATTCTCCTAACTTTTCCTAGCTTTAGAGTAGTTTCTGAGTGGCTGACAAGTCCCTCCCTCAGAGGGGCTGGTGATTTCCACTAAGTCTGTCTTACAGTATGCGCCAGCCCAAACTAGGCTCCAGGGCTGGAAAGCTCTTCCACTACATTGTACAAGCTCAGCTAAGAGCTAGCAGCACAGCACCTCTGTTTGGGAAAAGAGATTTCCCAGTGAAAAATATAAACCAGTGTATTCTTCACGTGAAAGCAGACAGCAAGGTCTATGGCTAAATCCCAAGAGGCTCCCACGAAGCTGCAACAATTGGCAATATTATTCCTCAGGGGAATAATGGAAGCACGTATGTCAGGAATGCAGAAAGCAAAATACTATTATGTTGGAAATCCCTTGCTGAAATTGTATGCAGTGCAAGTTTTGGTAATTAGTATTACACAGAAGAAAGTGAAAATAACAAAGCAAGGATGTAATCCATTCAGTCTTTATCAAGAATATATAGAGCCAGGAAGGACCTGACTTAAACCCAGCTGTATAATACATCAAGTCTAATAAGGGCACTTGACTGAAGACTGACAGTAGAACATCCAGACTTACTCATTCCTTTCTTTTTTTTTTTTTCGCTCCTTCCAGTACCAAGAAAAAGGAAAAAAGAAAAATGTTCATGTTTTCACTTTATTCTTTAGAAGTGTCTTAATTGTTTATGTTCTAAGTCACCAAAACCAGAGTGCAGAATTGCTTAAGATAAACTGGAAAGTCAATAGTGATCTCAGAGTATTTTACTGGATAAAGTAAACGTTAAAAAAACAACACCAAAGAGGCTATTATCTTAGATATTCCTCTTATATTTATCCTACATTAAATTGTATTTTAATGTTTTCTGCTTTGTAGTTTCGGCCTTAGATGGTAATTCAGAAAAGTGCAAGTTGGAAACAGTGTATGTGATAAACTTGGTATAACCCCACCCACTGTCTGATTCAGGAATACCAACTGCAGCAATACTGACTGAGTAAATCCTAGAGAAATTCTTTACCTTCTAATCTATGGATCAACCAAACAGACCACTACCAGCAAAAAATGCTCAATCACTACAGGATCATAAGAGAAATGGTAAACTACTCTATTTCTTACTACAACCTTTAAAGACTGGGAGTTCCCAACAGAAGTGACTGAAGACTTGACGAAGATTTTATATGTGCCAGATTTCACTCATATGAACAGATATTTAAGGCACAAATATTCTAACATAATAGTCTGTAATAAAACTATTTAAACACAGCCTACTAGTGGTGAATTCAAGATTCACAACCAAGAACCCTAGTGTCTCTGAAGTGCTTGAGAAATCATTGTTACGGAGCTCTTTCTTTATGAAAATAATTATAGAAATCTATATGCATGAAGAAAAATAAAGTCACAGGTTAACAGTCATTAGGCTGTAAAGTTCTGTTACCAGAACACTATACTCAAACCAGTTACCAGCAGGAACATTGCACTATATCAATAACCAATTGTTTAGTATTTGGAAGTCTGTGAAAAATTGGGAAACTTCTACTCTGATCAACTTTTGTACCTTGGGAGCACTTTTTGCACCATTAACACAGAAGGCTTGCAAATCAATGATTCAAATTGTTCTGCAAATTAAAGCCTGTAGGTATGAACAGAAGTGAATTAATTACATGTTAGAATTTATGGGGGAGATCCTAGTCAGTTAAAGCCTTTCAGGTATAAATTTTAGCTCAAATTCAATGTTGAATGCAATGTTGTATCCAATCAAGCCAAATAATTTCAGATTGGTTTGGCAGGGATCTCAGAAGTTACTAAACTTGTAAGAATTTCCACTGGCACCTCTTGTGTGACTTTGGCATGCTTAAAAAAACAAGTCTTGTCCAGTTTTAGAGAAGACTTAAAAACTAACTGATCCAGTTTAAGTGTGGAAGTACAAAACCCAGCCTCTCAGACAGACTTTCACATGTCGGTCCTAAAAATTGAAGTCTATTAGAAAGCCTTTTAA
The DNA here is from genome assembly GCF_000687185.1 of Egretta garzetta. NCBI lineage: Eukaryota > Metazoa > Chordata > Aves > Pelecaniformes > Ardeidae > Egretta > Egretta garzetta. The sequence continues at coordinate 1,798,564 of NW_009260413.1, forward strand.
TCATTCACTTAACCTGTTCCCAGCAGGGAATTCAACCCTTTTACTTCCCCTTAAAGTTAAACCTTGATTCTGACAGTTAGACAAAGCGTAATTAGCAGAACATACATTTTTATTTGATTCTGTCCATCTGTAACAGGTTATTAAATTAAATATCTACCTGAGAGTTTCATGAGGAGCTCAGATGCTGCCTTGACTGACATGTCCTGCCTCATCACAGTTGCTTGCGCTTCCTGTGGCTTGAGTTTCTCCTCAGGGACGTTTGGAGCTGAGGCTTCAGATTCCTGGCTGAACACATAGCTGGACTGAGACAAGGCTGAACTTGCAGCTTCTTCATCCTTAGGCTCCTCTTTCACTTTAAATTTAGGAGTCAAGGGCTCTTTTTGATTTGCAGCTGTCAAGAAAAGGAAAGAAGTGAGATTTAATGAGATCTGTAATATATAGTCATAGAGCAGCTAGTAATAGGAAGAAACCATAACCTGAGAAATTAGAGCAGGTACTGGAAGCAAGCATGTCAAACAGATGCTTCTAGAGGTAAATCAGGTTCTGCATCTTTTGTACAAAGGGACAATTTTGAAACACAAAAACTGCATGTACCAGAGCTCAAGAAACCATCCTCCTTCTACTTTTTTTGCCTCTACTCCTCCTGAAACCATTCCCCTGGTCATTGGTTTTTGGTCCTCTATAGGTTTGATGGAAGTTTAAAACACTATTTCAGATAACGGCAAATTTGGCAAAGCCCATGGGTACTATGCATTGAGTTCTTAGAGCATGGGAAAGACAGGAGGTGAAGAGCAGAAAGACAGGAAACGTAAGAGGGGAGCAAAAGGAAAATGAACAGCAAATTCTTCAGTCCTAAAAGTTGGTACTGAAAGATGCTATTAGAGCAAGAAAGACAGCAAGTTTAAAATAATCCTTTCAAATGGTCCATGTAAGCAGCTTCACAGCCTCAGAGAAGGGTACAGAGACCTTGGGGCTGCTTAAGATCTACATACTGAACAATGTTGTACTTGAACGTTCTTTCCAATACCTCATGACAGTGGTAGATCCTTTGCACTGCATTTGGTTGAAGGGATAAAACCAAGAACACTTCTTAAACAATACTTCCAAACTCAAGCAATATAAATTCACAGGCAGACTGCACGACAAACAGGAAGCACTGTTTTTCAGCAGCTCTTCTTATAATTCTTTATGTTTGACCATTAAGAGATACTTCCTTCCCTGTCTCTTAGCGGGTTTTTCTTGGTCAAAATTTCACTTTAAATTCCACAGCAGATGACTTGTTCAGTGCCTCAAACTTTGATGAGTTTACATGTCTCTCGCTTCTCTAAACCTCTGTCTCCACAAATATGAAAGATGGAGCATTGTCCCCAATTTGTTATCTTTCTAACCTCTCCTACATATTTTCCTCCTTCCACATGACAATCCTCTGCCTACCCTCATGAATCTTGCAGATGAGCTCTATCAAATTTCACTCAGACCATGTAAGAAGCATGTACCCCACCACCCTTTTCACAAGCTGCAGCAGGGCATTAGAAGCCAACGTGCATTGCGTGCTGCAGGGAGCTGTTTGTTTTACAAACCCATTACATGAACCGGAACAACTGAGGAACAGGGATGGTAATAACCAGCTGAAGAGGCAGGGTACTAACAGGTCAAATCAACCCAACAAATCTGTCAACATTCACCTGCTTAAGCCCTTGGTCTACTTTCTCCTCCACTTCACTGCTTCTTACCTACTCTGGCTCCTCACTTTCCTGACTTATTTCCTCAGATACTTTTGCCTCAGCAGTTCCCCCAAAATCTGGCTCCTAATGAATCTGAATGCCTGCATCTCACTGTGAAATGCTCACCATCTCCCAGAGACCTCAACTCTAAAACATGGAGTACAATTGCCGTCTTTATCGCAAATAGACACTTTGGTTTGCTACTTTGAGCTTTGTTAATTTTCACACAATCCATTGGTTTTTGAGCTTTTTTGTGGTTTGCTTTTGGTTTGTTTTTTTTTTATTTTTTTTTAAAGCTACTACATTACCGTGTAACACAACACTTACACCTTTTCAGTTTATGTTCCAGGGTTATTGGATTTTTCTCTTTTCTTATTGGTTGGCAAGCCATTACCAAAGAACAAGATTAAAGCAAGTAGTATGAACAGCGTACACATAAGCCACAGTGGTGCAAACTTCAGAAATTAAATTACCTCATATGTGTAATTTTTAATATAACCTACAAGCACTTTTACCAGTATTAGGAATTGCTTTTTCCTTTTTTTTTAAAAAAAGAGCAAAAGCAGAAATACAGAACATTAAAGCATGCTTCAATACATCAAAATATAGGTTAAGGCTCTCAAACCAATCTTAACTTTACCAAGGTACTTATAAAAAACATCCATCTACTTTATCCAGGCCTACATCTTTCTAGCTCAATCTATTCTGGGGTTTGACCTGGGGCAAAAAAGACCCAAACCTTCTATGCCACACTACCTTCTACATTCCTTCTCTTTTAAAACATGCCATTCTAGCTGCTACTGATATGAAAAATACCTCCACCAGGAACTGAGTGCAACTAGTAGAGAGCATTCTATCTGAACTTTCAAAGAACCTGGATAAAAAAAAATAATCTTTTGAATTTATTCATTTAAAAATGGTATTAGTTCAGATTGTCCCAGAAAATAAAGGAAACATGAATCTGAGGGAAGAGGTAAAGACAACCCATTGAGAGCAATCATTAACCTGTGAAGCCAGGTAATTTTCTGCCCATGAACCAGGTAGAGGAAGCACTGTAGACCAGGTTGCCATACACCTTTACCATTTAAAATACAGAAGTGATATTAAACTCACATACTCACATCAGAGTAAGTTTGCAACCATACATCATGATCCCTTATAAGCCAGGTTAAGAACAATGAAAAAACATCCATATACAAATAGAATCACTGTAACAGAATTCATATAATTTCACAGCCTTCAAATAGGAACTTTTTTCAGAGTCGGGTGCTATAGTACACAGTGGCAAACGCCTTATAGATTTCCCTATAACAAGAAAGCGGATCAAAGAAGGCGCTTTTGGAAGATATTAGCATTTATTAAACTCTCTCATCACCAAGCCAAAACTCAGCAGCCAATTTTACCCAATCCAAGGGCAGGTGTCAAGTGGTACCTCTATGCTCTTCATCCCAAGGTATTCTCAGACTCTACTGAGGTTAAGCCAAATGCTCAGAGAACCAAAAATTCAAGGTAGGTCACATGAGAGTTTAAATATGTCAATGATAGTGACACACCCAGAATGATGTGAACAGGGCACGCATCAAGTTTCCCTCCTTTCCTATGTCTCACTTTCCCATTCTCTCCCTGCCCCACACATTAGCTCTCCTACTGTGCCAGCACACGCTGCTATGAGCAACTGCTCCCTCACACTTCTGAGCCACTACCCGGGATAATGCTAAAACTACGTTGATAATAAATCTACCAGCCCAACATCAGACATAATCTAAATGAGCTCTTCATGAGATCTGTATACTCAGTTTGCCCCTGTGTGTCTAGAAGACACCACCTATGAGAAACATAAAACATGGTCAGAGTCCCACAATCCAGAGGAAGTCCTGAAGATGTGCATTCGGCAGTTTTATGTGAAGGTGAAAAGAAACCCAGGCTATTGTTCTTACCTATGTGGCTGGTTCTGTCTACTCTAGCTTCTTTGCTTTGGACAGAAGATAGAATTAATAAACTAGGAAAGTAGTAGGGGTTTATTTCTTTAATTAACTGATAGCACATTCCTTGAACTGATCGCACTTTCCAAAAATCAAACATTTTAATTGTAGACAAATCAGAAAAATAGAAGAGTTATTTAGCTCATTTTTCTTCCCCCAGAAAACAAAAACAAATAAAACCAGACAACTATTGGATCTGATTAATCAGACCCAACTGTTACAATTACTGGGGCTTTTACTCTTTCTTAAAATGTACTAAAGCAAATTCCAATGTAAATGAAGCCTAAATAGAAGCACAAATTAAAAAGGGGGGATGTTGTCCAGTCTATCAAATCCATACATTAAAACTAGAGGGGGATAAAAAACCCAAACCAAACCAATAAACTATCCCCAAACCAGCAAAAGTCCCCACCACTCTTGCTTCTGTCCCGTCTTGGATTTACAGTTATGGGCAGAATTGCTAACACATGGGAAATAGCAACTATGATGCATCCACTAGTCATATTAGGGAGAACAATAAACAGATGTAAGAAAAATCATTGCAAGTAAGGGAAATAAAAGTTAACTGAGACCAGTTTTTAAAAAAATCCCATGACTGAGGAATCTTTTAAAAATTAGTACTACACAAGGATTAAAAAGATGATGTTGAAGTCTATTAAGTGTATTTAAACTACAAAATTATTACTCCCCAGAAGGAACAGCGCCTTCTATCTACATACAAAAATAGATACACATATATATACTTAACTTGTATTGAACTTACATTCATCCTGAACTGCCACGAGAACACACTGAAGGATGTGTTGCCTGCAGACTGAATCCAAAAAACCCAGCAATTTCATTTTGAAATAAACAGCAAGGGAAAAAAAAAAAAAAAAAAAAAATGAACCAACACCAAGCAAATGCAACAAACAGGCAGCAGTCTCTCAAGCAGGGTCGATAATTCTCCATGCATTCCATTCCCTTACATATCCCGAAAAAAAACCCAAATCAAAGAAGATTCCAGACTGCTGATTTTTATCTTCCTGGAAATTGGAATAATTTGATCCATTTGGCAAAAGTAGATGATGAAAGTTATAACACTTTCCTCAAACTGCCAAATGCCACAAGAAAAGCTTTGGGCATCTGCCACTGTTCTGAAACACTCTGATAGAAGCTGCTAACTGCATCAGTCCACTTACGAGGATTTCTAAATGTTTATAATTGAAAGAGGAAAAATGGGCTGATTACTTCAAGCCAAGCTTGATGTTACAAGCCACAGTCAGCAAGGAGTTGGTCACTGTTCCATCTGTCCAAGCAAAAAACAGGAGAAAGGAAAAAAAAAAAAGCACAACAAAAATGCTGCCACAAAAGAGGCCACAAGAAAAAGCATCTAGAGTCTGGGTTGAAAGGAACTGTGATGAAAATACCACAATACACGACTGCACCATCATATTATTTTACAAGTGATCCCTGATTACAGCTATAAAGACGAGAGAGAGCAGGCCAGTCATGGCTGAGGGGAAAGGGGAAAGTGAGGACACATTCCAAGAGGCACTGCAAATTGAACTGGTCTCCTTGAGATCTTGCAGGAGAACCTCCCCTTGTGATTCTTCTCAGAGCCAACCTAGCAAGAGAACCATGGCATGACTTCTACCTGAGGAAGAAAGGACAGTGTTTTATCCAGGTCCTATCAGAGCTAGAACATCTGAGTGACACAGGGAGCCTTCCATTCCACATGGTAAGTTGTGAGCTGCAGTGGGTAAAAGAAACCAAGGACCTTTGACAGATCGGTTCCACAGTATTTGGAAGACACATTTCCCCAACACTGGGCATCATCGTCCTGAAGGCAGCTGTGGTCAATAAAGGGTATGGCTGGAGTCTTCTACCATTTTCACTCTAGCAATTGAAATGGGCAGGTAGGTGTTGGCATTCTGCATGGAGACCATAGCTTATCTTTGATGACATTCAAGAACTGAGTAAGGGGTACAAACACTGCAGAAGAAACCACTGGTCAGCTAATTGCTTTGCAAGAAAAATCTATGCAACTGGACCCTGTTGGAGAATCTCCAGACTAAAATTCAATTGGGCTGATAAATTATGTTCAGCTTACTAAACACAGAGACTGGCTACACTCTACGAGGCCCACAAGGAGAAATACTGTTCTTCTGGCAGGACAGTCTAGTTGGTCTCTCATTTCTTTTTAGTGCCTTCTGCCCTGGAATATTAATGTCCCAGAGCACCTCATGTTAGCTAACCCTCCCGCAAGTGCTAACTCAATTACATCTCATTTTCAAAGCTCTCTACTCTGCCCTCAGCCAAATAAACTAACCTATAGGGCCCCAAGACAGAGGATAGGAACTATCAATGAAAAAGCTACTTATGACTCAAGGGCACTCAGCATTAAAACTTTGCTTTTTATCAAAGCAGTGGAACAGCAGAATAGCTGATCATGAGAAGTATGATGATGCCAAGACTTGCCACCTCTGGTCTTCCAGAGACCACTTAAAGTACAAGGTCTTCCAAACATCTTGCTTCAGTATGTTAAAAATGCATAAGCAGAGGTTAAGAAAAGGCCAGCTAACTATCCTGATCTTCTCTAAAGCTGCTTTGCATTTAAGGAGCTGCAGTCAAGCAAAATGAGACACAGCACTAGAGAACGACCAGTCCTCCTACCGTCCCCTCAAGATTTCACAATCTTCTAGTCCTAGTGGAATGGAGGAAGTAGGCAAATTGCTAGGGCACCTGTAGGACCACACATTCCTCCTTACCCAAGATGTCCCACCTGCTAAACAAGATTGTAGTATCTGCCAAGACCATCTTTACCCTTTCTGGGTAAAAATCAAAGTAGCATCGGAACAGGTAAAATTCTGGGGAAGCTGGAAAAAAGAGGGAGAGGAGAGTGAAAGGAGGAAAGGGAAATTTGTTGCTGATAGGCAAATTGTTTGCAGTGTGGAAATTCCTTCTCGCTACAAAGAAACAGAGAAGGAGAGAAACATCACCAGATTGACCTTTATATTTGTTTAAGAAAACAAAAACCAAAACAAACAATCAGAGATGATTGAACTAACAATGCCTTCAATTCCCATTTTGGATAGATGCAACAGGAAGGCTCATGAGCTAGGACTTCTGCCCAGAGTAATGGTGTAATCAGGGAAGCAAAAGAGCCATCAGTTTGGCCTGGTCTTATATTCCAAGTATAAGAGTTTGTGTAGTTATTAAAGCTAAATTGTAAGCACAGAGCTGGTGCAGAATCACATTCATGTCTTTTAAGTTGTGCTGGGCTGAGTACACAAAAAAGCAGTTTGTTAGCCTGCATTTTAAATGACCAAATTAGAACAGACTCTACACTGCTTTGTCTTGCTAAATTCTACATATTCCTTCAAGGTGTAAAATATGATGGGTATTACTTTAAGAATGCCAGGAAATTGTGGATGTAAGACTAGCAATTGCTGAGAAGAGATTATAAGGGTGGTGATATACCAGTGGCAAAGAGTAGTGCAAGCTTTCATTTGCCCAAGTTTTAATTAGCTGTGCTGTTGCCCTTTTTCAGTTTTATTTTAAATTAAAGGTCTAAATGGAAATTATGAAATGTGAATCTGGAGAGATACTTCAAAGAGAGATCTTGATGACATCAGGGGTATTTACACTGACAGCAGCATTATGGAATTCACAGTATTTTAAAATTAAGGATATGGCTCAGTAACTGCCAGTCCTGTGTGCTTATGTGTTCTGATTGAAATTTTACATTCTGGCATAAACTGTGAATCCTAAATATAGGCACCATGGTCTTTTCTTTGGAACTTGCTACGCAAGTACATAAATTATGACAATTTAACCAGACATGCTTTTATTTTATTAAAAATAGATGTTTGAAGAGTCCAAGCCAGTCAGCTCAGTACTGTCAACGGCAAATGCTAAAACATTCCAAATTACTTGTGTTATCTTTAAGAAATGCAGTAATTTTCAAGAGCCAAATAGAACGAATAATCTAAGTGATTTTAGTTTATCTACTAATATTTTGTATGTAGCTGACTGATGATTAACTATTTCATTATTCCATTAATGGAATCAGCTAATAAAACATGAATGCAAAGTCCAAGTACTTTGGACAGTCATCAAAATCCCATGGTGTTACCGTTTCCAAAAAAAGGTTTGACTCCTCACACAATAGCGACAGCAGATGCGACAAACTGGGAGAAAACATAATTTCTCATTTGTTTAACAAGGCCAGCCCCAAACCCTCAGCATGTTATCTCGCTTTCCTTCTCTCTATTTTAAAGTTTTTCCATGCGAGTAACTTGGGGAACATAAAAAGAACTGCAGAAGCAGGGCACACTTGATGATATACACCGTCACAAGATGAAGAGATGTGCTTTCTGGAGTAATGCACTTGGTGAGCACAGAGAGGTGGGGGAGAGAGGCCAGCAGTGAAGTATGCTTTACAATTACTGTTTCCACACAGAACTCCTTTGAGATCAATAGTGCAAGAATCCCATTCATTTTGAGGGGATTCATTTATTTTTCGGATGTTATGAAAAGTAACTGCAGCATATAACATAGGCAAAGCAATAACTTCACTACAGTACACCAGCCATTGTAATTTGGATCACTGTGAAAGCTGTTTTTTTATTACAAAAGAAAATGAGCCTTAGAAGGAGGTGGAAGGACATCAGTATTTAAAGTGATGTGTTGTATAATGTCTGCCACTGAAACCTTTGAAATAGGAAAAGCAAATATTCTGCAAATTAATATATGAATGCAGCTACAAAGTTTTGATATGGAATTAACGGATTGGGGGAAGAAAACATTCTGGCAACGCACTGATCCAGCAAAGTATTCAGGCAACTTAAAGCACAGGAGCAGTCCTACTGAAGTTAAGAGGGGAAAGATTTGAGAGTAAAAACATGCCCATACTTAAATATTCTTCTGTTTATATGTTAAGTGTCACCTGCTAATAACCCTTTCCAAATGTAAATAAAATTTCAGAGAACCCTTTTAAATTTCTTGTGAATTTAAAAGCATCTCCTACCTTAAACTACGGCCTAGAAAATAGAATCTGGAAAAAATTCCAAGACTTGTTCTTATTTTTAAATTTACTTTTGCTGATTTGTGTTATGCCTTACTTCATAAAACATGAAACTAAAAATCTTTCGGGCAAGCAATGGCACAGAATAGGGGCTGAAAGGATCTCAAAAGGTCACCCACACCAATATTTCTCAATGTTTTTAAATTTAAGGCTCCCCTAAGCCCTTCTGAAAAAAATTCAGAAGCCATTTTAAGCAGTGCCATCACAATTAATTTCTGGCCCTCTCAAAATCGGGTCTAACTTTGAACATCTGTAAATTTTTCCCCACTTTGCTCCTTTGCAGCTTGCTGCTTGTTTTCATTCAGCTAAAATTTCTTGCAACTGCTTGTGATGTCCTACAGTTTGCTGACGGAGATACACAGATCTAGTCCATCCTACTGCCTAATATGTGACCAACCATACCTGACAGGTAATTATCCAACCTATTTTAAAAATTCTCCAGTGTCAGAGATGACACAATTTCCCAGCCAAACTATCATAGAGGTTTAACTACCTCAACTTTTGGAAAGGTTTTCCTAATGCCAACTTAAGCCCTACAATTTTTTGTGCCAATTACAATGAATCAGCAATAGATTATTTCCTTCTCCCCACAACAAACTTATCAATGCATTAAAGGCTTATTAATGATTCTCCTTAGTCTTCTCTGTAGGCTTCAAACGTCACTCTCTTTTACCCATCTTCACTGGACATGTTTTCTAAACCTCCAGCCACATCTGCTGCTCTCCTTTGAAGTCGTTCCAACTGCCCACACTCTTCATAAACTATAGTGCCAAAACCTTGGACTTCAGCAAGACTGAGAAGAGCAGGACCATTTCCCCCCTTCTCCTTCCTTGAGGCCATTTCTCTCTGTATACATCCCAGTACAATGACTGCCTTTTTAGCACCAGTTTGTCACCGCTAACTCCTGTTCTTTTCCCACAGAACCATTACCTAGCTAGTTGTTCCTGGTTTTGTATTTGTGCAACTGTTCAACAAACATTTTTTACAGATCTCTTTTGACTGTAATTCTCCTCTTTTGACTGTGAACTACTTTCAATGTACTGTTTTCCAACTATCTGATACCCGCTTCAGCTAAACTACAAAGTTAGCACATTGCACAATCGGAAATAATACTGAGTCAAGATTATATACATGCTTATTAAGATTCAATTTTAAAATTCATAATAGCTAATAAACACCAGTTTTGTACCGTCTTTCACCCTAGGTGCACCAGTTAAACTTCTGAAACTGTAACATTTAGGTCTGAAGGGAGATGAGCATTCCTCTGAGTCACACTTGGAAAAAGAGGAGGCTGAAACTTCACAAAAATGAAAACCAACAGGCCCTGAGGTCTCCCATGAAACTGGAGGCATACAAACTGACACCAACCAAGAGGAGGAGCAATAAACCCAGGCAAGCAAAAATAAATGTTCATTTAAACCATCAATATTCAATAAGAATAAATGCCAAATTCTAAAAGTCCATATATCTATCTACTGCTTCTTTCTTAGCCACAAGGCCTGTCGGAGAACAAATTAGATTGCTTTGACATAATTTGGTCTCGACAAATCTGTGTTGGCTGTTACAATTGGCATATACAATTTGAGATGTCAAAAGATTTATATCATTGAAAAAGTAGGGCCAATAATTGAAGTTCTGAGGGGCCTAACAAGAGTGTGTTGTAATAAAGAAATCACTCAAAGGAACCTGGTTCAGCACAACAAGCAGTCAAAAAAAATGCACCTAATACTTAGCCAACTTGCTAAAAGAGAATTACTTCTACTCTAAATTTATGCACGCTGTGTGGAGGAAAGCATGAGCTAAATGTATATAACACAATATAAATCTCAGAAGAAAAGAAATTCCTTTCCTTTTAACATTGCTCTTCTTGTGTAGTAAACTTGGTGACTGGCAGTACATTTTCATCCAAATATGCACACATACAAAATTGCAGATACATCTCACTCCCCCAGTGACTTTATAACATGTTGCTAGGTAACAGTGCATACAAGTCAGGTTTCAAGACCTTTAGTAAGTCACCATAAAATAACTGCATAGGCCTTTTGCATGAATAATGTACATTTGTATCCTTTTTCTGATGCCAATAGATCAGACATTGAAAACATGACCATCTGCTAAACTGTAAACAACTCCCCATCAACTGCTACATGAAAAACAACACATCAAAATGTTGTATGTTTTCTCAGCTTTTAGGCTTTCCCCCCTCTCCTTTCTGCTCTCATTCTTGCTACATGCAGCCATCATGAGCACTACCATCTACAGGTCAGTACCACTGATGCGTAGAGCCACTTAGTGCACAGCAACCCAAGTTTAAGATAGACGTATATGGGACAGCTGTCAGGCAACATAAAAAATGGATTTCATATAGAGTCCAAATTTGAAACTCAATTAAAAAAATGTACAAGCAAAAAATTGTATAAGCAAATCAAAATAGGCTCACCTTCACTTATTTTTTGTTGGTCATAATAATAGACTATATCAACACATTGTTGTTTGTTTTTTTTTAAAGGGGCAGCCTCAGGCTTAATTTCTTTTATTTACCCATTCTACTCAATTCCCCACAGAACTGCAATCCCAGAGGTATAACAGTGTGGGCAGATGAGGACAGCAAGCCTTTGTAATATAAATGGCTGTGGTTTCACCAACGCAATGGCATTAGGATAGACTAATTCCTTAGTTTGCCTGACAATTAAATTTGCTAAGATGCAACTTACATGCCATTTAAAGGAAAAAGGTGACCAATTATTCTCTATTGAAAAAGATACCTTCTATCTCCAAAGTCTAAAACTTGCCATAGGGACTGCCATGTCCTTGTGAAACAGAATTTTCTTCAGCGACATTTTTCCTGACTTACTTATCTTTAAAAATTAAAGGCCAATTTTGAAAACATTTACTATAGAACATCCCCCCAGCATTCTGAAGCGTTCAGTCAGATCAACAAAAGAGCACATAGAATATAACAGATTCACCCTAAACACATCCTCAGGAGTCTCACATACAAATACCATCCTTACAGCAATAATTTGACAGTGAAAGGAAACACAATAAACACATGTTTTCTGTTAGATATGGATTTCAGTTAAAATAGTAAAAAAATTTAAAAGCTGTTCATGAATCTCTAGGACTACCTTTTTTTAAGTGTTAATAATCAAGAAATGCAGTAACATTCATACTTCACATGTATTTACTAGTTAGACCTCAAATACTCCTCTGAAAGGAAGGTGACCGATACCCATTAACAGATGGGTAAAGGCAGAGAACTTAAAAGCTGAATTTTCTAACATGCTGGCTGCTTGTGACCCTCAGTGATTTCAAACCAGAACTACAGGTATTCAGCATGCCTGAAAAACATACCAAATTAGATTTGCCAAGGTAATTGTCAATGAACATGAAAGCCTGGATAAAAAGTTCTCACTCCCAATCCCCGCAATGAAACAGCAAAAGCCCTCTTCTCTCACCATTTCCCCTCTTCCCTCCATCATGCACTTCTCCTTATAAAAAGAAACAAGAAATTATAAGTTAAGAAGTTGCAGTGTTTTCCTCTTTGCAATCTCATGACTTCACAAACTCAGGACAAAGTGTTTCTTAGCCCATAAAGGAGCAGCTGATGCTGCCGCTTGCTGCTCAATTACCTGACAGCTTCATAAGAAAATCTGATGCCATCTTGACAGAGATGTCTTGGCTGAATAGTGCTGATGCTGTATTCGCCACAAAGTCAGAGGAGTCTTTCAGCTTTGCATTGTTGGGGGTTCTGTCAACAGTGCTAAGAGCAAAAGGTGCAGCTGAGATGCCACTGTCATCTTTGGGCTCTTCTTTCACTAGTAAAGGTGGAATACCTCCACTAGGCTGCCCAGCCACATCAGGTGTTTTAGATACAGATGTTGATCCTGTAAGGTCAGGTCCACCTCCTTCCCTCTGTGGTCCCGGGCAGGAGTCACTATTTAGCTGTGGTGACCCCTTCACCTCAGTTTCTGGTATTTCCTCCTTCACTTTGGATTCTGTCCTGAGGAAATGTTGATGGCAACGCATATGGAGTTTCAGGCTGAAGTGGCGGGAGGAGGTAAAAGGGCATAGCTGGCATTGAAAGGTCTCACCCCTGTCTTGGTGCTGATGAACCTGGTTCAAGAGGTGAAAGATAAAAGCATGTATTAAGCAAAACAGTTTACCAGCATTATAGAAATCTCAACTCTACACTTCTCACACTATTTAAAAAACAGGAAAGTTAACTAATGGGTGAACTCTTCATTCTGAGCAACTGGAAAGAGGTCAGGCACTAAGAGCAGTAGGATTCTTTCACATGTAAGTCAGGGAACATAAACATCAGACTCAACGGGGGGGGGGGGGGGGGGAAGAGGAACATCTGTTTTTGCAGCATGGAAGTGATGAATTCTGCTTTGGATCAAATGCTCCTTACAACTGGATCCTGATGACCTGTGCATAAAAAGACTTCCAAGGTATAACTAGTAGCTTTCTTGATTAAAAACCAAACAAACAAAAAAATAACCCTATCCATTACGTGTGCTACTAAGCATGATCATTCTGTGCAACCTCATAAATAACAATTGTTCAGAGCAACCCAGCAAAACACCAACCTGCATAGCAATGCCCATCATTAATTCATGTATCTTCAGAGTAAAAACACAGCACCTGGCAATACCACGGCACTATTGAAACAGTTTGTTGCAAATTAGTTCTACCAGAAAATAAACAGCTCTGTTATGATAAAATACAAACATGAGGGATGGTGTTTGCCATTTATTCTATTTTATCAGTGAATTAATGATCACAGTTAAGCTACCTGTCCTCATATACTGACTGCAGGCTCTCTCTCATAGAGACCACGTGCTCCAGTATGACTACAATGCCCAGTGTCCTCAGGCCCCATCCTGATTACCTTTTTAAAAAGAATTCCATCCATCCATCCACCACCCATATGTAATGGTTTACATATTTGAACAGACACACTCATTAATATAAACTATATACATATAGTTATACAATTTCTTGTTTAACACAGTACTCCCAAAAGGGAAGGAATAATTGAGCCTGGCAATATGGGTGGTATATTTAAAAGTTTTTTTCCCTATAACTTCACAAATTAATTTTAAATCCTGATGGTAGCACTCTGGGCTACTCCCTGCAGAAACACCAGCACATACATTTTTTCCTTGCTAATTGATGAACATGTGATCAGGACAAACTGGCACCAGAGTGAGCTCCACACATTCGCTTTCACTTGTGACTCGAGTTGGTTGGAAACATTTCAGTGAGACAGATTTTTGTTGGAAAATGGCAATTTTTTGAACACAAAATATTTCACCTGAAACATGGAGAAGTTTGATGAACTCTTGGCAAACGAGGCGTGCTTCCCCTACCCTACTGAGTGGCACTCTACCCCCCGCTCCCTGGGCTTGGCTCAGAAGCACCCAGCTGTGCCAGGAATCCAAGGCTTGCTGCTGTAGCTTGGGAGTCCAAAAGCCCAGAAAGCTCTAGCTCTAATCAAAGCTCAGCTCTACACCAGGGAGTCTGGAAAACCTAGCTTTAGCTAAGGCTTTCAGCACTTTCCTGTTTCCTGCAGAGCTGAGATCTAGATCCTGAGAGTCCTGGTGCAGATACTGCAGAGCTCTGGGGTAACAGATGCATTTCCCAAACACAGCTCTGTCAAAATTCAGGTTGGATTTTCCTGTGGTTGTAGATCTGGCCTAATGAATTTTCTATATAGTAAGAGGAATTCAGTCACAAGTTCATATCCAAGCACTCCCAGCTCTGCATACACAGGACCTGAATTCAGGTCTGCTAAAATGTGAAGCTAGGAGGCGTCTTTTAGCCCTTTTTGCATTCAGTGAAGACACGTTTCATGAACACTGCATAACTTTTCATTCAGTAGTTCTCTAAGGGCTCCAGAGATTAGGTACTAAACAAACAGATAGCAAGACAGAATTTCTCTTGGCCAGCTGCTTTACAGAATGATATTCTCAGTATTGTATAAACGCGACATTTACAGACAAAGTAATACTGGAATCTTAAAATTGCACCTGACAACAAAAAAATTAGAAGCTAACGCTAACCTAAGACAGTTTTAAAGCAACAACCTTGCAGAAGAACAGCAGCACAATAAATTCTAAATATTAACAGTTTACAACAGAAAAGCCAACCAGATTGCCTGTCTATGTTACTAGAAACAGGATGGTCTGTGAGCACAGCAGTATGTAAGCACTCTTCTTCATGAAGAGCACCAAGATGTATTAATGGTAGCAAGCACTCTCACCATGGCAACTTTATCTCTTACACCCACTGAGATTCTGTGTGCCAGGGTTTCTCTCTAGGATCCCCTTCAATCAACATTTCCCTGCCTACATTTTTAACCACTTCTTCTAGAGGGCCCTTATCACAATCATCAATACGATGCCTTCTGAAGGCTGTCACTGCTGCAGCCAGGTGGCAATGTGTGTGGGAGCCCACCTTCTCTTCCCAGAAGCATGGCACACGACCCCTGCAATATCTTTTGAGAATGGATGAGAATAGGGGGGACTGATTCATCCAATTTGTATTTTTCTCCTGCTCAAAGACAATAGCAGCATCACCAATGGACTTCTCATAAAATAAAGTATGTTTATAGCTTACAGACAAGAAATGACAGAATTCAAACCCAAATATTTAGAGTTTTGAAAGGAAGAATTTTAGATCTACAAAAAACCCATATGAAACAACATCAAGCCCAATATTTAGCTCCCAATGTTCTGGGTCCAGTCCCACCATAAGGCTTTTTTTTTTTTCTTTTTTTCTTAATTCTCAAGAATAAATAATAATATTTATTTTAAAATTTGAACACTATTAGAAATAGAAGCTAATAATTGAAGTCCCTTTAAAGGAAAAACTATCCTTTATTTTCTCATTCGACAGCAGCTAAAAGAGCCAAGAATTCTATGCTATTTAGAGGGAAAAGTCAAGGCAGGGACTATTTGCTGCAGAATAAGAAACAAGAATCCCTGTAGAGCTACACAGAAAGCCACAGGGGAGGCCCAGGTCACACAGTGTTACAGTCCAAAAAGCTGCCTTCTCCCTCCATGAGACGAGGCACGGCGCTTACGCTGCGCTAATGCTACCCGTTTTGAGGGCCACAAAAATGATCCAAGGGCTGGAGCACCTCTCCTATGAGGACAGGCTGAGGGAGTTGGGCTTGTTCAGCCTGGAGAAGAGAAGGCTGTGGGGAGACCTGATTGTGGCCTTTCAATACCTAAAGGGGGCCTATAGGAAAGACGGGGAAAATCTTTTTAGTAGGGCCAGCTGTGACAGGACAAGGGGTAATGGTTTTAAACTAAACCAGGGTAGGTTTAGACTGGATATAAGGAAGAAATTCTTTACAATGAGGGTGGTGAAACACTGGAACAGGTTGCCCAGAGAGGTGGTGGAGGCCCCATCCCTGGAAACATTCAAGGCCAGGTTGGACAGGGCTCTGAGCAGCCTGATGTAGTTAGCGGTGTCCCTGCTCACTGCAGAGGGGTTGGACTAGATGACCTCTAGGGGTCCCTTCCAACCCCTTCCAAACGTTCTATGATTCTACCCAAACCATCAGATGTCCTCTTTGGACTCGGCTAGGCTGCTGCTGCAAGACCCACAGGCAAGAGGAGCCAAGAGGGCAGCTGACAGGTTCTCTCTAAAGTCCCTCTCTGAGCACAGCTGCTGCCAGATTTGGATGTCTCCAGTAACTCAACACTGCAACAAACCACAGTGCACAACCTGCTCATAGAGAAGAGTTTTTTTCAAAAACCCATAAAACAACTGTTTGACTTATGTCAGAAACATAGGGACTTCTACCTTCCGAGTCTATTTCATTTAACTGTGGATATTCTCCTTGACTGTACTTGTCTCACCTTTATTTTAACCCTACAGACTTCCCAGTTTCAAATGATATTTTGCGGTTCCACAGTTTTTTCAGTGTGTGCTTGATATGATGTCCACAATAATTTTCAACAGAACTATACACTTCTTATAAACTTTAGGCCTAGTTTGAAGACTTGGGTACAAATTATCTATTGGTCAAATTTTGTTTTATTTGTTTCTTTTAGTTTCTCTTGCTGCCTCTTCATTCTCATATTACAAGAAAGAAAAAACAAAGCCATTCAATTTTATCTTTATCTGGCACATGGAGGCCAGGGAGATAATTCGAGATAGCCAGCATGGCTTCACCAAGGGCAAGTCCTGCCTGACAAACCTAGTGGCTTTCTATGATGGTGTGACGTCAACGGTGGACAGAGGGAAACCAATGGATGTCATCTATCTGGACTTCTGCAAGGCCTTTGACACGGTCCCCCACAACATCCTTCTCTCTAAATTGGAGAGCTATGGATTTGATGGGTGGACTGTTCAGTGGATAAGGAACTGGCTGGATGGTCGCATCCAGAGGGTAGTGGTCAATGGCTCAATGTCCGGATGGAGATTAGTGACGAGTGGTGTCCCTCAGGGGTCCGTACTGGGACCGGTGCTCTTTAACATCTTCATCAATGACTTAGACAGCGAGATCGAGTGCACCCTCAGCAAGTTTGCGGATGACACCAAGCTGAGTGGTGAGGTTGACACACCAGAAGGAAGGGATGTCATCCAAAGAGACCTGGACAGGCTAGAGAGGGTGGGCCTGTGTGAACCTCATGAGGTTCAACAAGGCCAAGTGCAAGGTCCTGCACCTGGGTCGGGGTA
>NW_009260413.1:1816067-1825122 GCF_000687185.1 Egretta garzetta
AGCAGGTCGAGGGAGGTGATTCTGCCCCTCTACTCAGCTCTGGTGAGACCTCACCTGGAGTACTGCGTCCAGCTCTGGAGCCCTCAGCACAAGAAGGACATGGAACTGTTGGAACGGGTCCAGAGGAGGGCTACAAAAATGGTCCGAGGGCTGGAGCACCTCTCCTATGAGGACAGGCTGAGGGAGTTGGGCTTGTTCAGTCTGGAGAAAAGAAGGCTACGGGGAGACCTGATTGCGGCCTTCCAGTACCTAAAGGGGGCCTATAGGAAAGATGGGGAACATCTTTTTAGTAGGGTCAGCTGTGTTAGGACAAGGGGAAATGGTTTTAAACTAGAACAGGGTAGGTTCAGGCTAGAGGTAAGGAAGAAATTTTTTACAATGAGGGTGGTAAAACACTGGAACAGGTTGCCCAGAGAGGTAGTGGAGGCCCCATCCCTGGGAACATTCAAGGCCAGGTTGGATGGGGCTCTGAGCAACCTGATCTAGTTAGCAGTGTCCCTGCTCACTGCAGGGGGGTTGGACTAGATGACCACTAGTGGTCCCTTCCAACCCTAAACATTCTATGATTCTATGATCTTCTCTAGCACATGCGTTATTTTGATCACACCTCCTTTCTATACCTGGCAGTCCCATTCTTTTCAGCTTCTTTCTTCAAAGGGAGTTCTTGCCATCCTACTAATCATTTTCATTGCCAGCTTTTAAAATCCCTTCTATTTCTGATACATCTTTTTGATGCAGTGACCAGAAGTGAATATTGTAAGTGGCAGCACACCATATGTTAATAATAGCATTATAATAGTCAGTGTTATTTCTGTTTTATTCTACAGGCATTCAAATATCAAATGTACTTTTTAACCACTGCTGCTCATGCCAAGAAAACGTTTTCATTGAACTGTCTACAACGATACTCAGATATTGTCCCTGAGTAGTTACAGTTCATTATATCAGACAGCCAGGTGCATGATTAGACTCTTGTTTCCAAGGTGCAGTACCTTGTATTTGTCAACAATAACTTCATTTGCCCCCTTGTTTATCTGTCAGCCAGCCTCCTTTTATTCCCTTTCAAGCTTTGCCTTTTCTAATCTTGATTCATGCACATAAGGTTGTATCGTCTACAATCCTCTTACCCACAGTCATCATTTTGTGCAGATCACATCTGCTAAAATATGCACAATTCCACTCTTAGTAATGGAACACCCCTCTGTTAGCCTTTTGTCATGCTTAAAATTGCTAATTCCTTTCTAGCCTTTGTTTTACTGTCTTTTGGTGAATTTCTAATTTGCCATAGTACATCACATTGCTTAATTTATTTGGCAGCTTCTCAGTGAGAAGCTTTGCCAAAGGCTTTTTTGAAGACCAAATAAATTTCAACTGATTCTTAAGTCCATGATTTCCTGACATGCTCAAAACATCTTAGTAGAAGAACTCATCATTTTCTTTTACAGAAACCACATGTCCCTACCCTACCAGATCATTTATATCATTGTCTTTTTTCTGTTACCTTTTTTTTTTTGACATACTAACATTTCTGGTATAATCAGTTTCTTAAATCATCTTTTCATGCTTAAAAGCAACATGCCTGCTGATTTACCAGCCAATTTAAGTCATGGGGAGTGCACACTGGCCTGTACCAGACGTACCACAGTTACAAATACAGGTGATCCCACCTAGCAGGGTACAATGAGGAGTAGGAGAGAGGGAAACAGTGACACAGGCACATCATGCAATTTTGTAGTACTGGTGAGGTAGATCTTTTCTTTTCCCCCTCTTTAAAGTTGGGGTAATGCTTTGCACAGACTCTCCCTTCGAGTTATGAGGCACAGGAAGGGAAGGATTGGCATACAACTTCCTTTTGTAGGACTTAACAGGGTTTTTTTGTTATTATTTTTTAACACTCAGAATAAGAGGAAATGTTTTTTCTAAGAACCTTTGTCCCTGAGCAAAATCAGAACATAAGGAGATTGGGGTGCTGAATCCATTCACTGCTATATTTGCTTCTGGCTACTCAGTCTTTACTTACTTTCTGTGACCTAATTATCACTTTCTTCTTTGCCTACTATAGGTTTTATTTTTTTCACCATCTTTCAAGTGGATTAGCATTTCCATGGGGGGCATCTCTTTAAGCAACGGCTAAAATCACCAACTACCACAACCTGGCCATTTAGCCATACCTGCCTACCCGCTCATTTTTAAAATACTGCACTTTCAAAAGTTTAGTGCTACGGTGGTAGTTTTGACATGATCCTTCCCCTCAGGACACATACATTATTTATATAGTATTTTCTTTTTGAAATTATTTCCTTGCTTTGTTTGAAAGCAAAAGAAAAAAGAAAAGCCCCTCTGCAGGGCTGGACTGGACTAGGTGTTCCAAAAAAAAAAAAAATTTTTTTTTTCTTTTTTTCTTTAAGATTTAAGGTATCAATGCATTTCTTGTTGTATCTTTGTCTCATATGCAAAAAGTCATAAGATTAAAAGGCAGATATTTGAAGTCACTTGTGATAGCTGTCTGAGACTCAGGACACAGATTTCACTTGTTGAAAAGCTGTGCAAGTTTGCATTACCCCCCCTCGGCTGAGGGGAGGTAACAGAATCACAGGCACCTCCCAGGGCTCTTTAAGGTTAGCTTAAACCAAACTAAACACAAAAGTGTCCCATAAAACACAGTCACAGTTGACCTCCTTCTCCCAACATGGTGAAGATGCTTTAAAATGACCTGTCCTATACTTCATCAAAATGGGTTAGGAATGCTTATTCAGTTGTCTGATGTTAGCTGAGGAATAAAGAGGGAAAACCAAATCGCTAAGGGGTAGTGAGCACGTGGTTACATTCTTCAGGGCCTTTCCTTATTCCACTATTGTGTAATTAATAGCCTCTCTCTAATCAGGAGGTTGATTATAACCCTCTTCATATTACACAGGACTATTAATCTGAGATCTCACTACATGGTCCCTCTTCCTAAGCAACAGACGCAGGAAGATCCCATGGTTGAGGGTCACATAACCTGCCTGCCATTACATCTAACTTTTCTGTTAAGCTTAATCTTCCCTTTCCTCATTTTCTGTCATACCATCATGCTTCAGCATGTGTTCACAATGCCAACCTTCTTTTCCACTGCTAGAAGAGCTGGCTCACCCATTTCTGCCTTATGTCTATATAGCAGCACAAGGAACGTTTATAGATATTATTTTTGGCCATATGTTCCTCTTCCTTGTTCCCCCTTCCAAGTGCTCAGGCTAATATCCTGTTGCTTTCTTGGAACATATCTGTATGATCTCACAGCCTACCCGTCCACCAATTGCTGAGGAAGATATGTGCACGATCCAAAGACACCAATTGGCCAAAGTCTGACTGATGCTTGTGGTATTGCTCTGAGGTAAATTTAATCCCTACTTCCCTACCAGGAAAAACAGAAAAGCCTGAATAAATCTTGCTGAATAACACCACTGCTTTCCGTTGCTTTCTGCAGAAGTAGAACATAGATACTCTCTCTCTCAAGAAGCAATCAACATATTCCAAGTGAATATATGTTTAGATAAGCAGAGAGAAGGACTCAAGCATAACCCTTGCTGCCTGCTTGGACAAGACACCTCTCTCTGTTACCCATTCATTTTGTCCAGCTTCATTTTCAGCATTCTCAGCACCCCTGGAAACCATGCTATGATACCAGAATCAAGTCCTGTGATGGTACCCCCAGATTCCTGGGAATAAGGGCCAAAATTTGTGGTTATGTATGTACTATAATTTGTCTCCAAAGCAGACTAATAAAATTCTGTACTGTGTCTATTTTAGGATTTTTCTAAGGTGCCTATCACTGTGGAATCTAAATGCCATATAACAATTGCAGATAACACTGTGTGCCTTAAAAGGCAATCTTCTCAGCCTCCCTTGTTCATTGTGCGTCTGTGTGGAAACTTTCCTTCTGCTTCCTTTCTTGCCTTTCACTTCCTCACCTCCAGTTGTGAGTTGGTCCTGGCAAAGTGCCCTTACTGGAAGAACGCTTCATCAACGTGGTGGGTAGCACATGGAGATCTGAATATGGTCAGGGCTGGAATCAATCCAGCTCTCTGTTAAGATTTTCTCTAGCAGGGGACATGACACTAAAAATGTTGGCAATGCTGTATTCTCTGCCAGTCTCACATGTTATAACCACCATAAAACTACACAGTATTTATAACATATAGTTATTATTTGTTAACCTAAAGATACACACAATAAGGAAGGCCCATATGGAGACACACACAAACCACTCATGGAAATTAAATCTCTAAATAAACTGTTTCAATGGAAATTGCCTACAAGAACTTATAAAAGAGGAGGTGCTTCAGCTCAGGGCTATGCTGCCTAGGAGGAAACAAAGACAACACTATTAGATTTTGAGGACTGCAGCTGGACAAAACAAGTTTTGTCTGTCATCCTTATCAACAGAACATAAAACCTGAAAACTGAAGAGCAGCATAAAGGAAAAAAGCTTGGCTTGTGATAGCATCCTAGAATAAAATTTGGCTTATAACAAATGACAAACACAAGCCTAGCACCCTAATTTTGAGTAGCCTTTTTGGTTTTGAAAAATGTGTTTTCACCTGCAGCCACAGTTGGCTCATGGGGAGGGAGAGCTAGAGGCAGCTCTACCTTCATGGGTTGCCTGCTGGGAAAGAGATAAGGCCAGGTAGCTCCGCAAAGGATCCTAGGACATCAAAGAGAGCTGAAACGTCTGACTGGCATAACCGCAATGCTGCATCCTAAGTAGCTCCCAGATGTGCTGTACCATTTCAGATGTCTATTCACCCCATTTTGAACATTGTTAGCTTGTGTGTCAGTTATTATAATCTCATACCTATTTCCATACAAATTTAAAAGCAGCACTTTTTTATAATCAGAAGACTGATATTTTTTAATTTTTAATCTTGTTATCAATTTATACTTCCACCAAAGGGAATTCAAATTATGCCTGACACTCTTGGACACATGACTAACATGCCCCTACCTCAATTTTGATTTAATAGAAAATATTTTTACACATGGCCTACACAGTTGAGAAAAGTGTAAGAAACCCATTGAAATTAAGGTAAAACATTATCTTTCAGATTCTTGTATCTGTGATTCTTTACATTTATCCATACGACTATAACAAGGACAAAAGACCAAATATTTAGTTTTGTAAGACAATTGCCTTCATCTCAGATAGGGAGCAGTTTTATCAGCA
Source organism: Egretta garzetta (assembly GCF_000687185.1). Classification (NCBI taxonomy): domain Eukaryota; kingdom Metazoa; phylum Chordata; class Aves; order Pelecaniformes; family Ardeidae; genus Egretta; species Egretta garzetta. The sequence goes on from NW_009260413.1 coordinate 1,821,271, forward strand.
AAGACAACTGGGTCCACCATGACCTGCATGATTGGACTGCATTGGCTGAGGAGACTTCAGTTCTAATCTCTATAGTAAGGCTAAGGGAGGCTGTACGTTGTGTCAAGCAGCTCTGAGCCTGACCTCAGTGATCCCTAACAGAGCATTACTTGGTAATAATTACTATATTACCAAATAAATAACACTACATGTTATATGTTTGTACAAGGGGTCTGTTTTAAGATGCCACGGGCTCAGTGAATGAAACATATAACACTACATGTTATATGTTTGTACAAGGGGTCTGTTTTAAGATGCCACGGGCTCAGTGAATGAAGGTGTTTATGTTAGGTGGGGAGGAGAAAAGAGCACAAAGGTTTCTGATAGCCATCAATTTGATAGCACACAGAGGCAGTGAAAAAGTCCCTAATTTTCTCCAACATATTACCTGTGATCACCTATGGAAATCACTATGCCAAAAAGGAAGGGATAGGCCCTCAACCTGCAAATAATAATTCTCAAAAGGCAAAAAAACCCAAAGAACAAGAATTTCTGCAGGGAACAACAGGGATGTCCTTTACAAAACAGGAGACAACAGGTCTTTGCCAGGGAATAGCAAGCTTTTAGGCAATGCATGCTTTTGTGCAGGCTGTCAACAACTGAAACCAAAAAACCTTTATTATCATGCTGTGTTCCCATTCTTACTACTCATCTTTTACTCAGGACGGCCATAGGAGCCCTCTAGTCAACAAGGAATACCAAATCCTAAAAGAAAGAGCCATAAACACCAAACCTACTTGTACCTGGTAAGGATTAGCATGATACACCAAGGATGCCTGGGAATAAATAGTGCATTGATCCACAGTAGAAGAGTTAAGGGATGAGACTTCAGACTCTAGGGGGATGATTTCAGACCTAGCAAGGACCTGAAATACAGCAAGATCTGCTGTTGTGATCAGTGGAATGATATGAATCATTTACACTGAAGTGAATAAATAGTTAGACTCCTGTCCAGCGATCTCACATTCTGCAATAGCATATATAAAAGCTGAGCAGGCATTTCTGTCCCCCTCCACACCAGCCTGGTACTCTGTTACACACATTTGTCTAAAACAGACAAAATACTAACTGTAATAAAACATTTCACTGTTTTTATAAAACTGAACTGTATTAACAGGGGAAACTTTTTGCACTTCAGCTTCTTCATCCATGGGCTAACGGGACAGGTATCATTTTTGCTTCACCAAGCATGTTCTACAGCTTACAAGACCAGGCATTTTGTACATTGCAACCATGTAGTACTTCAGCTAAGCAGACAGAGAGTTTCTTTACATTTTTACGGTTTTCCATATCAACACAGATGTTGCTTCCCTCAAAAGGTCATCTTCAGTTTGAGCCTAAAACTTAGGCCAAGTTAAAACAAACTTTAAATTTAATGGAAACATTTGAAAACAAAAACATTACAGTATCATCTCTCATTCATTTTGTTTTGGATCCTTCACTCGCAAAATGCCTGCAGTTAAAAACTACAGAGAGAAAAAAGTTAAAACTGCAGGCCTGTCTATAGAAAGCAATGGAGAGATCCCCAGCTAGGGCTGGCCAAGTTGGTAAGCCCACTTAGTGTGATGCAATGGCCTACAAAGATGCTAGCTGGCATCCCGAAAAGCAGCACTGCCATGTTTGCATGGTGTCACATCTCAGCTAACATCCCTACTTCTGGTGGCTCCAGGTCCAGAACTAAATCAGTCACAGACAGCTTGTGCTGCACCAAGTTGACATAACCCAAGGCAGTTTCCACATTGCATAAAATGGAAAGGCAAGCAAAGGGAAAAAAGTTATTTCTTCCTCTTTTTAGTCTCTTTATTTAAATATAAAGGCAGCATTAGCAGTACAGCTAGAGAAATTTTGTTCTTGCAGATGCAAATGAAATAGGTGTGATTGATGATTCAAGTGTTTTGATTGTCAGTAAACACTTCCCTTACCTTCATGTGTGATTTGAGATTGTCCTTGCGTGCACAGCGAAATGGACAGAGTGGACACTGATGACTTTTCAAACCTGTATGAATCACCATGTGTCGTTTCCAGTAACTCTTCCTCTTGATAACCAAACCACAGATCGGACACTGGAAAGGTTTTCCTCCTTCTTCTTCTGAGGCTTAGCAGAAGGGGGAAGAAAAAGAGAGGATCCTTTACAGCCACTTGTCTAATACTTTCCCCTTGTAACCATACTCAAGATACCATTTTTCAATGCTAGAATTTCACCTGCAAAGAGACACATCAGTTAAACAACAACATGTACCAGAAATTTCAGTTCCTCCCCATTGCATATCCATTTTCCCCTTAATCTCGTTATTCTCCCTCTAAGAAAGGTCACCATAATTTATAAAGGTTAATGTCCCAAACACCCTTTGGCTAATCAGTAGGGGATGCTACTCTATATCACCTGGTCCTAATGTTCCTTATAATTTAACTGAACTGAGATAGATGTCTTTCATAATCATCACTTTGCAGCTTCATTTCCTGTCAAAGGCCAGTTGTAGTAGGGTATGGAAAATAAGCTTAACTGTTAAAAAATGATCCATTCCCATATCTGATGGTTACCCAGCAAGGGAGCGGGATATAAAGCATAGAGCAATCCACAACTTAACTGAAAAGCATCCTGGTATTGCATATCAGATATATTTAACTCCAGAAGAGAATGACTTCAGAACCCCTGCTGTTGAACTTGTTTAGTTATGGCTCGAGCAGATGCTGCTGCAACTTCAGCCATCAGGGGTCTTTGGGTCATGAGTTTCCTTCTGCTCCTCTAGTTGCCAGGGCTTTAAATCTACTGCCTTCCTTAATGTTTGCACTCTGCTTTACTGCCCAATTCACCTAAGATAAGACAAGGATTTGGTGGCATTTATTAGGCAAATATGGTTAGTCTACTGAGTGTGGAACCATCTCAAGGTTATAAAGAAAGGCCTAGTATTACTGTGGAATCAGAAGCCTTTTTCCTCACTGTAAAAGACAAACTATTTCCAAATATCCAGAGCTCAGCCATGTGCATCCTGCTATTTGGAATTTCTCTCAGAATATTTAATCTTATTATTATCAGTTATTTCCTACCGATAAGGATATAGCAAACACCAAATTCCCTTGATGAGGACCTAAGTGATAAACACTTCCAGAAAGATTTGTCATATCCTAAAATATAATTCTCGCTATTAGGTAGGAAACAAAAACACTGTAATTCAACTGATTAGGTAGTCATTACGTAAGTTCAAAAAAAGGACACGTTGTCAAAGCATGCACTTCTGCAAGTTCAGAAATTCTCCTTGTGAAATATTCTATCACACTCAACTTATTATCAAATTGTTCCCCTCTCTGCACCTTTAAAGAGTAAGTCAAAGCCAATCCTGTAATTGCTTGCGTTACATTTTTTAAGTATCTTTACTTACTTCTTCACAAAAGGCAGAAGAAAGACAAACCACAGAAAAAAAATATATTGGTAGAAATTTTACCTATAATTTCCTTCTATCATATCTTTTCTCCAGCCTCTGGTTATCATCATAAAGGATCCAGAAGAGAAATGTGTAACAAGCTATTACCTGTTTTCCACCCCATTAAAAACAAATCTGCAAACAAGATGGATCAATAGTAATTTAGCACATTACAAAATATGCAGAGAACTGGATTGAATGCATGTGACTTCACCAATAACAATGACAATTAACAGCACACAGGAATTATGCCAATGCTCTCCAAAGCTGAACCATGTTAGCTCTTTACTATACTCCATAAACCTCAGCATAAGAAAAAAAATTGCAGGCTTTAGCTTTCCTTCATTTATATTGATGTCTATTTCATGTCACATGCTTTCAATTAGTTGGA
>NW_009260413.1:1825152-1849550 GCF_000687185.1 Egretta garzetta
AACGGCATCAGAAATTTAACAGAGATTCCAGGCTTCCTTTTAAACTTCATCCCAAACATATGAGCATTTTATTAACGTGGCAACATTACCAGATTAATAGAAAAGTTAGTCTTCTCTGTCGCACTTTACTATAACCTATGCAAGTAATGATGAGGTCCACCAGACCCGACAGGTGACTGCGCTCTGATAAGCCATGGCTCCAGCTTCTTGCCTGTAATAATTCTGAGCAAATAGCTCAACATGGTGGGCAAAAGAGCAGCAGGCATACTCTTGTTATTAACATATTCCTCTTTAAATAGCCTCCATCTTTGCTGTTCCTTACTTGTTGACATCTAATTAATCTCACTGCGTATTGATCTCATAACCAAAGCTCAATGTTGCTGGTGGGTAAGTGAATCAGGTTTGTAACAGCAAAGCAAACTCACCAGTGCCTTAAACATTCAAAGTATCAGAGGGGAAAAAACCACCTCTCAAGCTATGCCTATTGGGAAAAGATATATCTCTGGGAACAAGACAAAAAAAACCCCATGTCTTGAGGAGCAATCAGGCACACACAAAAAGATAAAACATTATAAAATGAAATACTGTTTTTTGCTTTTAGTGCCATAAGGTTGTAGGTGCAAAAGGAATCAGGAATGTGTGACAGTTATTTTCATGGCAAATACACACACTCAGCTGCCCTGCTCAACTTTTACAGAAGTGAAGTCTTCAGTCAAAAGTCACTAAACAGTGACATCTTTTTGCAAGCTGCATTTCTCCATGGCTGAAGGAATCAAGGAGTCTGTCTGTCTGTAATCAACATCCAAATATGATAACCAACAGCTTGTTTCTTCTTATCAGTCGGTTTATTATTTAGAAAGGAAAAACTTAATAGCATATCAGAAAATGGACTTAAAGAACTTTTCTTATGAACACTGCACTATAAAGTTTGCTTGGTTGCCAACTGGCACTGGCCCAGTGCATATGAACTGAGAAGGAAACACCCTTCCTCTTGGGATACTAGTCCCATATATTATAAAAAATGAATAGCTGTTCCTTGGTTACCAAGGACCTGAGGGAATCAGCCCCCATTGTTATCTTTTAGCAGCACAGTACGCTTGGGCCTGCAGAAAAGAGAACAGTTGCTAGGAATTTGCTGCATCAGAGCTAGTTTATAAAGTGCCAGTACTACCAGCACGTTTGCACACTGGTACAGAGCACTCCCCTAGTATAAGCTGCACAGACAAATCCCGCAGTTTGTTGGTCAAACACAGAACCCGGATTTTACTAAACCCATTTACTTTTCTCCAGTAAAAACTTATTATGTGAACAGCTTTTTCTCCAGCAGGAAATAAACTAATAACTTCAAATAAATTTTAACCTTACTCCTTTTCTATATGTTGCTGTCTTTCTTATATGAAGGCCAGTCTTCATGGGGAAAGTTACATTAAATTAATACCAACAGTCACGCTGGTGTAGCCAGTGTGGGTACTCCTATTCCCACACGAAAAGACCTTTTCTTGGTTTAGCTTATGTTACTCCAAAAGGGACTTCATCTAAACCAATTAAAACCTTAGGCAGACCTATGCCAAGAATAGTTTGCCACTTTAATTGCCTTGGCAAAACACACCAGCAAAGCATTTGTAGAACACATAACTCAGAGCAAAAAAAATTGGTACTGGCTGCACCTTATTGCATGCCTCCCCCTCCTCTTCCAAGGAAGCATTGCTGCCCACCCAGTAGCTTCTACACTATGAGTTTTTACCAAGACCCCCACAGGGATAGATCAGACTTCATCATATCCCTAAATAAAAAGGCTAGGTCAGAAAGACGGCATTGCAGTTATGCAATGTCCACATCAGGCTTCATGCCTGTACACTGGCTTGCTGCACCTGTAGCATCAAACTAGTATTCCTGATAAAACTCAGCCTGATAAAGCTCTAATATACTGCACCACTTTGTGCGTCTTGTGAAGATAGCTTACATGCTTCCTTCCCCCCTGCAGCAGAACCCCACTCCAGGGAGAGCACTGACGACACCTGAAGCTGTATGTTCTACCAGAAATACGAATCCATGATGTGAACTTTTTATAGAAAGAGATGAAAGAAACCTTGTTTTTCCTTATTTTGAAGATGGGTCATTTAAATTTCCCTGCATGGCTTGCCAGTTCTTGAAAGCTTTTGTTACCAAGACTGTTTCTTCTGATTCCCTGTCAGCCTGATTCCGTGACTGCTGACAGCTGGAACTGGTAGGGGGAAGTCAGAAGTGTAAAATGGTTCTTGTTGAGCAAATTAGAGAAATGCAGTTTGCTTTTTTTTTTTTTTTTAAACGACAAAGGATTCTAAGATACTGAACTGCTGCAAAAAAATTTAATGAAAAGTGGCAACATAATAATATACTCTGTAAATTAGGACAGGGTAGTAAGCGATTATACAAAAGTCCGTTTGTGACAGAGACAGCAGGAGGGAGAATTCTCCCTTGTCCAATATTTCAAAAGCACTAGTTTTGTACATCCTCACTGATACCATGAGCTCCCTAACAGGGATTCTTTGATCTTTTCCATTAAATATTTTTTGTGGACTTATTCTGAACTCTGTAAGAGGGGGAAATACCATTGTATGGAATTTAAAAAAAAAAAAAAAAAGGCACTGAACTGTACACTCATATCTTTCAAATATGGAAACATTTGTGACAGTTTGGGTCTTCAAGTGGTATTACAAAAGCTTTTCTATTGTTTACCTAAAGTACCTATTTCTTATTCTCTTAATACATGGATCAAACCAAATCCAGACCCATTAAAGAGATGTTATATAAGCCTATAGCAAAACAAATACATTCTCCTTAGCAGCTCAAGCTGTATCCGTACCTGTACTAGTGGGTTTGGATGCTCTTCCCTTAGGGACCGGCAGTAACAATAATTCCAAAGACTGTGGTGGAGTTGCTTTCTCTTGCTTCATCTCTGAAAGCTGCAGGGGATCCTCAGCAACCAGTGATTTCTTCTTCTCAGCCAACAGGGTGCCTGCAGCCCTTGCAGCAACCTCCTTGAGAAGGGCAGCTGAAGAGGTCATGGAAGCCAAAGAAAGGAAAGAACTAGCCGGAGGCGGGTGCTCCTGCCCAGGAGTCATGCTTCTTTCACTCACTTTCTTAGATAAAGCTGCTAACGTGGAGCTGGCTGACTGAGAACTAAAAGGTGAGGAAAAGGATTCAAATCTTATAGTGTCTTCAGTCCTTGAAAGAGATTTGTCCTGCAGAACGGCATTGGCTGCAGCTTTCAGTTTCAGGATAGCTGAATCAGGGGACAAACCACAGGTGGTGGTTGAGTTTGGCAACCACTTACCTTGATTCCATATAAAGTGACTACTTGCATTGTATTGGTCACTTTGTTCCTGTTTCTCAGCAAGCTTTCTGGCAAGAACACTTAGCTGCTGGGCATGATGAGCAGGTGGAGAGAAGGAGAGATTTGAGCCAAGATTTATGGGGGACTCAACTCTGCCATTGACTGTAACAGCAGCATCCAGCTTGAGGGAGCCAGCCTCTAGTAGCCGCCTCAGGTTACTACTCAGTGGCTTATTTGGACCAGGAGGTTCTTCTTCACACAGAGATGACACATCAGGAGAAAGGTGCTCTTTGCTCTGTAATGTGTCTCTTAGTGCCTCATTTTCAATGGATCCCAGCTCCGCTGTGTTGCTGCTAGGAGTTGCACTTCCCAAAGAAGTATCTGGGGAAGTGGACTGCTCTTGGATCCTGTCCTCAAGAGACAACTTAAAGTTCTCCTGGACTTCTCCATACGATGCTTCTGAAGGAGTTTCTGAAGAATTTCCAAACCAACGTTCTTCTTCACTGAGTTCACCTTCCACTTCTTCCTGTCTGTTACCATCTGTGTGGAACCAAGAGCAACAGTATTATTCCCAAATCTGTGTAAGATGACTTCTTAGCATGAAGTATGCCTGGCCTCTGCATGACCCTCCTGAATAGTCACCTAACATTCCTCTAAAGCACATGGACTTGGCATCAGCCTGGATTGAGCGACCAGGAAAAAGTTTTTTGAAAATGAGTAAGTCTGTCTTTGAAGACAAAATCATGACAAACCTGTCATCTTTCAGTCAGCATAACTAAACCAGCTAAAACCACAATACAAATATACATAATATATATTCATATATTACAAATATTTCATTATCTGTATAGTCTGGAAATCCTGTAAAATATTATGAACTCCGTGGTATAAAGCAGGGATTTAACAGGCCTAGAAATTACTGGATACTTGTGTCTTTGTACAGCTAGCACAGGCACACCTTCAAAAGCAGATCGGATGTGTAGCTAATCAGAGTAGTTTTTTCCAGTGACTTTAAATCTCAGCCCAATCCTGCAGTGACCCCTATCTAAAATAAAATAAAATTTGTACTGATAATACACAACTCATTCTTGAATAGCTGAAATGACTAACACATGAACTCAGGCTGAAGCTCACATCTCTCCAACTATTTGGGAAAGTAATATCATACACACAAAACTAATCTTCGGGTGTTTTTCTTCTTATATAGACACTACTTGTTTGACATTTGCTTGTCACTCTTAATTAATGTTGAAGTTTTAAAGACCATCCTAAACTGAACTTAGCTTAGCTGGGAAAAAAAAAAAAATAAAAAAAAAAATGTTGGTCTCAATGCAGTTAGTTACATTTTCTCCTCCCTGGTAACTGCAACACATCCAGTCTCTCCTGAGACCTAACTGACCATGTTTAAAGGACTGTGACCCTGGATTGCTCTTCTTCTCGATAGGTATTCAAAGTCATACAGACAGGACCAAGACTTTTTTTGCACATCTCAATGGCCAATCAAAATGCACTTAAGAATAACAGCAAAGCTAGAATTAAATTCATGTTATCTCCTCTTGCCAGATACCTCTCACGTTTCTTGCTTTTAGACTTAATGTCCCAAGCTACAAAAGAATCTTTGTAATCAAACTACAGCAAAACAAAAGGATTTAATATAACCCTCCGCTGACGTTCTGAAAATAAGCCTGCATGATATGTACCATATCTATGATCATGTATTATTCCCAGATTCCCTATTTAATTCCAGCAAATTACAAAAGTTGGAGAGAAGTTGATGAATAAAAACTTAGATTTATATTATTGCTTTGATCCAGTGAATTTAAGGAGGAAAAAGCCAGCCAAATGTATCATGAGCGTAGCAATACCAACATACACTCTGAAAGCAAAGATACTTTTTTATGTTATATAGAATAGGAGGAACAGTCTCTTACAATAAGTTCCTTTTACTCACAACCCTTTGGAAAAAAATTCACCAACGCCTTACGAGCCTAGAATAAAACCACTCGGATACCTTAGTTTAGTAATTCAAGCAGAAGAGGGCTAGTATCTTTCCTATTCAAAACAAACAAAAGCCAAGCAAAACCCAAAGCACTTACCTAAAATTATTTTGATATTAATCAAGTTAACATCACAGACACAGCAAGATTAACAATAACATGTGCATAAAGGCCAATGCCATGCACATTCAAATAAAGAAGGTAGATGCTAATCAGTTGAGCCAGCACTTATGCAGATTAAAGGAGAACTGAATGTATTTTCACCCTGTGAACATTAAAAAGTAACTTGAAGCATGTCTGTACAGTTGGGTGCACGCAGATGCGAGATCCATCCACTCCTCCCAGATGCAAGCAAGTTCTGGATTAGAAGCCAAAAAAGCATCTTACTGGCACTTTGCCTGAACCGATACACCAAGAGCAGGGCACATCCTCCAGGACACAGCCTAGAGTTGACACCACTACACAGCTTCTGTGCCAGAGCTAGCCTGCATCCTACCACTTACATCCATATGTCTGCTTACACCTGTCTGTGTTGAAACAACCCTTCCTCTCCCCTGCAAACCTTACTCCTCTGGGTCTCTGCTCCGCATCCATAAATAGGGAAGGACAATTGCATTTCCCTTTACTCAGAAAGTCACCAGAAAATTACAGTTTGAGAGATATTTAAGTGTAAATGGTTACAAGAGGAAGTGGGTTTCTGTTTTATAGAAGTCTCCAGCTTGCTAAACCCCCAAATTTCTCTGTTCCTTGCCATGTATCTCAATTTCTTAATGTTGATATGTTTCCTAGTTGCAACCAGCCTTTACAATCCCAGTTAAATAACACTCTTTTACAAATCTCTCAATCTTGTTCATCCTAGTTGTACTGAAAATGAATTGTTCCTTCTTGCCTGCACCAGTTTTTGCTCTAACCGTAAAAGTGATGTCCTGCATGTATTTTCACTATCTATCCCTCCACTCTAAAGCTGACATCTCAGGGAACACTCACAGTAGCTGAGGAACAGGACACTGGTATTTGAAGTTGATGGTAGGGATGGGGGGAAAGGAACTACATCTGCTACGGCAGAGTTGCAATACAGATTTCTTCGACAGTAACACAACCACACTATGCTTGGAACAACAGAAAATAAGGTAGCAATAGCAGGAGAGATAGGAACAGGGCATGGATTGCCTTGCTTTTTCCAGACATGCACATACTCCATTAGTCTTGCCTATAGGAAGAGCAGCCACCAACATTTTATTGACAGGGAGCAGCAGGAGAGCAGTACTCTTCTACCAAGTCCAGAATTTATCCTCCTCTTTGGGTAATGCAGTGAGAGCTCCCCCTCCTGTTGCTAAACTACCTGTAACCACTCAAGCACTCTCAAATCTCCAAGTGGTCTCCATAACAAAGGGCAAATTTCCTTTGCAGCATCTCTATCCCAAAAGCTAGCTGGATTTTTTTTTTTTTTTTTTTTTGCTTGCACCAGTGCAGTTTCTTTCTGGACCCAGAAACCAGACCTCTAACTGCTGACACAGTTCTAATTTTCCTCTTCTCGGTAATTCCCTCAGTTGCTGCAGTATCAAGTCCACTGTATTTCAAGGCTGTAAGGTTAATACTGAAAAAGTCAGCATCAGTGTCTTATCATGAGCTCAGTGAAGCATCCTTTTAAACAGTAGTGAAGTGGTTTAGAAGCAAAATGGTGAAGCCTGGCAATTTAATTTCTAAGGAAAGTTGCCAATCAAGACCTTCAGGGCAGGATTTTAATTCACATTGATTTGTGAGCCTGTGAGTTTGAAGAAGCTTGATAACTCCAGGTGAAATAAGCTCAATCCACCAACTTTCCTATGATTTCACATTAAACAAAACCTTCCCTGAGAACTCAGAGGGTTCACGGGACACCCAGACCAGGTTTGTCTTAAACCTGTCAACCTCCATGTTTCTGTCAAGAAACTTCAGCTGTATTTCACATCTGTGGCAGAAGATCTGCATGACATGCTTTTCCCCTTCTCTCGCAACACAACTAAGGAGCTCCAGGGAGAAGTCCTTGAAAGTTAGGAATAGAAATGTAATACCATATTTAAATTTCTTCTCTCTACCATAAACATACCAACAGTTTGGTATTACAGAACTACTTATGAATGTTAAGCTACTGGCATTTCATTTCTGTTGCAGCCTGAAATTCTAAACACAGGTAAGAAACAACATAGAAGTTGCAAAGCAGGAAAAGGTAACTTCAGATTTAGAGGCAAATTCTCAGTGACTTCATTTGGAACAAGACCTGGCTGGGAATCTCACCAAGTTTTACTGAGTAACTGCTCATCAGATTGCCTCTTCTCAACATGATTCAAGAGTCAAGACCTGTCAATGCTTCTCTTTCCTAATTTCCACAGCACTTCTGGAAGGAGAATTGCTTCCCAAACCACTTGCCACTGGCAGAGGCTAGTGGAAGTTACAGGTGTCCTGCATGCTTCGGGACTACCCCATCACACAGCACCCAGGAGCCTCACACAAGTACTTCCCACTCCTGTCAGAAATGACAAAAGTCATCAAAGTACTGTTGGGCAACTGCTGCCACTGACGTAGCCCCCAATATCAAACAATCTCTGGCAAAGCCACAAATTTGTGCAGAAGCACTCTTTGAAGAAGTGCCAGTTTCCCTCCCTCGCCCACTCGTCTGCTTGTTTTCAAATACCGAGAAGTTCTGTTTCCTCTTCAAGAAATTAGTTTGACAGACAAATCTTATTGATCCTGAAGTATGTTATATTTCACACCTGCCCTTTTACTTAGTGGTGATTAGAATTTGAGCCTGATATCAATAGAAATGTAAATATTAACCTGCCCAAACTACTTATACCTGAAAACTGAAAAAGACAAACATGTTGATTTATATAGTGAGCCATCCAATTCAAATGCTGGAATCTTTAACTGTACCCAACGTAACGTACACATGCCATTCCTGAAAGTGGCAAGTGTGAGATGATCCACCATTCATTCCACTTCCTAGGACTTCGAGTGCAGAAATATGAATGTAGCAGGCTATATCTAGCAACAGTCTGCTCAGCACACGCAAAAGGGAAGAGTCTCATAGTTGTGGCATTGAGCGACAGACATGGGCAGCAAAAACGTGATTGAAAGAACACCATTTGGACCACCAGAGATTATCTGAGAAGAGGCTACAGCTAAGGAACCCACTCAAAAGAGGCTGAATTTTCATGCTAAGAGGGACAAAACTTCACTTTAATCATTCCGTGCAATGAGTAAATTAAAGAACTTCAATACAGAATTAACATTGTGAATCCATATGCTACAGTGATATGAAACATGTGGAAATTGTAATCATGGGATTACAGAATGAAAATTAAAACAAATATAAAAGTAGGTAAAAGACAAATCATTTCAAAGAAATGCAAACAGGAAAATTGCTGATGAGATAAATCAGGTAAGATTGCCCTAACTTCAGTAGTCACATTTCAAGAAAAATTGGGGAAGCTACAGGACCAGGATTTAAAGGGATGGGAGAGCCAAACTTCAATTTTATTATCTTGATATAAAATATATTGGTCTATATAAGGACTTCAGAGATGATCATTCGAGCTTGTGTCAATTTAAACAAAGTTAAAGTTATATTTGTTGGCTATCTGCTGCCAGGTCATCTTCCTAATTTGTTGCCCCAACAGCCTATCTTATTCCATCTCTAATGCCTATAAGAAATCAGTCGCTTTATACCTTATACTAAACACTATACCTAGGCCTACTGAAAGAGCTAGGATTAAGTGATAGGTTTACACTAGTGAACTGAGGAGCTCTGCAAAGATACCTAAAGAATTTAAAAGGATGATGCATTAAACTTCAATGAGGCAGTAACCCATCCATAAGGAGTTCTGAGGAAACACAGACTGACTCAGATGAGCAATCAGTTTAAGGCCAAGTAAATAGGCAGATGCATAAAAAATAAGTCAGAAAAAACACCTGAGCAACCTAGAACTTAGCCTCATGTGACTTTTATCAAGAATAGCAAGAAAAGGGGAGTGAATGAAGAGAAGCAGCAGGTGACAACCAAGAAGGCATGGACAACTGTAAAGGCGTTTAGCTAGTCATGGACAAGGAAGAGGTGAGACAGACAGTAAACTGGTGTGTTCATATTTGGCCTCCAGGATGGCTTCCCATGTCCTATTCCCTCCTGTTTGCTTCCTTTGAATGCTCAAACAAGGAGTAGGGATCAGGCCACAGGCCAAAATTTGCTCTTCTGGCAGTCCATGTCAGAATACCCTCTCTTTACAGGCCCAGGTTCCATCAGCATCATATCCAAATAAGAGGAGTTTCCCATCACAGGATAGCTGCATGTTCAAGAAGAGAACACAGGCCCACAATGTCTCCATCTTATCTCTGTGACAGTCAGCCAACTTACACCCTTTAGAACTGGAATACAGAAGGATACTCACTTCTTTAGCCAAACCCAGTGAGTACCACTGGCAAAGAAGCCTTGAAATTTGCCAGAGACTGCTTGCTAGCCACCCTGGGCAAAACAGTTTTAGTAGAACAACAAAAGCAGAAGCCATACTGGAGAAGCTCCAGGGTGAAATTAGAGAGGAACTTGAAGTCCTAACTGCAAGTGGCAGATTCAGTGAGAACTATCAGCCACAGAAGTGTCACATCAGAATTTAGACCAGGTAATACAGAGGAGAAAAGAATGAAGGAGCTAAGGACTCATTACAGTAGATACCTTTAGGTGAACAATGTACACTGTTTAAGTGCATCATTTTAGCAATGGTAAAAAATAATTAAAAGAGATCACTTGTTAATATCACATCACTTTCTAATTCATATTGTCTCTGGGCATCAGCTTCACACAAACCCTTGCTGATTTCACAGCCAGGTACCATAGAAAGCAGCATGCACAGACCTAAAAACAGCAGTCATATCTGCAAAGTCTATTCTGTGGTATCTTACGGAAATCACTCAGTCTAGCTGCCTACAAACTACCCTTTCTGTATTCAGGTTAGTTTTCAAGCATTTCCAGTAAAAAGAGTAAATGTCATTTCTTTGGGCTGAACAGCCTTTGTGGGTTCCTACACCCACCAGACCATGTGGATGTGTGTGCTGTAAGACTGCCTCAGAGAAGCTGGGCACACTGTGCACCAACACCCCACAGGCTCCACCTCTAAAATGCACTTAGAGCCACATCTGATTAGACTATATATCCAGAGCAGCAGCTATGTTGATTCTCCCATAGGGATGCTTGCAAGAAAATAATGATTTTAATAAAGACACAAAGGCCTGCCTTAACTCCTTTTGTTACATCAACAGGAGCAAATAAAACTTAAAAGTCACAGTTACGTAAATAGTCATGTGCTAGAGTGCCCTCAGTCCCCCGTTTTCGCTTCGTGATTTCTGTGACCTATAATAGGTAAGCAGCACAGGAAGTCACTGTCCTCTTTGAATGGAATTTCTGGCTCACTCACTTATCAACGGGATGATTATTCAACTCTTGACCTCATCACAAAATGGTTTAGCAGTGTTACTGGTGCTTGAACCAAATTTCTCTACCGCAGGCTGACCTAGAGAGAGCAGCACAGCTGCAAGAAGGAACTGCCAAAAAGCCATAGCTCTTCTGTTCTGTCTTTCTCCCCTGTGTTTAAGATGTGTGAAAATACTCACACAATTAGACAGGAAAAGAAGCCCTAGGTAGGACTCTGTATTTCATCTCCACATCTTCTAAAATAATGATTTTCCTAACTGGAGGGAAGGAGGAGAGAGGAAAAGAAAGGCATAGCTTTTAAAGACAAGGCATATAGCCTCTACTTTTATCCCTAACTAAAAGTGACTTTGAAAAAATCCACCTACAAGAAAACCCCAGAATATTCACCTAGCAATTTCTCTAGTACTGCTTTTTTAAAAAAGGGCTCCAAGATGAACAAGATTAGAGAAAGTTAATTACCTTGCAGTAACTGGAACTCTTCAAGATGCTTTGCCCATATGCACAAACAAATGTGAATGTGCAGAATTACCATGCATTCAGGTTTGCCAACTGCTAGACAACCATAGATGGTCAAAATGCATGTACAGCACCTCCATTTCCTCTCAAAGGCAGAATCCAGGTGTGATGGACTCTTCCGAGGAAGAAGGGAAGCAGGAGGGATTATTGAAAAAGCTTGTCACAGACAACATAAAACTGCCTTTATTTCCTTTCCCTCAAAGGAGAATTTTGCGGTAGATGGGAAACAGAGACAGCGGCCTTTTATTTTCAGCCACAAGCCCCAGAATAAATGTGTCTTTATGTACCAAAAAGATCCTGCTTTTACTAGCTAAGTATCCATGGAAGAGGACAGAAATACATGATTTCTCCTGAGGTGAGATGGCACTACCTGAAGGTTCTCAGGGCTGTTGACAGACCATAGGATAGGACCTTATAGTGGAAAGTCTGATCTCCCCCAAAACAAGTTCTTCAAAAGATAACTCCTAGTATGATGGATGTTTGACATCTTACCTCCAAGAAAGATTAACTGTTCCGTTCTAGGGAAGAGGTATTGGTTAGTAGCTGTGAGATCAGTGTTTGAGGAATGTTGCTTCCACTGGGACTCAAGAGATTTTAAGCAACAAATGAACAGGCACTGCCTTACACTGCAGTTAGAAGACATTGTCAAGGTGACAAAAGCTCAAGACTGACAGAAGTGGTGGCCCTGTGCCTTGCCTTCATTTGCTCTGTTGTTTGTTTGACTGCTTGGTGAACTGATTTCAATTCACTCATCTGGCAGAAAACTACTCACTCTGCCAAAAAATTAGAACAAAACTGATGTGAAGGAGGCAGGAACGGGGAAGCAGGAGAAGGAGTCAACAATCTGAGCCACCTACCTCCTGAGGTCTTCTGGGGTGCAAAACATATGTATTACGTCTTGTCAATGAAAAACACCAGAGGAATCTCCCCCCCCATCCCAAACCTCAACAGTGTACTACACCTCTCAGGGAAGAGCTGGCCCGTGCAGTCAGGATGGCCACTGCAGTCCATATCATGCAGGCTGCTTCAGAAGCCTTATCTGGGACATCTGCAGCTGGGTTGGCCACCACAGACTCTTCTGATACTAATTAAAAAAAATCTTCTCTAGAACAGGTTGGCAGCATCTTCCTGGGAGAAGAAAAGTCCTGAACACCCAAAAATAATATCTTAACAGTGAGGCCCAGTAATCGGCAACCCTGAAAAGTAGGTGGGCAGAGCAGTAGGTCTTATAGTGTACTACATATGTATAACAATGTTACATACATGTGTACATGTATATAGTATATGCATATAATAAGATATGTATAATATTTGCCTCACTACAATTTAGAATTACTTTGTTCTACCTGGATTTTGCCATGATTTGAGGCTCAGTGAGCTGAAGCACTTGAGCTGTGTGCATGAAACAGAACAGAACACACATGGCCTTAGAGGAGGGGACTATTTTTGAAGACCATTTCTCAAGCGGTAGACCACAAAAGAGCACCCTACACAAAAAGCTTTCATCAGCTGACTTGACCAATACCTAGAACTCCTGGAGAGAAGGTAGCAAAAGACAATTGATTTTTATGATTGAGGTTTTCTGAAGAAACAAATATTTCTGAAGTCGGCTTACACTGCAAAGGCTGGCTAGTAGCCCCAAGATAGATTCATAAAGCACATGAAGTGTCAGTAAAACAATAGAAAATCATGTTCCTTACAAAACATATTTTATGGTTCCAATGTTCTTCTTGTAACACTTTTATGGAGATGGAGCAAAATACCACAGCCAGCCGTATTGAAAGTTTCTTCCACAGGCTCTCATGAACATCCTATAATAACCTATAGTTGAGTCTGGGCACACCTTTCCTAGAGCACAAGATAGTGATCCGACTGATTTATACATTAAAGGAATATGGCCAGCTGAAAACCTGAAGTCTGTACATTAACATATCAAAGGAATACACTTATTTTGCCTGATGAAAACAGAGAATATGATAAACCACTTGCTATAAAACCAAACACTTTTTTTAGGCAGCAACTTCTGAGCCAGATTCAAGTCCCTTATCAGGAATTTCAGGCTTCCCTGGGTCTTTCAAAACCAGCTATGATATCAGATTAAGACTGTAATAGAGTATTATAAATTTGAGGACAAACTAAATATGCGGGAGATCAACTGTTATTCCCACAACTCTATTTGAAATGGGAATCAGCTTTAACAATCTTTGATGGTTCAAGTGGTCCATGTGCAAGTCTACCCAGAGGGATTTCCTGCACCTGGAGTGGTAGTGTATCATTTACATCAGAGCACATTTACCACTGTGGGCTCACTTACATGTTCAGTACAGTGATTAGAAATTCTACCTTTCCTTAGTTATAAGGAAGTTTAAAAACTCCTTAAAATTATTCCTAGTTACCCAAAATTCACTTTGCTTGTTCATTTGTTTTGCTCTAGATAGATGTCTACAGCAATAGGCTGCTGCCAAATACCAAAAGGTAATAGGGATGCTGGCACCTCCAAAATAAGAAGAGTTACAAATTATTCTCAAGAATTCTATTATCCTTAGCATATAGAGTCAAGACTTTTCATCTCAGCCTACTTCATAAAGGAGAGGAAATATTTTAAGATTTCCCACCACAGGCCTTCATTAGAAATGAAACCAGTTTGGAAAAGCTGGCTGCAACCAGAAGATCTAAATGAGGGAACTTCTTTTCCATTCTAGAATAAATTATTGTGGGAGATAATCACATGAATGCCAAATGGTCAATATAGGAGTCCATAATATTTTAAAGCCATCCTTGAATGACAATTAACTCCATGAATGGAAAGAGCTTTTCTTCCTTTGGCAGATCATTAATGAAATCTTCTTTGAAAAGTTGCTTACAGAATGCAGAACTAGTGTCTCTATTAGGAAATTCCAAACAGAAACACAAAACTGCCTTATCTTAAACCTAGTCTATCTGCAAACCAGGGGCTCAGTTACTAATTTCCAAATGGCTACTTGCTTTGTAGTAGTTTGATTCTAGGTCACAGTCTTTTACTGCATATTGAGGTAGAAGACATCAAAATACAGATTTTTTTTTTTTTTCTGATGAGATCGCAGGCTGCAATTATCCAACTTACAAAAGAAAGAGACAGAAGGAAGGAAAACCATAGTCAGACTAGACAATCACTATGAGCTCAAGCAGTGAAGTAACTCAGTGATTTTAATCTATCGTCATACAGTTCTGTTTAGGTGTTATGGAAGACAAGATCCATTCACTTGGACAATTCTGCTTGAGAAAATGGAAAGATCATACTATGTTATTACGATAGCTAAAAGAAAAAAGCAGAATAACCACCTCAGTTCTTTATACCTTTCATCCCTTAAAAGGCAATGGATTTCAAGAAAGGACGTGGGCACATGTGAAAGATCATGGAACTAGACAAAAATTTGACCTATGACCTGGAATAAAAGGCTCAGAAATAAAGGAAATTTATTTATTTTCAGAGACATAAGCCTCTGCCTTGAACAGCTCAAGTAAGACCAGCAAAATTTCTTTCTGCATACCCTACAATGCTTTTTGGTGCTGTGATGATCAGTCTCCAGGACAAAGATTAAGCACAAGACATGGTTTAGAGAATCTATCTGCTGACTGGATGGCTCAAGGCATTTTAAAATGATTATATTCTTCTTGGCTGTCAGTGGTATCCTGTAAGGCTATGGCAAACACCAGAAGAAAATTGGGAGAAGCACCCTTAACAGTATCACTTTTATGTAGCAAGCACTTCACAAGAAAAGAAGTCTCCGTAGTAAAACTGAAGGCATTAAGCATGGATAGTACAGTTTCTTATATCACACTTTGTATGATCTACATGCCAAAAAGGGCAGAAAAGCTTTGCTTTCTAATCTTCATTTAACTTGGTAACCAATAAAATTGGTGGTCCGCTCTATTTTGCATACCTATGTTTTCTGGTTTTGAGCTACATCTATAAACTGCCTGCTCTTACTTAGAGCCTTCATCAGCTAACAATTCATCTTAATTAAGGCCTGCACCTGACCTGCCACCTCCCCAGAACTGGCTGCAGTGATAGTTGTCTCAACTCTTCACTGAGACAAAATGCATCTTCATTGCCTGAAATGCACTGCAAGCCTCAGCACAGTCACAACCCCAACAGTAAAAAGTAGGCACAAGAATCCTCACATGTTCCTCACAATTTACAGCAGCCAAGAATAAAGTGATCTGTTTATGCTATAGATTATCGTAACACTGATTTACCCTCAACACGTGCAACTCAGTTTAGTGTGGCTAGTCATTTAAAGCTGACAAGGTCACCACAGCAACATGATTTGAGTCACCCTTACAGTTGGAAAGCAAGCGGATGAGAAGTTGCAAGTGTCAATTCAGCTGGCAAAAGGGGCTGACTAAAGTGAGAAAAGTGTTCAAACATGCCACTTTGTTGCATACAAACAATTTGCAATGAAAATAAATAACTCTCTGATCACAATTGCAATTTAGCATTATGGCCTGGGAACAGCCATAAGTTTACAAAAAGTTCTCACATTACCTGAAAGACTAAAATTGATCTAAAAGCTCCAGGAAAAAGCCATGAATCACCTACACTCTGAGCTGTGCTGTGCAGGGCAATTCCAAACTTTCCTAGGGGACAAACCATTGACCAAAAGGCTAATCGAGGCACCAAAACCACCCCGGCTGATTACCTGCTCCTTCACCCATTCATTTCAAGGAGTTGCCCTCCTGTGTTGTACACACCATATAGGATCATGCCCTTAAGCAATCCAGAGTAAATTTACCATAGCTACCACGATGTATCAGAAAAAATTGTCTGCTAAGGTTGATAAATCGGTCAATTACCTGCTTCCTTGACTTTTATTCTTGTGTAAATGTTTTCATCCTTACATTACCAGTACCTATGAGAAGACAATCTGTACATTGCCATGACCAACTGTTTAAATTACTAGCAAATCCTTAATTACTATAAACAAGATTACAACAGGCTTATTTTAAAAAGGTTTCTAAACACCAGAGTGATAGCTCCAGAACATAAAGCTCTCTCACCGTCTTTATTTTATGTTTAGCCTGGAGAAAAGGAGGCTGAGAGGAGACCTTATCACTCTCTACCACTACCTGAAAGGAGGGTGTAGTGAGGTGGTGTTAGTCTCTTCTCCCTGGTAACGGGTGACAGGACGAGGGGAAATGGCCTCAAGTTGCACCAGGGCAGGTTTAGATTGGACATTAGGAAAAATTTCTTCACCAAGTGTTGTCAAGCATTGGAATGGGCTGCCCAGGGAAGTGGTCGAGTCCCCATCCCTGGAGGTATTTAAAAGTCGGGCAGACGAGGTGCTTAGGGACATAGTTTAGCGGTGGAGTGGCAGTGTTAGGCTAATGGTTGGACTTGATGATCTTAAAGGTCTTTTCCAACCTCAATGATTCTATGTTTCTACGATTCTATTTGAGGCCACTGTCTCCACATTTACTCTTGCTCTGTGCAGGATCTTCACTGCTCCTTCAGCCCACCTGAACACCACAGTAAGAGCAGTTACTGTCTTTCCATCGATACCTCCTGCATGGCTGAGCATATACACAGGGCGTGAAGTTTCCAGTCTCCCCTCAGCTCCTCCTACGAAGCCCAAACCACCTTTCTCCCCAAGCCACACAATTCCCCTGCCCCTAGGAATAAATCATTAACATACAGAAGAAGGTAAAGACAAGCAAATGCTACTGAAGTACTGCAGTTACTGACTTCACCTTCAAGGTACAGATGCTTTAGTGCCCCTGGTGGGAATCTAAAGAACAGTCCAATCCTCACAGGTGCCAGGAGAGTATGGGAAAACCACAGAAGGCCATCATCCTTACCAGTGAGCTGGTTTGGGCTCAAAATTGAATATTAAATCTACAGCAAGGTAGATGAGTGTGATCTCAGGTAAAATTTCCCTTTCCATACTTCCTCTCTCACTGACAGTAGCAAGAGATTTCTAGAAAAGGAGAATAGAAAATACCTGACTAATGACACAGAGGTTGAAACTGAAAAGATAATGATATATCATCCTTCTTCCTCTAGACACAGAAGTTATTAAGTACAAAGGACTGTGCAATAGACCTGGTTTCCTGTATCTCTTCAAATGCATAGTCCTATCTGGGAATTGAGAATTGGAGAACTCCCACCAGGGTTTGTACAGGGACAGACTAATGTAAGCCCAGCATAGCTTAATACTTGAGGAAAGCTCGTTAGAAGGTTTCAGCAGCACTGTAAAAACATACCGCAACATCCAGAACATATCTAGCCATTTCAAGGAGCATGTTTTCCATCTTTTTCCCTTCTTACCTCTGTTCCTCCAAGGGACAACTGCTCTACAGATGCATCAACCTCAACCATTGTTACCTTGGTTTCCCTGAGAAACTGCCAAGTGCATCTTTCCTACAGGACATCTAATTAGAATACAGGCTCTCTTTGAGGCTGAAACTATCTTTTTGTGGGGTCACACATGCCTTAGGACAGCGGGTTGATTCCCCAGCTTGTACCCCTATGCAGTATACAAAAACAACAAAGGAGAAGGAAACAATATTTCCTTGTCTCTTTCATGCACAAGGTAATCATTGAGAGCACTTTCTGTGAGAGCACTGTCCAGGAGACACTTAGCTGAAAGAGTAATCAGAAGTCCTGCAGAAGAAGATGGTATGTTTGATCTGCTTTCTCCATGACTGCTGGCTCTAATTTCCCAAGCCAGGCTAACAATGTCAGGGATAATACAAATGGCAATCGTCACTTTTCCTCTTCTTTCCAATGAAGTAAATGCATGCTGTGTCTTCTCTCGAACCAGGCCCAAATAACTTCTCATTCTATTAACTTCTGAAACTTCCAGTAGTCTTCAGGGAGTGACACTGATAAAGTAGTGATATTACCAAAATGAAAAAAATGGACATTTCCCACCTTTCCTGACCAATCTTCTCCAGCTGGTCTGGAAAACTTACCATGAATATTGACTGGCAAAGGGTGAAAAAAAAGAGAAGAATTATCAGTGATAAAAGCAGTGACTATATCACAAGTGGTTTTGGAGAAAAGAGAAAAAGGAAGAAAACTAGTCCTCATCAGTGTAATAGTGCTATACAAGGATTAAAGCTGAAAAAAAAGCTGTGAAGCTCTCCCAATAGGTGTAAAGAATCTCTGAAGAGAACTTCCTGTTGAGCCACAGGAAAAAAAGAAAAAACAAGAACTCAAAAAAGCTGGAGATTTCATGTCTGTAAACTGTCCTGCTGAGCCTCCAAACATCCCCACAAACATCATACAACCCCAACAGCTCTGTCATTGCAGTCTAGAACTCTTGGACCCCAAAATGGTTCCAAGGAACACAGTTATAACTTACAGCACCAGTAAAATGGCAAGAGAAAAATTCTTGCTTGCCAAAGGGAGGTTTTCATCTCCTGAGCACAAAGTCAATCCAGCTAGCTTCTAAGGAAGGAAGGAAGAACACAGCCTCTCTCTCTATCTCTCTGTCTCTTTATTGCTGCAGGAGGCTGGCCGGCTGCTCTTCATACAAAGGACATACTGGAGTTTGAAAAACCGTCAAAGAAGTGGTCGCATTTGCCTGCCCTGATGATATGATATACTGTTGTACATTCTGACCTATGCTTACTTTGACTTTTTTGGTCAGCTCATTATTTCCTTCTCTGAGCACAAATAAGACAGCTCAACTTCCCAACAGCCCCAGTGGCATTCTGGCAAAGGCAATTCACTCCACTCGGTTCGGAAGAATCACTACTGCTACATATTCAATAATCCAGACTCTTCTGTTCAGTTTACGCATAGGGCCAGGTTCTCTCCTGTGTGACACATGAGTATTTGGCAAAGGAGGAACACAGCATGAGCCTTTACAGTGCTCTGATTCTCCCTCATGTTTTCTAACCTAGGCTCAGCCTGGAGACTGGCTTATCAACAGCAGCTGGAAATGGCTGTTAAGCAGGAATAAGTAGATCTGAGCGTGTTCCAGCTGTGGCTTCATCTCTGACCCTTTCCATGTCTGGACTCACAGTCTATTCTAAGTTGCAGTGCTATGAAGATGTATGAAACAACAGCATTATTTCTCTCTAAGGAACATACCCATGCAATGAGCATCCCTGTCTGGAAAGGCCAAGGCAACTACCATAACATTTGCATCACCCTAACAGCACAAGGGAGATCAGAGGAAGGCTCCGAAGCTGGCCCATTGCTGATAACGAATATTAAGTCGTAGTTTAAAAATAATGTTAAGTGGAACTCAGTGAAGTCATCTTAAATTATTCTAAATATTGAAGTTGGAAAGGTAGTGACAGCAAACACTGTGAACTTTCCTTTCCTTTTATTAAAATACAGAAAGAGAAAACCCCACAGTAACCACTCAAAACACTCTTAGAAGACGACTTTTAAAACATATGGAATTGCTGCTTTAGAACACATTTATGAAGGTTGTTCCAGTGATCAATAAAGTAAAAGAAACAACAAAATCAACTAGAAATCACTATGTCACCTTAGTATGTAGGCTGCAATAAACTAAACGTGGGAAGCCTCAGATCAAGCCGCTACAGTGCCTTTAATTATCCCTATTGTGTTTACAACCTCTATCAAGGGGTCACAAAATGAAGGGAGTCGCTCACAAACCGCACGTATGGCAATATTCAACCATAGCAGATGACATCAGACCAGCATACCTGCTTTAACAAAGATCGCCTTTGGTTTTGACTCGTTTCTGTTTATGTTTGCTATATGCAGCTTCTCCTGCCCTATTTTTGGTAAATAATGTGCTCCTGATTTACCATTTTACTCTGCCCCATTCCTCACCTGAGGTGCTTTATGCAACTTAGCTTTCTGACTGGTTCAGAAACAAAAGGGTTCGGTTTCAGATACTGAAATTATTCCTTCCTATAAGTGTCACAGGAATCTAGTTCCCTATAATTTAATTTTTTCCTCTCTCCCAAAGTCAGATTAAAACATGTTAAATTATATTCTCTGTTTTTCTAATTCCTCCCACAAGGATGATATTATGGTAACGTATCTAAGGGAAGCTTCAAGAAGTGTTTGTTTTGTCGTGCTGCTTTTGCTACTGAAGACAGCTGCTTTCTCTTGTGCCTGAGAGGATTGCTTGGGGTTAACAAGCAAAGCCAAATAAGAGAGGATTAGGAAGCTACTCGTAGTGGTAGGCGAACACAGAGAGGCAGACCTTTCCATGTGGAATAGGCACTCCTCACTCCTAGACACACTGTTTAAGGCACTGCCTCAGCTTTCAACCTTAAGAAAAGTCAGAGGTCACATAATTAACGTGCAAGCACTGAATAAAAAGTGGGCATTTCTCAAACCTCATCTTATTTTAAAAATATTTAGGATTCTGTGCCAAGCTCCTGGTACAAGAAACTAATGCTGTGGCTACTTAGGGCACAGACCCAGTGTAAATGGCAGCAACCCTTTTCTACATTTTTCCTAAAAACCCACCTAGAATTCAGATGCGGAGGAATAGCTAGAAGCGAAGGGCAAGTTTCCTGTTCATGTCCATTCCATCGCTGGCTTTTCTGCTGAGCAAACAAACAAGTGTGCCAATGGCAGTGGGATTCGATTTTATTTTTTCAAAGTGCATTTCTTGGCCGAAAACTCTGTGGGCTTTAGCAACACTTTTCATGCAGGCCAGTAAATGCATTCAAAGACAACTCTGATTCTCATGAGAGTATGTCTATACTAAATAACGCAGTGCTATGTAGTGATATCTGAGCCAGCTTGTGTATACCCACAAGTATTATAGCTGAATTAACCTGGGTAGACTGCTGTGATAACTGCCTCCTGTACACAAGGTAGCTTATTTAGAGCTTGCTTTGTTATCTCAATGTGGCACAGCACTGTGCAGGAAGACAATATAAACAATTATGGTGAAGTCTATTTAGACCTTATGGGTAATGTAAAAGTACCTCAAGGTGGGCAGAAAAGTCCCCTTCAGAGTTATTTGCTGTGCAAAGAACTCCCTTTCGCAACACGGAATTGACAAAAGGATTATGTCAGCCCTTCCTTTCCAGAGCAAGGAGCAGGGTGAGAGCCGGGGGGCAGCAGAAATTAGCACAGCCCTAGGCTGTTATGCTTACACTAGAGCCTGAGAAGGGCTCTTCATGGGCTCAAAGTGCCAGAAATACAGAGGCAGATAAGGAGAAGTTCTGCTCCAAACACAGATAAAGACATGGGTCCTCAGTCACCAGCTGCCAGGTCTTGGTTTGGCACAGTGGTCTATAAGGGGAGAGTCTCTGGCTGTGCTTCAGGAAAGCGAGTAAACCCAAACAGCCACACCACCAGCTGCTATCTAAATCCACTTGACTGCCACCCTCTCTGTTCCTTACCTACTTTTCACTGTATGATCATCTAGCTGTGGAAGACCTGTTCTTATTTTAATTTTTGAGATTTTTTTTTTCCAGATGAGTCATTATTTGTATTACTACACAAGTCAAAATGAGGTCTAGAAGTAGCTTGCAAAGAAATTGTGTTCATTAATAAAGTCACACATGGGCATCACTCATTAAGCTATATACATACTTGTTAAAGACATCAATTCTTTTAATGTATTTTTCTAAAAGTCACTTGCCATTTATTTTTAAGAATTCACCAGAATTCTAATTTTTGCCCTGATACAGCATCTTACAAATTCTAACAGGCACCAAGACCAAGGACACGTCCAAAACCTTCACTTAAAATAGGAAGTTGCAATTTTAAAGTAAGTTTGTGCCAAATCTTCTCCCTTACAGAAACTTTTGGATAAAACTTAAGACCACACCGGGAAAAATTCTTTGTACCTGCACAGAAATCCCTGCAACAGAGGAAAAACACATCCAAGCAGCAAACCCTTGATGAGGGCCAGCGGAGCTATAAACCCTTCTTGAGGAAGGGAATCCCTAGAGGTAGGACCATGCAGAATTCAAAGGGATGATGATGAGAGTAGCTTGCTTTTAGTTGCTTCAAAAATTTCATTTCTACCCTAGTGTGAGAACATCCCAAATAAAAGAAACAAAACAGTACAGATGTTTGGAACCTAATTTTGCTTTTTGAAACTGCTGATTAAACCATCCATTACATGACCTCTACCACCCAGTAACCCTTTCATTTTTAACACAATTTATTCTAAACAGCAGCTAAATCATCAGCCTTGCATAAAAACTTTTCTCTTTTGGTCTACCGTACTATTAGCACTAGTCATTCTTTCCGCCCAGCTTCCATCCCTACTGCCTAAGTACCGAAAAGAATGAGGGAAAGGACTATTTATGCAGCCCAGTTTTTCTCTCCTTACTCCACATTTCTCAAAAAAATCCCCCATAACTCTTTCATGATTCCAAATTAATCAAACTTGGACTTTGTGTGAACTCTTAACATGCAAAATGGAACAGGCTTGTCTTAGTGTCAGGCTTAACTTGGGGTTCTGCTACTCAGTGTAATTACACCACAAGCAGGAAATCCCTTGGAAGGCAGGAGAAACTTTAAGGCACAGAGCTAACTACTATGGATACATGTTGCTGAATCCTTCATTAAAGTAGCCACAATGCAGTGTGTATGTGCAGAACCAATGCTGACTGTACCCTGCAGCATGCGTTCTTTCAACTAAAGTATGGGCGAAGTGTGAGTTTTGTTATCTAACCACATTTAAAAAAAAAACCAAACAAAGAAAACCCAAACCCTTGGGGAAAGGGATATTATCCACCTTTGAGGTTTTTGGTTTGTTTTTTTTCCCTTCAGCCCAATGTCATTTATTATTCTTCATTCCCGTATCAACCCATACCATTTATTATTCCTCATAGAAAACATTTTTTTTAAAGTGGGGGGGGGAAAGTTATACTTTAGGGGCCAGAAGGAGAGAGGAAGAAAATACCCCCCACTTCCTGGAAAACTGGATTCTATTAAATAGTGGTAGCCACTTTGTAGTCCATAATTTTTGCATATTATTATTTTTGTACAGTATTTTAGCCTCTGTACATCCTGAAGGGTTTTGTATACATAAACCTAAATAATACAAATCATGTACCATGAATAGCAAGCTAGGCAACAGAAAATGTATATTAGAAATCAGGACAAAACATTATTTAGAAGATACACTCTTCAAGCATGCCTCTGGAGTAGTTTAACAGCTGTAACAGTAAAAGGATTCCAGGCATAAGCCATATTAGCTCTCCCTAACCATCTGAACTAATGTCTATATTGTAATTTCTTTGCAATGCAAAAGGAAAAAAAAAAGTCTTCTATACGGTGCTTCATGACAAATCACATGCCTTGCGAAGCTTCATGTTAGAAACGCTTTTAACTTCCAAAAAGTCCTCTTTTGTAGGTCATGCTCTCATTATCTTGCTCTGGGATCTGGTCTGATTAAATTATAGGAAATTACTAATACTTCACTTTGAACAGCTAGCTCCTCCTGGCTCCTCTTCTTTTTTTTTTTTTTCTAAACTCAATTTCTCCTACTCCTGCCTTCTCACATATGAAAAAGACAACAATCACTCTGTTGCAAAGATTAAAAGTCATACTCTTTCTCCATCCGTTTTAAAATTTAAAAGTAAAAATGCATTCTGCCTGCATGTTCTTACACTTCCCATTCCAATGCTCTACCTGCAGTTTTCCCTGTTTGGCCAACTAAAAAGTTTGTGGGTTTGTTCTATAACCTTCTGTAGCCCCATCTCCTCTAAAATCCAATTCATAAGATCCTAAAGACTTAAATAGCTTAATGACCACAACACCAACTCTTTGGTAGTCCAATTTATACTCCAATGTGGCTTATTCATATTTTGTACTATCAGACAACACTAAGACACAGTCTACCATTGAATGGCTTTACACATCGATCATTGAATGATTTTATACAAGTGGCTTAGAATGCAAAAAAAAAAAAGCATACAAATGTAAAGAGACAGAGATTTTACATGCCAGAAAGAATCCCCATAAGGGGAGAAGATATTTCTGAAAAGTCTACAATAACTTCACTATCATGAGGGGAACAAAATAAGAACAGTGTTTTCAGGTGGAGTAATGTGGATGCTACTCCATCCACCAAAAGGCTGCTGTTCATTTGAGAGGTGCATTACAGTACCACCAGGACAACCGTGATGATAGCAATAAAATTATTAACCTAATCATACT
>NW_009260413.1:1849581-1851015 GCF_000687185.1 Egretta garzetta
GATCCCTGCAGCGGTAAGAGACTAAAAACAGTAAACAGAAAATATGTTAAAAGCTTCCCTTTGTACATGCAATGTCTGCTAGTAAGGTAATAAACTCTATTAGAAGAGAAAGATTCCTGTTCCTGGCAAAAGCCTTTTGTCTTGGAGGCAACTCTCAAATGCCCAACAACAGTAAAGGCTTTTCTGACATTGGAAAGTCTTTTGAAAAACCCATCCAACACATCCTCTCTTGCTATCAGAAAGCATCAAATGAAGCAAGCTGCAGAAATAAAAAAGAAGGAAGCTCTAAATCACTGTTAATTTACTTGTTTGACAGTATTTTCTTTACACTCTGATGATATAATCCAGCAATAAAAAACAATATAATAAAAAGCTTCACAGAGTTTAAGGGGGGTTTTACTGTATAGAAACAGCTGAACACTTCAACACAGTATCTGGAATATCTAACGCTATACCTGACCATGAAAGCAAGAAGAGTTATGCCCCCTCATTATCACATATCTAGCTTTTGATATTGAAACTAGTATTGTATCAGTTCTGTATCTCCTTCTTTAACAAAACAAATCCAACAGAAAATAGCATTGCAGCTTGTCCTACATCAAGCACATTCTTCAGAAAGTAGCAGTAACCCAAACTTCCCAATGTAGCATCTAATTCTGCCTGATACTCTACAACAAATGCAAGCTTTATATAAGTGGTACTGTGGCATTCATTCACAAACTGTGTCGCTTACAAGCCTCTGAGACAGAATCAAACCCCAAGGAGTATCGGTTGCTACACTTAAGGGAATGTAGTGGTCTAGAACTTAAACATTTACTGAAGTGCCTCAAAACTTCCCAAAACTTTTACTTTTCGGGATGAACTCTTCCAAGTCACATTTGTTCAGTTCAGAGGAATTAGACTTTTGGGAATTCACAGAAAAGAAAATAATAGTGTGAGGTAGAATGGAAAGTAAGGCCACAAGGAAAATAAAAACAGAGTAAAATTGTATTTACACATACATTTTAAAAGATTCTGTTGCTAACTGAACAGATGAGGGGGGAAAAAAAAAACAACCTTAAGTGCTAAAGTAGCTGAAGGGGGGGGAAAAATACCCTAACACACACTAATGAACAAGCAATATTCCTTTAAATATTCCAGTGAAAATGAATTGATTTGTCCAAGTTAGTCGCATCCAAAGTAATCATAAGACACACATGCACTGGGAAAATTTTTAACCTGTGGACGTAAGTCTTTCATTATGAACTGAGTCTACACTGCCATAGTATTTAGTTTGGTTATGAATGAGCCATTGTCTCTCCAGGAACTCCTAAAAAGCCCTTTACTCATTCACTTGTATCTTAAATTAAAAAGGATGCACTTTCTCTTGTATTTCACAGAGTGTGAGTGAAGACAATCAGCTGGCATCTGTGACTAAACAGTTCCCAAAACCTG
>NW_009260413.1:1851052-1851307 GCF_000687185.1 Egretta garzetta
GGAGTCTCAAAGGGCCATCCACCTGACTTGAACCCTGAGGTTCATCCTGCTTTGAGCAGGGGTTTAGGCCAGACGCCCTCCAAAGGACCCTTCCAAACTAAATTATGTTGTAAACAACTACAATGACTGGAAGCTCAACTTCAATTCTGCCATTTTACGCAGATACCACCAAAACACAGTATTGTTGTGTAATAATATCAATCTTTTTTTTTTTTTTTTTCCCTCCCACAACTGAACTGCCGGGATCCAGCAACT
>NW_009260413.1:1853190-1854663 GCF_000687185.1 Egretta garzetta
CTTACAATGCATGTTAATATTGGAGTCTCAAAGGGCCATCCACCTGACTTGAACCCTGAGGTTCATCCTGCTTTGAGCAGGGGTTTAGGCCAGACGCCCTCCAAAGGACCCTTCCAAACTAAATTATGTTGTAAACAACTACAATGACTGGAAGCTCAACTTCAATTCTGCCATTTTACGCAGATACCACCAAAACACAGTATTGTTGTGTAATAATATCAATCTTTTTTTTTTTTTTTTTCCCTTCCACAACTGAACTGTCGGGATCTAGCAACTCCCTTGAAACTAAATTAAACTGTTGCAACAGCCTGATCCATCTCTAGAAAACTCTTGCACAGACAACTTCTACACCATAGCAGGCATTTTGGCAGTGCAGTCTTCTCTTGTGAAATTACCTCTTAATTTACGCAAGGGCTGTCCAATGAAGTCAGTGGTCAGAAGCATAAAATCAGGGTCCTGGTCAGCAGCAGCTGTATACTGTCACTTCAAGCAGTGTGACAGCGTTCTTCAGGTGCATTTCATGGTAAGCAACAATTTATAAGAAATTAATTAAGGCCTAGAGATCCTGAGAACGCAGCTTCTTACCTAAACTATGCTAGAGTCCACAGGACTTGCCAGACTAAGTTCCATTTGCTCAGTTACACAGAATGTTTTACCAGTGTTACAATGTATCAACATCTTACTATTTATTTCCCAAACAGTTACAACAGAATCCACAATATCACCGAGAGGTTCAGCAAGATGCTACATCATTTAGGTGCACTGCAGAGCATTCACATACCAGCAAGCAACCTGTAATACAACTTAGGAGCAAATCATGGCACGATACCCACAACAGGGCAGAGTTAAGGCTGAATACAATATTAGCCATCTTCTTCCTAGATGTGCACAGTGCACTTTGCCTTCTTCTGCCATCATTAATACTTCAAAATGAAATACACACACTGTTTCTCTAAGAAATGTATTGCTAAAACCAGCAGAAACTGTAGAATAAAAATGTATTTCACATTGAGTACCCATTAAAGCAACATGTTGCTACAAAAAAAAAAAAAAAGTAAATCACTATTTATGGCATTTGCACATTGAATGCAATGGATTCCAAGGTATTTTCTGAAGCTGTAGGACTGCAGGCTAGAACAGTATTCCTGCAATTCTTCCTGAATTATGCAATATATTTATTATTATTATTGTCAAATAATAGCTTTTAGTCCAATGCAATCTAGTTGTTAAAGAAATTAAAATAAATAAATCCCATCAAAAAGTAGCATTCATGTGGGATATGTAGCATGCAGGTTTCACGCATCAGGAAAAAAAACTCCCATGAATTGAACTAAAAAATTAATCCGAAAGAATTGCAAATTAGGCCGTGCATTAAAAAAAAAAAATAAATAAAACCAACCAAACCCCAAAAAACAAATAACACACGCACAACTCGATTTGCACAATGCAGGCAATTGTTCCTCGGCCCAGGAG
>NW_009260413.1:1855388-1855740 GCF_000687185.1 Egretta garzetta
CGGAGGGGCCAGGCACGCTCCCAGCAGATGTGCCGGAGACTGACAAATGACCCCTCCATCCACCCCCCGCTCTCCTTAAACCAACCCTGGGGCCAAGCAGGGGCAGGGTATTTTTAGGTCCCTTCCCCTCCCCTCCGCCTCCCTCTCAATAGCTGCCGAGCGCTTAATACAAGGAGAAGGGGGGAGAGCGAGCGGCAGAAAAGTTAACTGTTTTGCGAAGCGGGGAGAAAATGGGCAGGGAGGGGGGAGGGAGCGGGAAGGAGCAGGGCAGGGTGAGCTGTGCCGGGGATGTGCGTGTGCGCCCGCCGGTGCCTGCGCACGGGGTGCCCGCAGGCGGCGGATCGCGATGCAC
>NW_009260413.1:1856262-1856812 GCF_000687185.1 Egretta garzetta
CCCAACACAAATGCACAATCACGGGCGAGGGGAGGGAGAGGGAGGAAAGGGCGAGAGACGCGAAGAAAGAAGGGGGGAAAGGAGAGAGAGAGGAAAAATTAAAAGGGCACAAGGCTGTTCATCACCAACATGGCTGCCTTAGCTCAGACCTAAAAGAGGAATAACCCAGGCTGTGTCTTTGTCAGTTTCACCTCTGTAACCCTAAACTAATGCACGAAACGACGGAGGCGGCTGCAGAGGGGAAGGAGACGGGGAGAGGAGGAAGGAGAAAATGGCAAAAAGAGGGGGCACTTACGTGAAGAGAGGCGCTTGGGCTGCTCCTGCTTCCTCCTGGGCATTTTCCCCCTTTTTTCACATTCTCCTCCTTGGTTTAACGGGAGATCAAATAAGACCGGGAGGGGGGGGCACAGACAGGCACAAAGCCGGGGCCCCCGGGGGAGCTGCTAAGCGGGGCGGGTTTTCCCTCTTCGCCGGGGGAAAGGGGGCTGAAGCCGGTTTTCCCGGAGCCACCGCGAAGGGCTCCCTCTCCCCCTCTCTCTTTCCTTTTTTC
>NW_009260413.1:1857351-1858979 GCF_000687185.1 Egretta garzetta
TACAGCTCCCTCCGTGCCAAATTAAGTGTACAAAATAAGCAAGAAAGGACGGTGGGCAAGTTGGTATGTGGATACGCTGCTCCGGTACCAGGTTCTGACAATTTCTAGTGCAGGTTTTAAAAAGTGGAAAGAATGCGAGCAGCGTGAACAACACAACTCCTTGAGAAGTGTGTGTGCATGTGTGTGTGTGTGCAGAGGGGGGGAGGAAATCAAGATTAGGTCACCCCTAATGGTTGATTTAACTGCTACATGATACTCCTACAGTGCACACAGCAATCTGGACTTCTGAAATTTACTTTTTTTCCTGCTGTAATGCAGGTATATGAAGCTTTATCCTGAAGCAATTCCAGCGTGCATTATGAAGCCAGGATAGCAGTTTTCATTAACTGATACATACTTTCATTACTTCACAAATCACACAGCTTTCTTCAAAGACAGACATGAAGGTGGGGGAAAAAAAAATAGAAGAGGGATTGGGTCTCACTAAAGCACAAAAGGTACTTCGTGAAAGAGAAGTGCTCTCTTTGTGACTTGCAGTCATTTGGATAAAAGTTCACACAGAGGTTGTTAATGATTTAAACTCTAAAACCTGTTACTACAATTGAAGTAAAATGGTTTGAAGCACGGTTGTTTCATATAGCGCTCTCTTTGTGTAAGAAAACTTTGAACTTGGCAGAATACATAATCTAAATCATGAGTCAGATGTTGCAAAAATACATGTTAAAAAAATGCATTATTCTAGCATGTATACCTGGTAGAATTTTTTTGCTTTTGACAACCTGACTCATCATTTTATCACATCATTTTTTATCTTAACTTCTAAATACCTTTTGAAAAAAAATTAAACAACTGTCTAGTAAAACACAAATCAGCAGATTTGCAATCTAAGTCTTTTAAACAGTCAGCTTATAACCAACTCAAGTTAGGATGGTTTCAAATAATATTATACCCATTTTACAGCCATTACTATCTTTTCTACAGGAAAAAACCCCACAAAATAAGTTTTAAAATATTATATACATGAGAATCTCATGTTCACCAGCATGCATGAGTGATTCTGAGTTTTAAAACCATATGCACAGAGTACACTTCTACTGAGACAAAATAGACTCTTCCTGACTTCAGCTGGTTTATCAATCTTACAATACAGCTAAAATACTTCATTTTCATGGAGAGATTCACTTATTTTTAATCCAGCAGTAAAAACCAAAGTGTATAGCTGACAGAAACAGGGCTGAAGATGAGTCCAAACAGCTACCTTACACTTACTCATGGTCAAGAGTACCACAGTCAGATTTCCCTCAGAATACTTAGGTCCTGTCTTTTTCTTCAGTTCTCCAGATTACGCTGGTTTGGGAGATTTGTATAGCATTAGTAACGATAACCAAAAATATCAGAGGCATTCTTTACTACTGCTCACAAACCTCAATTTTTACATGCCTGGGACTAGCAACAGAACTTTGTTCACGAGTAAGAGTTGCAGCGCTAAACCCTTCTTAATTATTTTTTAAATACACTCTAATGGCAACTGTGTTGAACTAAGCCAGCTTTGTGAGCAGCAGCTTTCTGTCCGTCTGAATGATCCCATCTGTGCAGGAGGCCGCAAAGTAGCCATTTCGGAAAGGGAA
>NW_009260413.1:1858997-1868219 GCF_000687185.1 Egretta garzetta
TGACCCCCCCCTGCTGCGACAGCCCTTCTTCAGGTGCTCTAGGAGAACGGGATGTGGGAAATACTGCGTTCTGCATCATCGCTCTTTCCACCCTCTATTCTTCATGCATTTCTGGCTTAATGTTGACATTGTCAGCATTCGTTTACAATATGCTGTGTGGGTTTTTCTCCCCTCCATCCTTTGAAACCCCCTTTAGGGGAGTTGAGATGGCTGCAGAAAGACATTACAGGAACACAGCTCTCTGAAAGGGCCATGGGGACTAGCAAGCAATAGAACAGCACTGAATCTCTCTGAGGGTGACCTTGGCTTCAATAGATGGCCCAACAGTTTGCCTAAGAGTTTAGTGGGCCAAGCCTTAAGCCTGTTCTGCAGTGAAAGAAATCCCAATGGCTGAATAAGTTATCGGGGAGAAACTTCATATACTCTACCTTTGAAGAGTTTCTAATCTCACACCTGGAAATACTCTGTATGGGTACAACTTGGTTCTTCATATCTATCCTGGCTAACTGCATTACTCCATATGTTGTCCTAGCCAATAGATTGTATCCAGCCATCACATCGAAACTAAAGACACATCAGTCCTAACTTTACATTCTTTTATATATTGGTTTAAGGAAGATGACTAAGGGCATCATGCCATTTTAAAAATAATTTTCCATTATGTGTTTGGTGGTATAGTAGGAAAAAGAATGAAGCCAACTGACCATACATTTGAACATTTCTAGTCCAAACACAAGAAAATAGTTGCAAGGCTTCCACAGATAACATAATATAAATAATGCATTGCTTCTGCAGGTCCTGCTATTAATAAGTAATGATTGTATGGCACCTTCCAAACACCAAACCTAGTTACACATATGAATTAAGTTCAGCCTCAGAAACCACTTTTGAACAAAGTAAATATTTTCTTCACTTACACATGAGAAAAATGAAACAAATTGAGTAAATAAGATTTTACACAGTAATAAATGATGTAACATTCTTAAAACCTTTGTAGGGTGTCTAGCATCCAGGTTATCTCTTATGTAACAAATACTTGAAAATGTTGCTAAACAGAAACTTAAAAATTAGCTGACATCCTTGCTTTATTCTTTAAAACTTTAAAGAGTTCTGTTTGCAGGCCCAGAATTTTTTTTTTTTTTTTTTTAAAAAGTGTACTGAGTAGAAAAACGGGACCATTTTAACCAGTTCTTGGGCCCCAGACCAAACTGTGGGATTAGGCCACCTCTGCTTTAAGTATGGCTGACCAAAATGATGGTCAGGTTAGCTGTGTGTCCCTGTGCACGCAGAGGAGAGCTACCCCGGCTCCACGGGCTCACTTCAACGGTTTCCCTTTCGTTAGATTCATTTCCTATTGAACATAGAAGATACTTGCCTATAGCCTCTGTATCTTCAATACGTAATGAGGCACACTTTTTCATGGAAATTACCCTCTCTCCCCCCACACCTCTTGAAGGGATACCCTCCATGGCCTAAACTCCTCCTCTTTTCTATTTTAACTAATGTCAACATTTCTACACTCAGCAGCAACTTTGAATCAATCCTGCAAACAAGATCTGCTTTCAAACTTCTCTTTGCTCTAAAGCATTTAGGAGGCAAACACCAGGGGATGAACAAATCCATAGGATAACAGCTCATGGATACTAGCATCCATGTTTGCAAAAGCTCTGTAAACAAATAACATTAAGTAATGGATTTGTAATAATAATAAATAACAACAAGTTAGTGACTGGTGAGACCACCAGCCATTTTCACAAAGGCCAATAAACAATGATCAGAAGTCATTAGTATCTGATGATTATTACCCTTGGGACAGATAACAAACAATTACAAAGCAGGAGGTGGAGTTGCATAACTGGTGGATCCTAAATGACAGACAGGATTTAGCTTTTGTAAAAGGCAACCAAATTCTTCTTCCCCAAAGCTTTTAACCTCTTCCTTCTTAAAATGAAAGGAAAATGAAAAGGCCATACTCAGTGAACCATCACAGCAACCTAGACAAGAACTCTTTTTGCAACCCTTGAAATCACTGGCAGTGCTCTCCCAACTCTTTAGCTGCCTGTGCCAGGCTTGTGAACAGAGATCATGTTGAATCGGGAATGTTCTTCAAGACCAAGATTTTTGTGAATCCCACTACAATCTTGCGGCCTCAGAGCGGAGAGGCATCAAGAAGGAAGAGTGCAATATATCCTGCATCTCTTAGCTATACCACAACTGGTTTTCTCAGAATCTTATCCAAATCCTGGCAAACAAACTAGCCATAATAATTTTATAATAATTTCAACATGATGCTTCTATTGAAAATGCAAATTTAACGTGTAAATACTTCTTCAGAAGAACCACGGTGTCTATATTTTTCAGCTGTTATTATAGCACACTACCTAGGAAAGGTGATATAGCTCCTAATTTCAATAAAAAAAAAAAATCAATACTTAAAGCTGCTGGCCTTAAACCCATGCTGATATATAATCCTAGATTTTGCAGGCCAGAAATACATTGTTTATAGGTCTGGAGAGAGATTACACTAGTGTCCACAAAATACTCAATATATATACTTGGGATATAATACTACGGGATGTTTCTTCAGATTTAGCAAGGAGGCCTCATGATTCTTATCTTACCATAAGTGCAGCTAGCTTTTAAATTCCACAGTTCACTATACCACCTCTTCGCACCCCTTTTCCATATGCACATTTTGCAAAAAAACTCACTTGAGCCTACGACTGTTAGACTTAAGTCTACATATACTTGAAATGCAGAATTTCTCCCCCAAATCTGAGCCAGCAACATCTTGCCCAATACAGATTAAATATAGAAAAAACAAATTAATATTTTAGAACATAAAATACTAAACAACTTCTGAACTGATGAGAAGAATTTGTTTAGTCAACTGGGGACTGGAACACTTAGCTCAGGGCTATTACAGTTACAAAGGTGGAAATTAAAAAAAAAAAAAAAAAAAAGGATAAGTATCTGGTCAAAATCCTGATCTTTTTGCACCTTTTCCCATTCTCCATTTAAATGCATTGAAGTTAATAACTTTACCCCATCCTAAGAATGGTTTAAGTTAAATCAGAGTGAGACCCAGAGCACTCCTTCTGTCACTTTGCTTCTACCTAACATTTTGTTAGTCACTAGTTAATTGAAGGTTTAGGCACATGCTTATTAGCAAACACCTGCCATGGTTTAAGACATTGCCACCCTCCTGGAGATGCTAACTTCTTCCACCCCCAAACCAGCAAAACAGAAAGCATTTGGCCTCCTCATCTGCTTCAGTGTGAAGTCTTGCAGCTTAGTTAAGTAGCAAGGCAATAGCATTTTAAGCCACAGCTGTTTGCTAAATGAAAGTGTGTCTAAGTTCTTAAACACCTTGTTACATATAGGTTGAGAGGCAGAGTCTCTGCTGCACCAGCAAGGTGGCAAATTCCTCAGGGAAATCAGTTCTGGTTTCTCAATTCACTAGCTAGTTTTCTGTTAAAACACTAGAGTAATACTGAGACTGCTCTGGACCCCAAGAACTGGCAAGATCCCAAGGAGCTCATCTACTGTCTAGGACTGTGCATTTACCAAACTCCTCTCTCTTTCTGACATAGCACCTTACCAGAAAGGAGGAAGACAAGCACAGAAGTGGACGTTAGCTGTGCAAAGAAGGCATAGTTGGCATCAGTAATACCTTAACAGCTTAAAAGAAGGGTGAGATAGAATAGAAGGGCAATTGGGAGACAAAACATGGTGGTGCTGAGATGTTATGTTCCCAGGGAAAAGAAACACATTAAGGAAAGGGAGAGGAGGCATACATGGAGATCAAGCTTCTAGCAGACTTCACCTGCCCTGTGTGATGAATTTCACATGGCATTCAGCTATCCTTCACCACACTGCACGTCCTCAGTAATCAGCCCTCACCCACTGGCAGGCAGAAGGGTTTGGGCTGCAAGTCAGCCTGCTGTCACTACTGCCTGCTGAGCGTGAAGTCATGTGGCCAGCCCCCTCCGGTAGGGAATATCTTCTTGCACTGGCACTTCCCCATCATACCAAACAGCACAGAGGAAAAGGTTATTTGTCTTTTGAGATACTAGGAATAAAGTATAGCCTCCTCAACCCCTGCTGACACGGTTTGATGAAAATACTCTTTCTAGACCCTACTTTTCAACAACACTAAGGCCAGCCAGTGTTTTCAAGTTTGTAGTTTACAGTAAGATGAAAATTATTTGCCCATAAGAAGCAGAATCATAGAATTGTTTAGGTTGGAAAAGACCCTTAACATCATCAGGTCCAACTGTTAACCTAACACTGCCAAGTCCACCACTAAACCATGTCCCTAAGTGCCACATCTACACGTCTTTTAAATACCTCCAGGGATGATGACTCAACCACTTCCCTGGGCAGCCCATTCCAATGCTTGACAACCCTAATAACAGTGAAAAATCACACACAGAGCAGCATAAAACATCATGAGTAGGAAGAAAGGAAAACAGGTAATGCCTGGAGGGAAGCAGCTTACATTTCCACACAAAAAAGCTGAGGGATAAACCCTCAACAAGTTTGAAGATGATATAAAACTGGAAGGAGTGGCTGATACACCAGATGGTTGTGCCACCTTTCAGAAGTACTACCTTGACAGGCTGGAGAAGTGGGCAGAGAGGACTCTCATGAAGTTCAAAAGGGGAAATGCAAAGTCCTGCACCTAGGGAGGAATAACCCCAGGCATCAGCACATTCTGAAGGCCTACCAGCTGGATAGCAGCTTTGCCAAGAAGTACCTTGGGATCCTGGTAGACAACAAGCTGACCACAAGCCTGCAGTGCACCCTCGCAGCCAAGAAGGCTAACATTAGGAAGATTGTTGCCAGCAGGTCTAGGGAGGTGATCCTGCACCTCTGCTCAGAGCTGGTGAGGCTGCATCTGGTGTGCTGCATCTCATTCAGGGATCCCCAGTACAAGATAGATCTGGATTTACTGGAGCAAGTCCAGCACAGGGCCACAAAAATGATTAAGGGACAGGAGCATCTGTCATATGAGGAGAGGCTGAAAGCGCTGGGACTGTCTAGCCTTGAGAAGAGAAGGTTCAGGAGATCTTATCCATTTGTACAAATGTCTGATGGGCAGGAGTGAAGTGGAAGAAGCCAGACTCTTCTCAGCAGTGCTCAATGTCAGGATAAAAGGCAACATGCACAAATAAAAAAAACCAAACCAACAACAACAACAAACAACCAAAAAAACCCCAAAACCCCCAAACAAATGGAAAATTCCATCTGAACACAAGAAAACAATTTTTTACTGTTAGGTTGTTAGGTCAAACACTGGCACAGGTTGTCCAGAGAAGTTGCCTGAACAACCCACTCTAGCTGACACTGTTTGAACAGTGAGGTTGGACTAGATAATCTCAAGAGGACCCTCCCAACCCACATGGTCCTGTGAAAGTATTGTACCATGAGCATTTACTATTTCCTATACACGGTACTCCTGTCTGGTTTTATGGGTGTAGTTTACAGAATACAAATATTCCACTCTGCTTTTTTAGCTACTAGGACTCTTAACCGAAAATACCCTTATGATATCTGGAATTCTTTAATGTCCAAATACTTATTTTTAGAATTCCTACTGGTTTACGAGCTACTTCCTAACAGAAAACATTCACTAATATTCCAAAACTATGGTTGGTGTTTCGCTCCCTCACTCTTCTTCCCTCAATATGGTTCCACCATGAAGATTTTACAAACTAAATAAAACTATGAGATAACTGCAGAGCAGGTGGAAGAGTGACTGCATTTTTGACCCCTCTAAAATGGATGCAGTGGAAGTTTGCTCTCTTTTTTTCTTAGACTTAGACTTTTCTTAGACATTTGCAAAGCATCATTACCTCCACCTTTCAGTTGGGGACATGCACTCTGCCTCCAACAGCAGCGCATGGTAGGTCACTAACAAAGCTAGATGTAGAATTTTAAGGCTGTTGTTCCCAGCAAACCACTATCACCAGCACATACCTGATGTGTAGGTGATGTGGCCACAGGATTTAATTGCTTTTCTTGCTGACCTGCACCCATGCTTCCTCTGTGCAATTCTCTTTTACCAGTAAGCATACAGCTTACGCGTATATCCCCTCATATATGTTGGCTGCTTGCCCTAAAGGTTGCTATTTCATGGAAATAAAATTCACGAGGTACCCACATAATTTGATTTCTTTTTACTCTTATTCTCATTTAGAGTTTGGGACAGCTACCGATACTGATGTACACTGAAAAACACCCACTGATTCCAGTGGCGTTATTCCAGACCTAGGCTGCTCGACACTGCGTAGAGGTCATGGCGGCTCTCGGCAAAGAGTCGGCATGCTCTTGCCTGCAGAGGGAGTAACAGCCCCATGCAACACGCTCTTGCACACCTCTTTCCCCCCAACTGGAGCAACAAACAAACAAAATGAAGGAGTTGTTGGGCAGGCGTTTTGCCCCTCTGTATGCTTCCCTCCTCGAAAAGCAGCTGTATGGATGAAGAATTGAGGGTCTGAAAATAGAAGAATACACTAGAAAGCACTTGAGTGAGTCTGTTTATCCCTTCATATATGCCCCACAAAACACCCCACATTTTTGTATTAAAGAATAAAATGGGGAAGAGACAAGCCAAAGCACTCTTAAAGTGAGTACTTCTTCCATATTCCCTACATGGTGAGGATTTTGCACAAACCAAATCGATGGAAGCTGGCAGAAGCCTGAACAGTAAATATTCCCTGCCTGGGCAGAGAAAGTAGGGATCTCCCACTTAGTCTCGTGAAGGTCATCAAGCAGAGGATAAAAGGGAAAAATCAAAGTGAACTACTACTAGAGAAGAGCTCCAGCAAGGCAGTTGACTTGTGCAAGACCTAGCAGATTTAAGATGTTTTTGTTGGGTTTTCTTGGAAACCTTTATTATATTTGGGAGGGTTTATTCATTCCAATGTATTGAATAGCAACTAATGAGGAAACAAGTAAGCCTTCTTGGTCTCTATAACCATCAAGTTAGGTGGCCTCTACCCCAGTGTGCTCAGAACAGTGGCCATCAGAAACAAAACGTTTTGGCTGCCTCGTGAATCCTACAAGAGCTGTATCAAGTCAA
Source organism: Egretta garzetta (assembly GCF_000687185.1). Lineage (NCBI taxonomy): Eukaryota > Metazoa > Chordata > Aves > Pelecaniformes > Ardeidae > Egretta > Egretta garzetta. Next base: position 1,866,085 of record NW_009260413.1, read on the forward strand.
CTCAGGAGGAAGGTACCATGATGCTTTCATTTACATGGGGGGAAAAAAGCAAAATCAGTGGCTTTTAAATCATCAGCTGAGTAGCAAAACAATTGGGAAGAAGGCCAAGAAGGTACTCAAGTGCAGCTTTCCAAGAGAAAACAGCATCAGGGAAGGTACTGCAGTGGAGCTGAGATTAGGAAGAAACAGTGTGGAATGTCTTTCTGATCTTCTAGTGTAAAAAAAGGAAGTCTGCTCAGTGGAGAAGAGTAATGCAGAAAATATGGCAGGAACTTTCCTTTTCAGGCTTACCATGTTTATATGATTCATACAACCCTTCAGTCCCCACAGCTGTGATGCCACGTCAGACATAATTACTTCTGCTGCCCAAGTGGGTACGCTAATCAAGGAAGCTGGGTCAAGTCTGACCCCCACCTACTTCCCCCCCTTCCATAGCTTTTAATTAACTTATTAAAAATGTTGAGAGCTCATCACACTCTTCACCAGAGAATATAAAAATATGAAGACTGTCATTCTGCATTGCTGACATTGTTGGAGATCTTCACAGCACACCGTCTTTTACCAAAGGTCCTGCTTTATTCTCTCAGTGCCTATATATTATTAAAAAGAATAAAGTCCAACAAGTTACCTGGAGCTAGACGCTCCAAGTTCCAAAATACAAAACAAAAAAAAAGAAAAATGAAATTAAAACATCACCTACAAACCACTCAAAAAACCCCTGAAGATCCTAAAAAGATGAAGGTATTTTAGGTTGCAAAGAAAGTCTTAACACTTCCTGGCTTGACAGCTCAAACATTTCAGCTGACTGAAATTGTCACCCTACCATGTAATAAGAGAGAATATCTAACTTACAAACCTTTTACACTTAGGGGCCGTCTCTCTTCCCCAAGTTACCTCTGAACTGTTGCCTCATCCAGTTCTTCACTCCTCCCTGTTTCTCCCATTTTACACTTACGACTGAGGCACATCCCTCCCCTTCATCCTGCCCCAGAACATTCTTCTAACCTACATGAACTCCTGAACTTTGTAGTCTTCCCCTGATCCTATCTATTTCAAAGCTTCTAGCTTCATTTGTTGCTAAAAATCAACCATCCTTACCAAACTCTTTCCTATCTCCAAGTTACTGTGCCTTCAACAACTTCCTATAGTATGAAGACATCTTTGTCCAGTGTCTTTCGAAATGGACTGCCTATACTTTTCAAACTGACCTTTGGCAAATTGCACATCTCCAGGTCCTGTTAAAGTCTCCCATTATCCCAGTGACACTGTCCCCAGTGAGGCTTCCCATACTACCAAGCATCTTATTCTTTTTAGCCTCTCCTTGGAGAACTGAGCCTTGGATTTTTATTGGCACAGTAAAGCCATCTTACATAAAAAATGGTAACGTGATTTTGCCACAGAGTTAGGAGGGAAAAAAAATATTAAAGAAACCTTAAGGGCCTTTAGAGCTCTATCCTAAGGGCCTAAGCTCTGTACCTTCTCAGACCCCCAGACTGAAGCAGCTGTGCTGGCAGACACTTGGAGTAAAGGCGCTTCTTGCTTGGCCCACATCCAAGAGGCAGGCAACCCTTCAGGCCTTGCTCACCTGTCCTTTAAGAAAGGCAATATCCTAACTCCTGTGTATTCAAAATCCTTTTCACAAAAGGGAGAAGGTCTGCTGAGGGAAAAGGCTGTGTCAATACACAGAGGATGACAAAGTCACAAATGCAGAAAGATTAGGTTACAGGCCAATACTTGTTTCCTAGTGATAAGGCTAAGAATACTGAAGATAAGACAGTGACTTATTTATGGGTGCAGGAATAAAAATCCTGCACGAACTTAAGTGATTTTTACATCTTACCAAGCAAGGACAAGCTCATCATTCAATCAGCCCAAGGCACGGCTACCTTTGCAAACCCACCACACCTCTTTGATGCATTTGAGCAGAGGGAAGCCGGCGCCAGGAGAGATGAGACAGCCCACCTACAAGCAGTACCCGCTCCTCCCAAGCGCCCCTTTGGCCCTGCAGGTCTCCTCCCCGAGGTTTGAGGGGAGCCCTTCTGGCACAGCAGCCTCCTGCCTTTGCCTTTAAGAGCGGGGCGGCGGCTGGCGCCCCTCTCCCCTCCGCCCGCTCCCCTGCCCTGCCGGGGCGGGCA
>NW_009260413.1:1868259-1885771 GCF_000687185.1 Egretta garzetta
CCGCGGTGGCGGGAGCCGCGCCGCAGCGGCACCGTGGCGTGCCCTCCCGGGAGGGCAACGCTAACGCAGAGCCGCCTTTCAACGGGGGGGCCTGGAAGTCATCTCCTGGCGCGCACGATAGGCAGCGCGTTTGGAAACGAGTGGAGCGTGTGCCCCGCCGTGGTGCGGTATTGGAGGCCCCAACTTAAGCTTTCCTTGCTTCTGGTTTTATCTCCGCTTCTTACAACGTGATTCTTAACGTGGTTTTGATGGAACAACGCTCCATTCAAAGGAAATGTTTACTTTCCTTTGTATTTTTTTTAATAGTACCATTAAAAAAAACCCCACCAAGTCCCCTGGAAACACATGCAACAGTCAGTCATGCTGCTGTTTCTGCTTCTTGAAGTTAAGGATGCTGAATCACTAAAAATTAGATGATTAAAGCAAAGTTTCAGGCAGGCCTTTACTACAGTTTCCACAACATGGTAGCTAATGTCAGCTTCTGAGTAAACTAACACAAGAATTAAGGAGGGGAAAAAAAGCAGCTCAGAAGAATTCATCAAATTCATCTTAAAAATAACCCAAGCTGGTTGATAGCTTGTTTGTGCGGCGCAATTTGTGCCTCACCATGTGCTCAAAGACGCTCTGTTTAGCAGCCAACTTTTTCCTTTTGCTCAATTAAAACTCCCAACGTGTGTAGCAATATTTTAAAGAAAATGATGTAGTAGAACAGCATGTCCACCTGTGCTTGTAAAGTCTCCCTGCGTACTCTACTAGATTCTCGCTGAATCAGAGCTGTCCCTTAGCGCCTTCCCCACACCTCACAAGCTTCCCCAGTCTGATACCACATAACATCCGCTGCTGGACTTGAGCAGTAGCTTTCACCTGGGCCATTTTCATGTGGATTTAGCTGTGGAACTGCTTGTTATTGACGCAGAAGACGTGATTTAACACAGAAGATGCCAGTGAGACTCTAGAGGGGTTATGAATTTCACCCATTAATCTCAAACCAGTCAAACGTGCAAATGTTAATGCTGTTAACCATTCAACTGCCAAAAAATTTCCCTGGTACTGCAATTTCTCCCCCAAACCTTTCTTCACAAGGTATTCATGAATGTTACTACCCACCAGGAAAGCACAGACAGCAACTGCTGCTAAAACACACACACTCCGTAGCAGCATCAGAGAAAGAATTGGACACAAAAATTAGGATATAGATAACCCCACATGGTAAGTTACTGTGGTTTAATAAGTTGCTGTTCATCAGCTGAGCTTCCCCTAACTGCCCTTGCGCACCCTCTTAGGCTGTTAAAATAGCAAGGACAATGTGTTAGACTAAAATACCTTTGTTTCACTTCAGATGTGCCAGAGATGAGAAAAGCACACAGCCAGCTACCTCATTATGCCATTGTAACTCAATAGCCTGCAATAGTCAGTACAGTCCTAAACCAGTACATTTTTAAAGTTCTGAATTGGAGGACACATACTGGAAATAACGAGTCACTCTGAATGTGCCAACTCATCCTGGATTCAAGAGCCAAGTTTTCAGTTGTCACTATTAACCTTTTTTAGTTCTACCATTTTTATTGTCTTTTTGATGACCATTTACTGAGCCTCTAGGAAATTCCTACTTTTACCACTGAAAACAGGCAGTGATTTCCTCAGGTCCGCACCTTCTACTTGTTCATTTGATTTTATTATGTTGGTCATAGCAATTACATTGGTGACAGCTGATGCAGTCATGTTTGAATGCGAGAAAAAGCATCACACAATGCACAAATACAGAAAAGTTCGTTTAAAAAATGGGTCTTTTTGTAGTCTCACCTCTAGGGCAGAATCCAGAATTGTGTTAGGCTACTGAGGTCCCTACATAGCTCATGACTCTACATGCCTTGGAAGCAGATCTGTGACCAACCCATGCACTGCAAAGCTGCCTAGGGTTAGTAGGAAGTGGATTTTACTCTTAGTATTTTTTTAATGCATTTTCCTCAAAAAGTTTCCCCATCCTACATAGCCAAATATCAGGTAACATAGGCACACTATTTTATAAAGTGTAAGTTATGGGCGGGAAGCCGTTCCTTCAAGAAAGAAACTGAACTTAGCTCACCTGTGTCCTGGAGTTCACTGACCAGTGGTCCACAGTATGAAAGACTGTGTGTCATCAGCTCTTCTGTTAGCTTCTTCCCTTTGCCTCTGCTCCTTTGATCTGGAAGAAAACAGTAGCAACCAATGCCTTTTCTGAGCAGCCCAATCACTTACCACTGCCTCCATCAATGGAGGCTGGTGGACATGTTCTTGATTTGGCTCAGGCTAAACTACAATCACTGGTCAAACTGTGTAGTAGGGGTCTGTCTCAGTTTGAATCTTGAGAACTTTTAACAATCAAAGCTAAGTTTAGGTGCTTCCAGAGCTAAATAGCAGCTGAAGCTTTTTTTCTCCAATTGCAGTCTTAGATGTAGGTAAGGTTTAGGTTGGGGGGAAGGAGGCTGGGTAGGTTTGGGGGTTTTGCTTTGAGTTTGTTGGGGGGTTTTTTGGAACAGCTGTTGAATGCTAGCCCCCAAACACAGTCTGGGCAGACAGAAGCATGGGGCAACTCATTGTATCTTCACCACCACCACTTTCAATAGTTTAATTTATTTATGTAGAAGAGAAATACTAATAATCTTTCATGGGCATTTGATGGAAACATCCTGTACAGATACAGAACAAACGCTAAGGAGCTAAAACAACAAGGTTGTGCCGTTAATCTTCAGCTACCTTCCTGTCAGTCTGCCTCAGACTGCATCTTCACTGCAGGGAAGTTCTCCTGGTCACCAGTCTCTGCCTCTCCATGCATCAGAGTTTCCTTCTGAAGGAAACCAGGCAGGCCAGAAGACAACACATACCAGCTGTCATTCCAACACAGACTCAGGTGGCAATCAGGCTGCTTATCCAGTGACCAAGACTTACAGGTGTAGCCAATCAAAGTATTATTTTTCCTCTCCTTTTGTGGAACACCTCAGCATTCTTGGGTGGGTGTTAGGGAAAAACATAGATCAAATCCTTATGTTGAAATCCTACCAAGTACATTCCTGTTCTGCTTTAGAGGATATGCCCACTAGCCAGTACATATATAACTTGGTTTGGGATATTCAGCTGGTCAGCTAAGTCAACACTGCTAGAGAAAACTGACTTCTGATAAAATAACAGTCCTCTGCGCACTTTTCCCAAACGGTATTTTTTTCCAAATGAAAAACAGCTTTTCCTCAGGCTTCTTAATAGGCACGAACTCAAATTTTAACAGTTTTTTTTTTCAATTGTCTTGATGAAGCCATTAGTTCTGTGAACTTGTTTTCTAGGCTCATATATCTTTTACTGACTACCACAGCTCTCTGGAGATCAGCAAGACTGGAAACAGAAGAACTATTCTGCAAAAAAAAATCTCCCCAAGAAGTATCTACATAAACAGAAATGGCTATCATGGCAACATGAGATGAGAGTGCCTGTATTACCACTGACATAGTACCGGCATTTTACAGAAAGACCCTTTTCTGCTGCAAGTTCCTCTTTTTTTTTTTTTAAGCGGGTTTTTCTACTGTACCTGAGTACATATCCACAAATATTTTATACAGTTATTTAATGCATTTAGATCAGCAAGCAGTGCCTGAGGGGCTGGAAAAACTCACCATTCATTTGCTTGAATGGTCCTTCCATGCATCCATCCTCATCAGCCAAATCCTACTTTTTTAGTCACACCTTTTAAAAGGAAGTACCACAGGGATTTATGAGCCCTGCTTCCCATACTGAAAAGCTGGGAAAGGGAAGGAACCAGCTACTATCATTGGCCAAAAAACCCCAGAAGTCAACAGTTCAGCTCTAAGCAGCAGCACAACTGTTGCACGTTTGCCATAATTAGTAATTACAGTGAAATCCTGGTCCCAATTCAATCAATGACAAAATCCTCACTGATCTGCTCATAGCTGGGGTTTTGCTTGTAGAGGCTAATGATTCTAGCTCTTGTGCACCAAAGCAAAATTGTTCCAAGGCTTGAGCCACTTTACTGCCCCTAACTGCTCTTTCCATCCCTTTGCCAGAAGTCAATTTTCCCATAAGAGAGTCAGCAGAATTAATCATATACCTTCACCTTAGCCACTGCATTTTGCAGTTCAGGTGTTAAGACACAGTCAGGCCAACTCAGCTGGCTGCTCCTGATCCAGATTAAGTGGTGGTTGACCCGTTTCTGATGCCCTGGCACCCCTCCTCCTGATTCTGTTCTGTTGATCTCACTTCTTGCCTTACGATTTTCCAGTTCAGCTTTGCAATCTTATTGTTTTAGGGGCTTTTTTTCTACTTTAAGAAACACAAAACTTAGGGTGATATATTAAGTTTTTGCTGGGGACTGTGCTGTGTAGATCACAGCATGTACCAGAGGAACACAGGTAAGCTGTCAGAGGTTGTGTGTCTCCTCTCAGTTCTCCCCTCTCAAACCAACTCCAGCCAATCGAGCCACTTTGTTGTTGACAAAGTTTCAGACATGCAATAGTGTTAGGTTTTGTTTCAAAGCTTTTTGAAATTAATGGAAGATAGCAGCCTCAGGGAGTATTAGCCAGTAGATAGCAAATGCAAATTCTGCTAGTCTTCATTATGATAGAGAGACAATAATTTAATGTAACCTAGATTTCTAGGTTACCTGTTGTCAAAAGAGAGAGTTAAGCAGTACCAGCTGGCAATTGTTCCCCATCCTGTGGAAGGTACAATGAATTTATCTGGATAAGCCTTTCTCTCTCTGTGGACTACAGAGGGAACTGAAAGACTGGTTCAGCCCCAAACATCAAATCTGTAGGTACCTAAACCTAAAGGAAAACTCCAACACTTAAAAATCCGTTATCATTCCGTCACTCATTTAACTAAAAAGAATGCCATTTAACTAACAGGAGTGCTGTGTCCAAAGCCATCGTGCATAATCTGACACAGCCTAGTAACATGGTATGGTTTGACATTCAGTGCCAGTACAGTTTGAACAAATGTAAGCAATTGCCACCCACCTTGTCTGTCATTCCTCCTTTTCTGCACCACACTAGCAAAAGCATTTGTGTAGCACACAGTGAACAAGATTGGACAACAGATGTTGCTAAAATTAACCCCAAAGTCACTCATCATTCAGATGGATTCCCAAAGACCCCACAAACTGCACCTCTAAAGCAGAAAACAAGGGCTGCCTACGACTGAATGGCCTTTAAAGCCATGCTGGGTAAGACCACACACTTTGCCTGCAGTCCCCTAGGCTGTTGTACACTATTAAGCATTTCACTCTTTTTCTCTTTCTCCATGCAGATCCCCATTTCTTAAGAAAAGACTAACACATCCCCTACCTTACTAGACTGTTGTGACCCTAAATATATTACATAGCATGAGCTGTTAACGTCTTATGTTCTTGCATAAGCTCTGTAAGTATATACACAAGAAGAGCAACAGCATCAGAAGCCCACCTGCCAGTCTCTCTTCCCATACCAAATCTGTCCCTTCCAATTGCTCAGCACAGAAGGCAAGTTACACAAAGGTCTATTTGCTCACCTGCAGTTTATCAGAATTAACAGTTACCATGTTTGCTAATAATGCTTCAGAATGTTTCTGCCATTGATCAGACTTCCACGAGGAACATACTAGACCTACCACAACCAGGAGGCCAACACTACAGAAACTTCAGCTGCCAGATCCAGTAGATTTTCAGGACTAATGAATCCTAGTAAATACTCAGTGAAATAGCCAGTTTCCTCAGATATGAGGAGCAGGAAAGGTTACAAATATCCTAGTACAGTGACTTGAGCAATTATACTTTCAGGTAAAATACCAATTTCTAGCCTGGCCCTGGAGGTCAGTCCTACTGAGGTTTAGGGTTTCTCAGGCCAGATGAAGAGAAGGCATTTCCTCCTCCACCCTCCCAAGATGCAATTAGGTAACTTGCAGGTTTCTTCATCAGAATAACTCTGTCACTGCTTCTTGCTGAAGGACCCTCTTCTCCCTGCAGCCATACTTCTTGCATTGCTGTACTAGCAAGCTGCTTTCCACCTCTGACATAGCAGAGCCCCACCCATGAATTCCCAGATTATAAATGAGATTATAGTATAAAAAGAAAAAAAAAAAACCAAAGTGTTTCACAGGATGATGACTGGGACACTCAGCTATAGCAACCTCTTCTCGGACCCTGATACTTTACAAGCCAAGGCTTAGTTTGGCTGTGATAAACCTTCTGACAGAAAGGCCCCCACTAGCGCCACTGCCACGTGCTGCCCCAGAAGTTCTGCACGGACCTGTATCTTGCTGCCTCATGTGCACAGCCACAGACGTCACCCTCTACTGTAACTTGTTACGCCACCTTCTGCTTTAGCTGTTCCATAACATTTACAAAAGCTATTCTACTCAGTCTTGCTCTACCGATGAGAGCAGTTTGCTTCTTGCATTAGACCCTTACAAAGACAGCTTCTGCTCCTTCATCCCCCCGTGGGACAGGAGAAAGATCTGGGTCAGCAGTTTCCAACCTGAAGGTCACAGGTCAGTTGAGTGACCTTGGAGGAATAGGAATGTAAAGAGTAGGGGTGTTCTGCATCCATCATGCTGTATCCTCACTTACAGCTTCTGTGAATTCAGTTTACCACCTGACTAAATACATTCCTGAAAGTTGCTTTAGCAACCCTCTCTGCAAATTAAAATGGTACTGGTCACTAGCAACAAAGCTGAAGATAACAGAAGAAAAAGTAAAGAGGAAAAAAAAATCCAGTATTTACATACTGCATATAGTTTGCCTGTCCTTTTCTCCCTCATTTGTATTACTAATTGTTTTGTGTTGGATTATTTGGCAAAGATTCTAGGGGTACCTACACACCTTTCCCTGCTCTGATGAACTGAAACAAGTTGGAGGCCTTAGTGTTCTACCAAGGAACATTCTTCACACTTTGGTGTAAAGCCTATTTAGAGGAACCGTAAAGAAGCTAATGAATACTTTATACCTCAGTTAAATTACCACAAGCCAAAACATGCTTCTGATTCTCTTTCTCTTTAGCTTGGACCCAGTTAGCAAGGAAATTAAGGCAGAGGGGAAAAAGCTTCAAGATTTGAGTTTTTTATATTATTGATTTACATTTTTTACCATTTACAGTGAAAATTTAATAAATAGAAAGTAGAACTTGTTTTTTGCCACAATCTCTGGATGATGTTTTGAAATATTTAATTAACATACTACACAAAAAAATGTAAATCAGACTGACTTCGTATGTTTTTCAGTGGCTCAAGTAATAAAAAAAATTGTAATGGTAAAGGAAATGAAGGTTGAGATTAAAGAGGCCTACAGTTAATGACAGGCTGAAGTTCAACTGTCATGTAGTTGAAAATGTTTGAGAATGGACAATAATTAAAGTCAAGCAAAGGATGAAGCCCAGATTATTATAATGAGATATGATATGTTCTTCAGACTATTTGGAGGTTAATGTTACTTGGTTTCATATGGTTACGGGTAAGTAAGTACTGTACTACTCTATAGTAAAAATAATGTAACTGGATACAGTCTGCTTCACAGTGACCCAAGGTTAATGGTAGTTGCTCTTAGTATATTTAAAAGGTTTAAAAGAGATGTAACAATCTCAGCATTACAAATCTAGTGCAATGGCACTAGAAAATGGCACCGAACAGGCTAGCATAATACTGGTGTTCTTGGTTCCATGAAAGCAGCTTCCAGTGTAATATATGTTGGCTTTTATCTGTATAATTATACTGAATATGTCCATGAATTCCTTCATTCCTGAATGGCACCACCTTTTGAGTAATAGATCATTGGTATGCATCACTCTGATAAGGTATTACACTAATATATCATTAAAGCAACAGATGTATTAGTGTAATACATCACTGGGACAAAGCACTCTGATGATGATGTATTCCTGAAAAGATGGCACCATACAGAGAAGACGAGGCCCAGGAGAAGACTTTTGCTCAGTTTAATAGAATAAACGGCATGCCTTCCTGGCACAAAAATGTGGTGCTCCCTATAAAGATATGGCACCACTATTAATTGTATTCCCATTTGTATTGGTAATTTGAGGATCATATGGCTTGGAAAAAATTTATTGTGGTTAAGGAAAAGATGTAATTTAAAACCATAACCTATCAGACTATTTCACAGTCTTTTCCCATAACACCTGATCTCCTCAGCCCTCCAAATGCCTCATCAAAAACCTCACTGTGTTGAAAGCCTCAAGATGCCTATCCCGTTCTGGAGCAACGAGGCTATGGGAACAGGTCAGAGAGGCTGGTGATGACATGGCCTTGCAGAGTTTGCCTGAGGAATGGGGCTCAGCTAGGCAAAGAGGCCAGGGAAATCCACTAATATTGGCCTCAGAGGCTCTTGCTGACTCACTGCTTCTGAGAGCAGGGATAATGCCACAGTCCCCATGCCAGCTAGCACAGGAGTTGTACTTAAACAGAGAGCCACATGCAGCTCAAGAGGCGCAGACTGGCCAGTTCTATTCCAGCCTCTGTGTATCAGCCTGCCTCACGACTTTCCACAGCCAATGAATTGCATTCAAGCTGATGTAAAACGAAGGTGCTTTTGGGAGTGAGTCAAATAAAAGAATATGTACTTTTGAAAAAGGGTTCAGAAAGCTAAATAGTAGCAATCCAGTCAGTAGCATGTACAAAAAAAACCCTTTCTGGATTCCAGAAGTCCCAGATGCATATCTGCGCAGGCAGTTCAGGGATATTCTCCCTGGCCCATGTTATTTCAAAGGAATTTCACATATTTAATTACAAAAGGTGCATGCTGGTGCAAACAAAGGTGAGAGCTGTGAACAGTTACTCCCCTGAAGCAGTCATCCTTTGTGTTTTACCCATTTTCAGTCCATAAAATTTACCACATAAATTACAGCTCAAATGATAAATGAATTAATCTGAAAAATCTTTAAAATAATTGTTTAAACACAAAGGTCTAGATTTCAATACCTTTAGTCATGCAGAGTTGTGCTGTATTCCTTAGCCTTCATAAGGCAAGGGAGTGTTCAGATTCAGTGGTGATCACAGTTGGATTCTAAATGAAATTGATTTGAGATGTAATAGTATATTGGCCATTTTGAAAATAACTCTGAACAACTGGAATATTAAGGGGTAAGAGCAGGATAGCTATGGAGAAAGAAAAAGGAAGAGAAAAATAAGCCTAGAGAATGAAAATAAAAGTGGTAGAAAGAAAGGAAACAAAAGAGCTAAGAGAAGAGTTGGAGTGGCAAGGACAGAAGAAAAAAGGGCAGAATTTCCCCCCCAATTTACAGTGTTGACTTCAGTATTCAAAAGTTTTACTGTATTAGTTATAGGCTTACACACATACACGCACATGTTTCAATGTATAATGGAAGCAAATGGACCCAGTGGGCCTTATTTTACCACCTTATCTTGGTGGGGACACTAACACTTACACAAAGAAGGTATAATGTTTTACCAGATTAACATCATCAAGTTTTGCAGGGCCAAAATGACTACAGAAGGGGTGAGGCAGATGGGAATCAGGATAATGAAGTTTTGGAAAGCTTTATTCTAGCAGTGTGGTATTGTTTCTCTTAAAAGGTTTTAATTTCAAAATTATAAGTGATAAGGCAGTGAAATTAAGATGAAAAAAACAGCTTAACTGGATCTCTCTTTCCTTCTCTCTTTATAGGACTGATACATGATGGGACTCTATGTTAGTACTGTCACAATCAGGCCTACATGCTCTAGTCAAGGGAAACTGAGTGATGTAAAATAATTAATGTGTGGCACGTTGACATATAATTTAGCTTTAGAATCAAATTATTACCTAATTCTTCTCTTCACCAAATGCTCTCCAGCAACCTTCTATTATGTTATCAGAAATACTTGCATAGTTGTTAGATGGCAAAAATACAGGGTTTTGGTTTTTTTTTTTTTTTATTTAATCGATTTAATTTATTCCTGACATACAAAGCACAGCACCAACTTCTTACTCCCTGTAAATGAAATTGTCTTTAATGGCCCTATGTTGATTTATTGTAGCTGAAGATCTGTTTCACAATGTGCCATTTGATTGGTATCAGAGAAAGGGAAACAGATGTATTCATTATTTCAGTACAGTAGCACCTAGGAATCACAAAGAAGGATAAGCACAGTTATCCTTATTAGCCCCTGGAGAAACAAAAATTACAAAACTACTTACTGACATGTAAGCCTCACTGTCTAGGACTTCGGTTTGGTTTGTGACCCACTTTCACAAATGATGACAACCCAGTGCCTTGCAAGTCTGAGCTGAACAGATGCACCATGGGGGGGAGATCATATGTAATACTTGGAGCCTTCCCTCTGCTTTGCTCAACAGATGAGCATCTGCCTAAAAACTTAAGCGCCAAAGTCAGCTATGCATTGCACAGTTACTCAGCTCTACAAAAGAAATATTACTACAGAATGATCATTAGTATTATAGTCTGGTCAGTCTCCATGCAGATTTACTCCTACTTTGCAGAAAGAATCTAGAAAGAGGTAAATTCCAAGATGATATCTCTTTTTGTAGTGGTTATCAACCTGTGTTCTGCAGAACTCAGGTAGAACTAAGGGATCTGCAAAAGGAAATTCAAAGAAGCAAACTTATTCTAAGTAGGTTAAATTTGCCATACACCTTCACTGGAAATCAAAAAGGATTAAAAAGCACTGATTTATGTGAGATACAGCTTTACATTCTTATATCCATCCTAAATATTTCCCTCAGCAGTTTCATCTACATATTACTTGTCTTCTATCAAATACCCTATACTTTTCTTTCAGTCAGAAACTAAGACTGTGCTTTAAAGCTTTTTTTTAACACAGAAACAAATTATACAGTAAGTCTTCTGTAGAACCTGTCACAACTCTTTCTCTTGAATTCTAGGATGGCCAAGAATGCCTCCAATAAAAGACCATTCAAACATAAGAAACACTCTCTGGGGTAAGACCAATGATCCATCCAGCCTGGTATTGTGTCTCTGACAGCAGGAAAAAGAACGGGGAGGAGGGGGTGTTCTGGCAACTGTTTCAATTTTTTTATCCCTGGAGCTCTACAGAGAGCAGTAGGCACACCTGGGTGCTTTCCTCTGTGTTCCCCCCCACTTCCCTATCTATATATATTATTGATAATCTGACCCTCACAACCCTTCTCTTTTTTTAGCTGTTGCACCATGAGTTTGCATCCTCAAACAGTTTTGGTTTTTTTCTCCTTTATTTACTTTTCCCTTAGATCTTTCTCACTGGGAAGTTTTTTTGGGGGTTGGCTAATGTCTGGCCCACAGCGGAGAAGCCAGTGGGAATAACAACAAAAGGAAAAGCTATTTAGGGAGAGCATGTGAATTTGGCAACTATTGGCAATGCCTTCCCCTTGTACTGCTCCAGCATCTGCTGTTGTAGAGATTTTAGGGGTTACCTTCCTGCATAGTCATTCTAGTATCCTATGCGCATCCTGTCCATGACGTTGTCTAATTCCTTTCTGAGCTTTCTGATACTAGTAAGATTTAGCTAATCCATCACAGCTGTGATTTTGTGAACCTTTATCACGTCTTCCCTCACCCCCTCTCTCCAAATTGAAGAATATCAGCTTTTTTGGTCTCTCCTCATAAGGCTGTTGCTCCATCATCACAAGCATTTTGACTGACCTTCTGCCCCCTTCTTGAGATGTGGAAACCAGAACTACACACAGTACTGAATATGTGGGTGCATCACAGCTTTGTAAGGTGATAAAATGTCATGTCTCTTTTGTACTCAGTACTTTCCCTGGGTTTTTTGGGGTATTGGGTTTTTTTCCCCGCTACAGTACCTTGAGCTCATGATTTCAGAGAAGTGACAGCAATGACTCCAAGATATGTTTCCTGATTTCAGAAGTTCAGCACCTCAGTTCTGAGTTTAACCTCATGTAGGTAGGAGTTAGATTTTCAGTAATCACGTTTATCTACGCTAAAACCTGTGACGCCAAACCAGCTAATATCACCTGCAAACCTGAAGATTTTATTGTTCATTCTTTTCTCCAGCTCTTTGATGAAGATACTGAATGAAACTGGTCCCAGGACCAATTCCTGGGGGACGTTACTGCTGCCTCTTTTCCATCCTGACAAATGCCCATTAATCCTTACTCTCTCCTTCCCATCCTTTGTCCATTTTTCAGTCCATACTAGGACCTTTCCTCCAGTCTTACTGCAACTGACTTTCTTTAATCTTAGGCAGCTGGACTGGATTATGTAGGTCCCTTTCCAACTGGAACTATTCTGTTCTGTTCTATTCTATTCTTTGGAACCTTGGCAAAGGCATTTTGAAAATCCAAATATATTCTCTCCAACAGATCCTTTTTAGCCATATTCTTATTGTCACCATCAAAGAACTTCAGCTTAGTGAGGCAGGATTTCCCAATACAGAAACCAACCTGACTCCTTCTCAACAAGCCATGTTTATCCATGTGCTCACTGATCTTATTCCTTATTATTTTTATTAGAGATGGTACTCTACCATTATGCTAGGAATGACAGTAAGGCTCACTGTTCTGTAATCCTCAAGATCCCATCCAGAGCCCTTTTGGTAGATGGAAGCTGGCAATTTTGTAGATGGCCATGCACCCGCCCTCCAGCACAGTGGCTCTTTGTTACTATATTACACATCAAGGCCAGCAGTTCTGCAATTTCATATTTGAGTGCCTTCAGGGCTCTTGAGTGGATGTTATCCAGTCCTGGTGTCTTACTGACATCTGACTTGTCTATTTGGACCAATACATCCTGTGTATTTACTTCAAATTGATCTATTTTTTCTGACTTATCTGCTACAAAGAATGCCTCAGAATTAGGAATCAGACAGCTTCTGCTGTAAAAAACAACTCAAAGAGTTCATTGAGCTTCCTTCATCTGCTGCAGCTCCTTCTATACCTTGGCCATTGCATGGTCCCTCAGATGGCTTCCTGCTTTTGGCATATTTACAGACTTCTCTACTATCAGCTTCAGCATTCTTTGCAAGGCTCTCTTCAAATTCTTTTTCGCCTTCTTAATTTCTTGTTTGAAATTGACCTGCCATTTTCATGGGCTTTCCTGTTCTCATTTCAGCAATCTTTCCATTTCTTAAAAGCCTTCCTTTTTCTTTTGATGGACTACATCATTTTCACATTGAGCCATGCAGGGATTTTTGGACTGCTTTGTTTTCTTTTTGAATTGTGGCACAATTTTTACCTAGGCTTCTAACACAGTAACTTTTAACAGCCTTTAGGGTGCTTTTAGGTTTCTTGCTTTTCAGACTTCTCCTTATAAGTTTTTTTTTTTTTTTTTTTTGAGAATGTGCCTCATTTTTATGTAGTTCCCTGTCCTTAAACTGAAAATCTGTGTACTGAATTTATTTAGCTTGCTCTCTCCCACTATAATTTAAAGTTTGATTATATTGTGGCCGCAGCTCTCCCACTATTATTTCTTGAATGAAATGCTGCATACATTCAAGACCAAATCCAGAATGGCATCTTTTCATTGCTTTCTATTCTATTACTTTATATTCAGCTTCTTATAACTTGACCAAATCTTAAGTGATTGAGATTAAATTTTCCATGTCAGATGACTACCTCATTCAGCTCCTTCTAAGAATGAGACTTGCAAAAAATGTATTACAAAATATGTTGGAGACTTTTGTTTTGAAATATCCTATGGCCCCAGGCTCTGGAAAAGAAAATCATTATTTGCAAGGGAGAATTGTTACAACTTAAACAGTTTCAGAAATTCCAACCTCATTGCATGCTTGAACTTAGAGGGCTGACCAGACAACTCCTACTATGGAGTATATGATCACAGTGCAGCCCCAACACCTATAGCAGCTCAAAAAGACATTCTTTATAATGGCCACTCTCAGCTTGGTGGACACCAGGAGTGAAAACAGGGTCCTGGTCACATCAGTGACCCATAGGAATCAATGCAGTAGAGGGAGAAATCTGTCCAATTAAAACACAGAACAAAAACTACACCCAAAGATAAATGGGGAATGGATTGGGAAAAACATGCCTGGGTGTGAAAAGCAAGGGAGCAAATGTCAGGGGCAGACTCTGAAAAGAGACCCAGAAGACAAACCAGGTCTGTCTTGATAAAGAGACTGGGATTAAGATGAGAAGCCTCAGGAGTTAAGGTTAAGCAAAAAGAAAAAGAAAGGAGGGCATGAATGGAAAAGTGACAAGACCGGGACAGGGACAACTTACAGAGGGTGAGACAAGCAGGGGCTGAAGTTTGTTAAAGATAGGCAAGAATATCTGTGTGCATTTGGTATGCTGCTGACCACTGCCCAGAGTTGAACCTGAGTTTCTACTGAAATATTGGCATTCCTTTGCTGCATCCCACTGCAAAAAATAACAATCATATAATTGAAGATTATCAATAAGGCATACACGCCCAAGGGACTGAGATAAGGTTGTATTGCAGCATTGGTACTGGCACTTCCTCAATCCTGAAGGCTTAATTCCAGAATCTAATTGAACATGCTTTTAATATAGCTTTCCGCATGTTGCAGAAGTGGAGGCTGCAGAAGGGTAAGATTGTACTGCTCTACCTACTGAAATAAGCTAGACCAAACTGGTGAGAAAGGACTGGCCCTGGCAGGGTTGCTGTTGAGCAATCTGCCATTTGAAGAATGGGGCTGTAGCTACTCTGAAAGGGTCACTCCCAGTTTGGAAGGGAAGTAAAAATTTTAAGGAACAACTAGGCTTCTTGCTGAAGTTGCAGCATAACTAGTGGGCTTCAAGAAGGAGAGAGGAAAACCCTCTGATTGCGCCAGTGCTTGCAATCTTATTTGGGATTTTTTACCCCTACCTGTCTTGAGCCAACTGTTTTCTGCATACTCACCCTCATTTACTTATCTTTAATGATTAATTTAATTTTTAAATGAAAATACATTATAAATATAAATTGCCACCTTTTTTTTCTTCCTTTGGCATGACAAGTGAATATCTGTGTGGATATGACATCTTTACAGAGACCTGAAGTAATCTGTTGGAGGGTTTTCTTTTCTCTTTTTTATTTTTGTATCAGAAATGAAGTGAATTAAAGTGAGAAACCTCCAGAGGTTAGTTACACAATTTTGAGGATTCATATACATGCACATACTACGTTTTATAAGTTCTGCTATAAACACAGTGCAAAGTTCATTTTAAAGTATGTAATGTTTCAGTGATTTGTATTGTACTAATAGGTATAAATTTAAGGCAATGCACATTAAAATGGGATGCCTCCTTGGTGAAGACTTGAGAGAAATAAAATAGCAGCAATGGTTCCTTGACCTTTTTTCTTATTTAAAGATTAAATAGGAACTATATTGCTCTTTTGGAAGCCTCTCTACATCTTTCCCAGTGGCACAAGAGGTCAGTACAATCACCAGGACTCTGACATCCTTTACCTCTGTAATGAAAAATCCTTAATAATATGTATAGTTAATAAAATCTAATTGCATAATTCAAGTGTAATTTCAGTCATGGTACTTGTCAGTGTGTCAAACACATCTTTCACAATATATGCTTCTATAACATAAAGCCCCCCCAATTCCTCATGAATAAGAGTATACACTTTTAAATACTCAGTAATTGTAGGTTCTTATCTAAATCCAGCCAAATTTGGCACACTGTAATAAAGTGAAAGGTCATTTCTCAGTTGCTGCATCTCTGAAGGTGACATTTCTTTGGTCAAGCTTCCTGACACTGTGTAATTCCTTCTGTTTATTTTACCACTCTGGTACCTCATTAGCCATTGCAGAAATGGGATTTCTTTGACTGTGGTTTGCACAGAGGACAGAACATATCGATATGCACTTAAAGAGTGTTAAAATGCAGACTATGTAAAAGCCAGTGTTTAGGGACTACCTGTAAATGTAACTTAATGAACCAACACACCATAGCAGCTTCAAAGCAGTGAAAATATAAGAACAGAATCAATACAGTGACACAGGATTGTTAGTAGGTTACTTTCATTCTTCTGCAAGGAACACAGTTGATTTCATTACTCCTAAACTCTTCTTACTAGAGATACCAAAGCACATGTCAACCACACCTAAGACATTAGCCATTTCCGCACTCACTTGACAATCTCTTCTAGTGCTACAGAAGTGGGGCCAGAGTCAAACTGTACCTGCCAGCTCTACTGAAAACCACCTCAGTCTCCTGTGAATTCAGAAGAAGGAAAACTAGGTAATTAGATTTTGCTGGCTAGGGACAACTTTGGGGTACCAGCCCAAAAAACCCCATGGCATGAGTGTTGTTCTCCTCCTGCCCCCCAAGCTGAACTCCTGGTGGCCTCCTTCGCCAGCTTGAGTTGAAAGACAGAAAGTGACTGTCACCACAAAGTCCTCACCCCAACACCCAACTTTCTACCTGGTTTTCTCTGGCACAACCCTCAGACAGAGCTAGCCTTAACATACCAGCTACATTTCACCTAAATCTAAAGTTTAGACTGGGCCTGTCCTGTTCTTCCTCACTGGTAAGGCTGAGCCCTCTTTTTCCTTCTAACATCCCTTTTTAGTTATTTTAAAAATTATTATGTCGCCCTTCAGCTTTGTTTTTTTTCTAGCTGGACCATGCCAAAATTTCTTAGCCTCTCTTCATAGGCCTCATTTTTCAATTTTTGGTATTTTTCTTGCTGTCAACCAAACTCTTTCCAACATACTGAGGTAATCTGCAAACCTGGTGCCCACAACTGAACTACACCTTGCAAATGAGGCTTGCACAGGACTGTCAAATAGAATAATTACCTTGCTTGTCTCTGTATATAATTCATCATCAAAACTAGTACAATACTAGGCTTTTAATGACAAAGTCTTGGTTTTAATTCATGGTTAGACTGTGGCATGTGTGCAGCACACAAGACCTATCGTTCACCTTTGCTTAAGTAAAATTTTAAAAGCTGAAGAGGTAGCAGTAACACTTCCTTGTGAAAAGTAACAAATCTCAAGGTGTTGGAAATGTGGGCCAGGATTAGATGTCACTCATTGCTTCAGCAATGTCAAGAAATGAAGCTGGTCAAGGAATGCACAATTAAGGCAGTAAGCAATAGCCAGGCCAAAGTCATGAAGCCAGAGGCGCCTCAGCCCCCGGGAGGAGAGGGGCAAGCAGGCCTGCAGCAAGGCCTGGCAGGACAGAATCACAGCCATGGTGGCAGACTGCAAGAGCGGCAGCCAAGCGCTTGGCACTCGGAAGTGGTCTGAAGGGCCACGAGGCTGCAGGGGAAAGTTAATAGGATCCCTGTATAGGCAGTCATGAAGTGAATTAATTCAAAAGTCAGGCTCACCACTTCCAACCCAGCTTAACGTTTGACTTCTGTTAGATGCTAGAGGAACTGGGTGTGGCTGGCATGGGGCTGGCCAGGGCCCAATAGTCATCCCACAGCCTCCTGCAGGAAAAGGCATAGTTTTTACACTAGGGGGTGTCTATAAAAAATACTCTTTGTTTTTATTTAGCATGAGTTTTCATTTAATTTTATCCTACACTTTTTGTCTCAATTTTTTTTCTGAGACATGTCGAACAGTAATAAAACAATTACATCTC
>NW_009260413.1:1885913-1895634 GCF_000687185.1 Egretta garzetta
TCCCTCAATGATTTTCTTTTCTTCTATTCCCACTCTCATCTGTTGTTCCCTGTTAAGCCTCTCACATGACTAACACTTAATCTCTACATTAATTTCACCTCCTAACAATGTGCAATGTCACATAGAGAGTCTTTAGTGAAAAACACTGAAAAGGGAAGGAAAGCACAGTGGATGGAGCAGAAGAAAAATCACTATAACTTCCTGTAAAATTTCTGTAAATTGAAAACTTTCTTTTATATTTCAAAATTGGGCAGGAGGGATAACTGAAGAAAAAAGTGATACTTTCTTTTACTTACACTTGTTTTGATTCAGAAAAGCAGCCTTTTCATACTTCTCCAATGGGGGTAAAAAGCTAAACAAACAAACAAAACAGAGCAATGAAGTTAAAAGCACAAAATCTAAAATTAGAAACTAATAACCTGTTATTTTTTCAACTTTCAAGTCATATTAAAAAGAAAATAAAAAGTTTTCCTCATGCACATGTTTTCCCTTCCAAAAAGGGCAAGGCAAAGAAAACTCCAAACAAACAAAAAACAGGTAAGAGGCCTGTTTAATTTGCAGCTGGCATAGCTGGCATTTTAAAAATTTTTTTTTTAAAAGGTTACAAAATTTCAGCATTTCTTAAGAGAGATTAATTTAGATTTTCTGGGAGGGATCAAAACAGAAAATGCAAAAAAAAAAAACCAACCAAACATTTTGGTGGTAAAAGAGAACAACCACCTGCAGTCTTTTGGTATTTCATAGAATAGCTTCCAGTGAAATGGAACTACTGACTGGAGATTTATCTTATACCGGCCTGATTCCTACATTGCAGGTCTGTCCTGGTTTCAGCTGAAGACTACTGTATATCATTGCCTTTAAACGCAAAATGAGGCCTATAAAAATACATTGTAATTAGCAGGCTCAGCTCTACCTATCCTGACTTCCACGACATGCCTATCATTGCAGACACCAGTAGAAAGCTCAAATGAAGTGTGCCACCTTCGAGTCTCTCCTATTGGTTTTTGTGGTTTTTAATAAGTAAAAGGTTAATTGTTACCCTTTGTATTTCCCAAAAGAGACTGAAGAAATGCAGAGAAGTTCAGGTGTCTGTAAACACAGAATTGTTTGGAAACCTGTGGCAAAGGTGGCTATTTTGCTAGCCTTGCCCTTTGTGTCCTGTAGTTCTCAGCACTGTCCTTCTGACAACATCCCCTGAAGTATTCATAAAATTATTTCACAGGACGACAGAGTGTCACAGAGGCTAATTGACTTGTGCTGCTGCAATGATCCATGGCTGTATACATACAGACAGCATTATTTCCAGCCAAATGTATACAGGCATCTGCAAGTGGAAACTGGGATTTGAATTCATAACCTTTAGCTCCCCAAATTCAGGTCTTTATTCAGAGAGTTAAAAGAGCAGCTGTAGCCACATAAAAATACTGCTATTCATGAGCATGTTTACCCTGTTGGGGTAAGGAGTAGCAGTGCATTTTCACTTTGGCCAAAGTGAGATATTTCCCAGGGAAATCTACTTCTGGAAAAATGCCACGATTCCTTTATGGCTTTTTGGGTATCTGTGCCTGGCTGCTACTGAACAGCAGCTACTGGAGTCAGACTGAACTGTCTCAGTATTTTTTGTCTCTGTGCCTCAGTTCCTGGTCTTCTCCTTGAGCTGTTTCAATTTAAGTTCGAGGTGCACTACTCACAGTACCATTAGTGACAGTTAGTTAGTAAAGAGAACATGCTCATAATTGTTGTAATGTATCAGGCCCTAGCAACATTCATTTGTAAGCTTTCTACCTAGTGTAATACTCCAGTCTAAGGAGATCCTTTAGGATTTAAATACGTATTTAGAAGGATTTTCAATGCTTAACCCCTTTAATTATATAATTAGGGATGTGGAAGATGTGTTTGCAAAAACTTTCTGAAGGATTATATTAACATACTCCCTGTTGAGGCAAGATAGCCTCACCTGCCACCTGAATAAGAAAACCCCTGTAGTTACAGAAGCAATGCTGGTTACCTTCAGTAACTTTTTCAGAAACCAGGAGAGCTACTTCTGCAGCAGTATGTAAGCAGTGTTTCAAGTGTCCTTTAAAGAACTATTCAAAGCATTTACTCTGGTTTTAGTACACCTATTCTATGGTTTTGGGGAAAACAGGATTACCATAAAAACACCTTACAGGACTAAATGGCTGATGCCCAAGGATCCAGATCTCCCTCCCAGGAGCAAATAAGAGGCATCCTACTTACACATTCACTCATTTCAATTAATTTTCACCTCTGCGCACAGCCCAAGACTCACACTTGAAAACAAGATGTCCCCATTTGTTCGCATGGAGGCACGGAGATGCCTGCTTTTAGTGACCTGAGTGACATCCGTTGTGGTGACATGACACAAGGTAAAACAAAATCCTACAGCCAGTGCAAGAGAGGTGGTGCCATTTCTTTCATGGTTTCCTCAATATGGCAGTTAGGGACTTGGTGGGAAAGAAAAGGATTTATTGTGTCTTTCTGCTGTGGAATACTGCATAGCCAAACCGGAACACAGGTTATGACACTGTAACATGACAGAGAGATGTCAGAAATGAAACATGAATTCACATCTTACTAACACTGCTGATATAGCTACAGCTGTGCAAGACTAGTGCTGAACAAAAGAAAGAAGAAAATGAGAAAGGTAAAAATCAGCATAAATACAGACCCATTCCAAATAATCAAATCCTTTCAATATAAAAAAAAATGGATTGTATACTGATTTTTATATTTTGCAACCACAGAACAGCTACAGTTCTTTTAAAAGCACTCAAGAAGATGAGTCAGATTCCTTCAGTGTGGTTATTCCTATTTTTAATAAAAATGCCAGTGTGAAATGCACATAGCTTAGTTTTGCTTTCTGATAGTATAAGTGTAGAACGACAATCATGAAATTAAATTGTGCTTGCTAGCTTTTACTGCCTTTCATTTCTAAATAACCCAAAGCATTTTATACATCAGAAGGGTCAGTAAGACCAGGAACTCAGCAACTGTCAGTGTGAAGCCGCCTGTAGTGACACTAAGCTGCTCAGGACAGGAAGCACAAATGCCATAGCCAACTGATGTTGCAATTAATGAAGATAGAATTTAATTACCCAAAAAGGCTTGAGAAGGGGTAGGACTGCTAGTCTTGCAAAGAACGTTATCTGCCCAAAATGACACCTCTAACAGCACAACCCACTTCACAGCTAAGACTGCCAGATATTTGTTAACTGCTTTTATTTCCCATTGCACATGCATATGTTGTGATGATTTACCATTCAAATACAACCCTTTTCCAGCTTAATGAAATCCAAATTGGTCACAGCACCAAGATGGTACCAGCTCATAGAGTATAACTTTGGTTCTTTTTTCTTCAAATAAGGGCAAAAGGCTCTACCTGTACCTGACACCAAATACTGTATTCAGCACTGGATCAATTATTTTACTGAGGTATTTTTAGCATACAATGCCTATCCCCATTGCGTAGTGATTTTGGCTCTTGACTGTCTGTTGTTTACAAGTAACAGTACTTGCAGTTGTACACAATTGTATACAATGCATTGTATAGCTCTTCTATAAGCACTGGGAAGTATAGCTAAATACCAGCATAAAGAATGTGAGAAATTAAGTTAGAAATGGGGAGGAGGAGGGGGGGAAGAAACTGCAAAAAGAAAAAAATAATCAATTTTAATAATAGCTTGACAATTACAATTAAATAATCCAAAGCTCAAGCTGAGCATTTTTGTTACACACTGCATGAATGATGTTTGTACTTTGGAACCTCTAAAATATTTAAGCAGAGAAGAAATGAAATGAACTGCAACCAGTTAAGGTCATCCATTTAGGACAAAATTGATAAAATATTAAAATGAAAGAAATAAATTTTCAAACAGAGATACTAAGGCTTCATAGAGATGTATTATTCAAAGCAGAGGAACATGTGTGACCTCTAGGCTATTACATAATGGAGAAAGGATATGACAGTTCAAATGAGCAGGAACTATAGGCAGCAGAGACAGAGAGGGAAGATGGATGAACCATTCCATAAGCCAGTGCTTTGCTTCCAGGGGACTGAGACTGGACCCTTGTATTAAAACATTACATTCTCAGAGCCAGCCCTTGGACCCCACTATTGTATTGGGCTTAAAAAACACTGGAAAGATCACTGTTTTTAACTACTGATTGATTTTGTGTCTAGCTGAGCTTGTTCGTTCTCAGAGGCTGGCATTTAAAGCAGGGGTGGTCCCGGGCTGCTGAGTTTCAGTGCCCCAGCTTCTTCCAAATTGTGACTTTTTCCTTACGCGTCTTTTGTAGAACAGCCTGCAGTCAGGACGACATGGGCTGGCCAAGGTATAATGCATCCTACTTCTCTCTTTTTGTGGTCAGCTTTGCTGGCTGACAGCCAACCTTCTCCTCATTCATCGCTGCACTATCAGGGCTTGAAGGTGCCCAGTTTACGCTTTGGACATCTTCAAGGAAAGTAGTCTTAAACTCTAGCAATAAATTCTCCTTTTTTAATTTAGGGCCACGGCCAGTCTTTATTATACAGTGTTGTTATAAAATGGGGGTTTGCAAGGATCTCAACCCTCTTGTATCGGAAGTACTTGGGATAAATCTCCCCTAAACAAAGAAGTAGCTGCCTGAAACAAGAAGTATCTTTAAATCCCAGCGAAAGCTGTGTAAGAGTAGAGATTTTGCTCCTTTAAAAAATTAATTTCCACCTAGCAGACGGCCCTTCCCTCCAAGCTCTGTGTTCTGATGCAAGTCCATTGCTCTCCTGTTGGCAAAAGGTATTCAATGTTCATACAGCCAGAAATGCTGTGCCTAACATAAGGTGCCTAACTGCACACCAGGGACCAGGCATCTAAAAGCTAGGTGCCACAAATCCAAAGCTTTTTCTTGGATGTAGATTAGCCTTCCTAGAGGATATACAAAAGCTTCTAAAATAGTAGGAAAAGAAGTGCCACTGACAGTCATTCGTGATCTTAAGTCCTCTAAATGTTTTTGATTGTCTTCCCATTTTTACTCAGTTGTAATTACTCCATGTGAAAAATAAATCTTTGCATTTGCAGAGTAAGCATTTATTTCTAACTCTCAAAGCTCCTTCCAAAACTAAGTATAAACATTATTAGCTTGATTTTATAGATGTCCTAAGTGGAGAGATAGGGACCGTTTACAAATGAGGTTCTATCAAGGATGTAGGCGTAACCCATGATACTAGTTTTCTGCTCCTGGCACTGCAGCAGGCTTCTCTAGTGACCCTTGGCACGATGTTCAGTTACCTCACTGGAAAACGGGGATAATGGAATGGGTCTGACCTTTTGGAAATGCTATGAACACAGTCCTCCTAAGGCCTACAGAGGATGGAGAATTTCAGTGAAAGAACAGAGGCATGAGTCCTGGGCCTGGCTCTGTACCTCAGGAACCTTTCAGAATAGAATGGCTATCAATTATATCTTAGAGGTGTCTTTCAATTTTCAAAGGTATCTTTGAAATCTTTTTTGTTTAAAAAAGGCATCAACAGCGCTCAAAACCTCAATAACAAAACCTACCTTTTTTCACTGGTTTTGCACAAATGAAGAGACACCTACTTATAAAAATAACCACAGTTTCTTATAAAATCACTACCATTGCCCTTTATGGATGCCTTACGTTTCATCTTGTAGTAGTATAATTTTCAGGAACACAAAGTAGTAGGAAGTGCGTAGGAAAAAAGTAAACCAGCAATCTTCAGGCTATTAATCTGACAAAGTATTCCCTTCAATAATGCAAAAGTTTCAGATCACATTTTAGTTGTCAATATATTTTAACCCTGAAGCTGAAAATATAACCATGTTCCTTTTCCTTATAATTGTCAAAGGGATCATAGAATATGAAGAACATAACAGAACTGTTCTGTGCATCAAACCAAAAAGAAAGACTGAATTTCTAGTGTGATTGATTAAAAAGCTGTTGCTACAGTTCTAAAAGAATGTCTTTTTCCTTTGAGTCAAAGTGAATTTTTGGTTGACATAACTAGGACTGGCCATATTGATCAAATCAAAGGTCCATGCCACCAGGTACCTTTCCTCCAGCAGAAGCAAATAGCAAATGCCTAAGGAAGTGAATAAGAAGGGGCAAACATACAGTGACACAGCCTCAGTATAGTCCTATAGTTTCTAGTGATCTATGATTCAGGGATTTTTTTTAAGTAGTTACTATCTGTGTATTTGAAAGTCCCTGATAGGTTTTCCTCTCATGAAGTTGCCTGATTACATATTCAATATATATAAAAAAGTGAGATTCACAAAATCCTGTAGCAATGAGTATCACAGTTTAATTACAGGCTGTGTGGAAAAACTCTCATGATCTTTCTAGATTTCAGCTAAACAATATCTGCTGGTATTCCTCTTCCTGCTAAATCCAGCAGAAAAAAAAATCCATTGATATTGGTGTGTAGGAGATTAGTCTCTACCTAGAAAAAAAACCCCCAATAAATATGTTTTAACTGAAGCCAACCTATCTTCCTCAAAAATCTGGTAAAAGGGTTTTATATGGCAAGACTGAAGAGGCAAGCTACCCTTTTCAAATAACGGAGGAAAAACCCAGAATCAGATAACTTGAAAAACTCATGCTAACTTTATTGAAATTTTGCAGAAACAAGCTGCTATGCCTTCAGTGCAGACAGGGAAATTTTGTAGCCAACATAATTTTTAAAACTGAGATAAGTATGCGTGTTGGGGGAGGGGATAATAGAGCTTTCTATTAATGGAAAGCAGTCTGGCTGCAGCCTGAACTGTGGTGTCTTCCCTCCCCATAACCATGGCATTAATTACTTCATAGGTCAAATTATGTTTCTGTTTGAAAGAGTTTGGCCGTCTACGTGAATCAGGGCATGCATATTTAGATCTACTGTATCCTCTAGCATGGGCTTTTATTCTTGTTTGATGCATGCGGGCTACTAATTTAGTTTTTCATTGACGATGGCACTCTTTTTTTTCTCTCCTGCACAATGGTAGTCTGGTTCCAAAATATATAGAACAAGCGCACATTAATTGAATCTGAGGGCAAGTATACTTCCTCCTTCGACCGTATGGACAGGATTTTTCTTTAAAATAAAAAGGCCAAAAAGTGACTATTCTCCCCTTTGGGCATTGTTCCAAAGACAGACATTTAAAGGTGAGCTCACTAGATTTATAATAGCAGGGGACACTATCATCCTTTCCAGCCAGCTACCCAGTTAACAGTAATGCTTATATCACAAGAAAGGCCCAGGAGATTCTTCTTTAGAAAATAATGGATACAGCTATTAATATACTGAGGAAACTGCAGCAATCCACTTCAGATATTGATAATAAATTACATTGTTCAGATATGAGATTACATAATGCAGGCAGGCAATCAGAAAAGCATTTTTTTGTGTATCAGTGTTATGTAGAAGAGCTGCTCAGAAAAGTTTTAAGGAATTAGTGTGCTTCTGTCCAAAAGAAGTAGCCAAGAGCTTTGAACAAAAATACTGCTAATCATTTAAGCATATGAAGAGCCTGGATGAGATAGCAGCTCAGGGCTCACAGGGAAGGTGCTGCTTCTTATATTAACCTGATCCCACTGTTTGTGGAAACAGCTCATGAAATGAATTTGAATGCATAAGAAGAGGTAGAGAAAGCATCAATGAGTTGTAACACATAGCAGGGCTTGTTCCATCAATGAAAGCCCTTTCACAGTAGGCACTAATATCTCTAAGAGGGACAGTAGTGATCCAGCAGCCTACCCACTAGAAACTATATCAAGACAAGCAGTCTTGGTCTCAGAATTTTTTTAGAGGATTAGCTTACTCCCATGTGCAAACAGATGTAGGAATTTTGTTGTCCAAAACTTAAAATAAGAAGCACCATGGGGGAACAGGAAATAAGCCTGAAAATCCCAAGATTGCTAACCCTAAACACATTAAAAATACCACAAGCTTGTTTTAAGAATTACTGTACTTCAGAGGCCTGTGATATTTCAGTCATCTGGCTTGTCTGCTGGTGTTGAGATAAATGGATTCAATGTTTTTACATTTTTTCTCAGTCACAAAGGTTAGACATTTGTTTGTTTGTATAATGATAGCAAATATCCTTGTATTACCACAGCTATGGGAGCTGAGAGTTGTAGAAGCCCTTAAAAATCATGACCTTGTGATAAGGTTGTGAGTGTTGCCATGAGTGAACTCCGAAGACATTTCTGAACCCTGTACAAGCTCCCTCTCTTCTTCTGATTTCTGACTGAGTATATAGTACAAGAATTCCCACTGAAGCCAACAGAAGTTAAAATCCCTTTTACTTGAGGTGCTCAGTGCTTTGTAGGATCAGAACATAAGCAAGGCTTACAAATTAATACAATCAGAGTGGTATTTTTTTTAACTGTATAGGAATCTTTAACACCACCTTTAAAAAAAAGTCTGACTCTAAGAGGATAAGCATAATACAGCAAGTTCGAAAAATTCCCTGACTACCTGGCACCACAGATTCAAGTCTCGGGGTCACTGAACCCTTCACTTTTCTCAGATAGATAAGATGACTACTGCAATATTTAATACAAGGTAAGCCACACAAGCATTTGACTGGATTTGACCTCTCAGACAGCTTACAAACCCAAGAGCTTGTGTAACCTGAACCTCTGCAAGGAAATGGATATTTCTGCATTCTCCCGTAACTCCAAGAACTGGGGCCTTTGGAAACATCAAATATCATAAAACGCGCTAAAGTTGTTAGCCAGCAACACTACTGAAGACATTTCTTTAGCTGTGTCCTGTAGTGTCAATGGCCAAAGCTTCCGTTCATCCCGGTACGAACACCAGGCTGAGCTCTAGGTGTCTGTACATCTGCAAAGCCCCATTCCAGAAGTAGCTACATATCAGAGGTAAATTATAGGTATGCAAGACCACCAGACAGCTCTTAGGTCAGACCAAGGGCCACCTTGCCCAGTTTCCTATCCCCAACAGTGGCCAAAGGCAGATGCCTAGAAAGCAGAGTCATAACAGAGCTAACCGGTCCTTGTTGCGGTACCCGTCCTGCCAGAGACTGCTCTGGCCTCTGACAATAAACAATTCAGCCTCCCCCTGAGCGAAGGGTGGTTTCTGCTGGTTTAACAATGGTGTATTCTCTCCTCTCAGCTTTCATCACCCACCACAGCTGTGCCAAGCAGCGCCACAAAAACTCGCCACAAAACAGGACGAACTGCCAGCACTTCTTTGTTTTGACCTGCCACACGTTGTCCTCCTTTGATACTAGCTCACGTATCGAAACAACAAACATCGAAACAACAAACAATCAAGCCTTACTCGGTGTCGTCATGCCAGTCATGATTTTCTAGACAGCTAATACATCCCCCCTCTGCCGTCCCTTTTCCAGGCCAAAATATCTTAACGGCTGGTGTTTATACCCTTGACCGTCACCGCTGGTTCTTGGGCATCTTCTCTGGCAGGGGGAGGCGCCAAACGGCACTCGGGGTGCTGGCACGTTGCTGACTGAGGCGGCGACCGGCTGGTGTTGGCCGGTTGGTCCCCAGCTGTGGTGGTGGCGGTGGGCAACCCCTGTGCTGGCGGCAGGAAGCCCCGCAGCAGCCAATCAGGGTAGCTGTGCTGGAGACGGGGGCCAATCCCTGTGCAGGAGGCAGCTGCCCCAGCCAATCAGAAGTGGCGCGGACCATCGTGGGCAAGGAGGCGGCAGGATGGCGGCCCCGTGCGGCCGGTGTTGTG
>NW_009260413.1:1895671-1896013 GCF_000687185.1 Egretta garzetta
CGCGGCCCTCCCGGGGCAGGGCGGCGGCAGGATGGCGGCCCCGTGCGGCAGCTGTGTGCCTGGGGCAAGCCAAGGTGAGAGCCGGCAGCCAGGAAGCCAGCGTAAGCCTGGGGTGGTGAGGAAAACCAGCACGCCACAAGCTGCCAGCCCTGGCAGGCCCCAGGCCAGCTGCCCGCTGCAGCAGACGCCTCATCTCCCTGCTGCATTGGGAATGATGGGATCATCTAGGTTGGAAAAGACCTTTAAGATCACCAAGTCCAACCGCTAACCTAACCCTGCCATCCCACCACTAAACCATGTCCCTAAGCACCTCATCTACCCATCTTTTAAATACCTCCAGGG
>NW_009260413.1:1898691-1905282 GCF_000687185.1 Egretta garzetta
CGCGGCCCTCCCGGGGCAGGGCGGCGGCAGGATGGCGGCCCCGTGCGGCAGCTGTGTGCCTGGGGCAAGCCAAGGTGAGAGCCGGCAGCCAGGAAGCCAGCGTAAGCCTGGGGTGGTGAGGAAAACCAGCACGCCACAAGCTGCCAGCCCTGGCAGGCCCCAGGCCAGCTGCCCGCTGCAGCAGACGCCTCATCTCCCTGCTGCATTGGGAATGATGGGATCATCTAGGTTGGAAAAGACCTTTAAGATCACCAAGTCCAACCGCTAACCTAACCCTGCCATCCCACCACTAAACCATGTCCCTAAGCACCTCATCTACCCATCTTTTAAATACCTCCAGGGACAGGGACTCAACCACTTCCCTGGGCAGCCCGATCCAATGCTTGACAACCCTTTCAGGGAAGAAATTTTTCCTAATGTCCAACCTAAACCTGCCCTGGCGCAACTTGAGGCCATTTCCTCTCATCCCGTCACCTGTTACCAAGGAGAACAGACCAACCCCCACCTCACTACAGCCTCCTGTCAGGCAGTTTAGATGGCAATAAGGTCTCCCCTCAATCTCCTTTTTTCCAGGCTAAACAACCCCAGATCCCTCAGCTGCTCCTCATAAGACTTGTGCTCCAAAGACACAAAGCACATGCCTGTAAGGTACTGGTAAGGGTAACAAGGATCATAGTGCGGTCTCAAGCTTGTGTGCAGAAATTATTTTGCATTCCTCACTTGCATTACATCAGCTTCATCCCTCATGTCTAATTTGCTTTCTCTTTCTTTTTCATTTGCTGCTCAGCATTGCACTGGTATTTTCATTAATTATGCTCTATAGCCCTAAGATCCTGCTCCTAAATGACAATAGGCAGCTTAGAAACAATTATTTTGTATGGGAAGTCTAGACAGATTCTCTCTTGTCCCAAGTACTCTATTTGCATGTAACTCAGTGCTGTGGCAAACACCCTTCCTGTTTGGCCAGACAGATATACAAAGTAACTTATTTTCTTCATTAGAAAACACAACCAGAGAGAAAACCCAGATAGCCGAGAACATCCATCTCGCATGACTTTGCTGTCCAAGCTTTGTTCCGGTGGTATTTTGGGTAAACACAAGCTCTGATCCTGAGAAGTAGGGCAGGAGAAGAGAGAAAGCTGCAGGTGGGCAGCAGGAGAGCCACAGGCCTGTTCCCCCTTAACCGGTTGGCCATGAGTCCTTAGATTTTCATACAGCTTCTGTACAAGTGTTTCTATTTACACAAAGTGCACATAGTTTCAGAGTACACTAACCCTGTCTTCCCACGTGACAAGGTTTCTTGTAGTGGCTATTGTCACAAAATAAAGCAAGCAATGCCCAAGGAGAGGTACTTACAACTTGCCTGCCAGCATAGCTCAGTCTACGGTACTTCTGATGTACCAGCAGATGCTGTCGTTCATATTACTGCATCATCCAAACCTGCTCTGAATAAAGTTATCTGCTTGTAAGGACACAAATCCCTTGTCTATAGTTGAGGGTCTGGTAGTGCTACACGCAGACTGGTAATAGTAGAAAATTCCCAAGTGCAGACAGTCTAAGACAGCCACAGAAAATAATCCACCAAATTTCAATGAACTTATGTAAAGCATTCCTATTTCAGAAGCAGTAATTCCTTATGAAAGTATTTCCATTTCTTCACTTGTACTTCAGGGTGCACTTCAAATGCCGCTGAAAGTCCAGGACAAAGATTCTTGTCCTAATCTGAATGTCCTCTAAATAGCAATGGAATGTTGAAATTGCCTGTAAATTGTTGGAAACTTGGGGATTTTTCCCCGCCTTCTGTTGTGGCATCAACAGAAACTATAGATGACAAAAATTCAAACTGCATAGTTGGAATTATCATTCTCATCCTAACCAAGTTTTAAACAACTAAGATATGTGTCTGGTTTAGCACGATTTATGAAAGCTTCTGGAGAAGCCAGGACGACTTCAAAGCTCATTGATTAAGAAGAGGAAAAAAAAAAATCACTACTAAAAAAATTTTAGGAAAAAGTACTGGATGTAAATTAGTGAAGAATTTTGATATGTTCTTAACACTATATTCCTTTGATAAAAAGAAAAAATTATTATAAAATCTTTCATTTCCTCTATTATTGCATTATTCTGTACAAATAAATTAATTCCTGTTCCCGTTAGGTCCTAAACCAGACAGCACTGTTTGTATGAGCAAGTAGCAGGAAAATATATGTAGCTGTTTGTGACTGAGGCTGTCTCATCAAGGACATGTTTTTGGTACTGAAAACAAGTACAGAATAGAGTTTTATGTAGCCCACTTTTTTTTTTTTTTTCAAGAATGGAAACTATGGTACACTACAGATCACATCTGGTTATGATGAACTGGAATAAACATCTATTTGGGTGTTTTTACTGAACGATTGTCCACAGAGGTTATTTTCCTCATTGTAACTCCAGTTGCATGAACTCTTCCATGTATTATTGCAAGTCAATTCAAACATTTTTGTCCAAACCACTTCACACTACACAAGTCAACATTTAAAAGGTCTGGGATCAAACTAATTTATTGCTTTTGTTATATTAAACTTGATGCTAACCAGCACAGTCCCAAATCTGAAAACACTTGACTTAAACCATGCAAATAGTCATAGAATCATAGAATCACTTTGGTTGGAAAAGACCTTTGAGATCATCGAGTCCAACCTTTAACCTAACCCTGACATCCCACCACTAAACCATGTCCCTAAGCACCTCATCTATCCTTCTTTTAAATACCTCCAGGGATAGGGACTCGACCACCTCCCTGGGCAGCCCATTCCAGAGCCTGACAACCCTTTTGGTGAAGAACTTTTTCCTAATATCTAGCCTAAACCTGCCCTGGCGCAGCTTCAAACCATTCCCCCTCATCCTATCATCTGTTACCAAGGAGAAGAGGCCGACCCCCACCTCCCTACAGCCTCCTTTCAGGCAGTTGTAGAGGCCGATCAGGTCTCCCCTCAGCCTCCTCTTCTCCAGACTAAATAACCCCAGTTCCCTCAGCCGCTCCTCGTATGACTTGTGTTCCAGACCCCTCACCAGCTTGGTTGCTCTCCTCTGGACATGTTCCAGCAATGCAACATCTTTCTTGTAGTGAGGGGCCCAAAACTGAACACAATATTCAAGGTGCGGCCTCACCAGCACCGAGTACAGGGGCACTATCACTTCCCTGCTCCTGCTGGTCACACTATTTCTGATACAGATTACTTCAGTAGGTCTACTGGCATACTTAAACACGTGTGGTCTCAGGCTCAGGACCCTGGTGAGTCTTTACCAGCAATTTGCCTATGCATCCCACAGGTATATATTGGTTAGGAAATGCTCCTGACGAGTAAGAGATGGACAGGCTGGACAACTGCTTGCAAGACAGACAAATATAATCAACCTGCCAGAGGTAATTCCTTTTGTGTCAGACTGTTGCACACAAAAAGGCTTGACAACCCATGCCTTCAAAAACAAGAATTCAAGGTGGCTAAGATCGGTTCCCTCAATCTGACATAATCGGGTATTAGGTATTATTTTCATGACAGGCAACGAGTTGACCTAGATTCAGATGCAAAGGTTATTTATGTGTAAATGTTACATATATTACTGCAGTTACAGGAAGCTTTTAAAATTAAAATTAATGTTGCGTAGTAACAGTTCCAAATATGTGTGTAATGAACAACAAGTTGCCTGTAAGATCCGCTGGCCCTGACGGCAGCAGCAGTGAAGTGCTGCTGCTGCTATAGTCCAGGCTGACAAAGGGACAGATATGCCAGCAGCAAGACATCTGCTCTCTTCTTGTTACCTATAAGCCAGCACTAACTGGATATTACTGCTGAATATGTAAATTATGTGCTTTTTATACAAGTACATACATGAATATATATATATTTCACTTGTGTAATACACACACACACACTTACATAAACCAAAGTGTTCTAGATGAGGATTCCCTGGCCTTCTAGAATTTGCAGACCTATTTCACGTGTGTAATACACACACACACACACACTTACATAAACCAAAGTATTCTAGATGAGGATTCCCTGGCCTTCTAGAATTTGCGACCCCTCATTGCCTTCTTCCGAAAGGCACAGCTCTGAGTTCATTGC
The DNA here is from genome assembly GCF_000687185.1 of Egretta garzetta. Lineage (NCBI taxonomy): Eukaryota > Metazoa > Chordata > Aves > Pelecaniformes > Ardeidae > Egretta > Egretta garzetta. Next base: position 1,902,801 of record NW_009260413.1, read on the forward strand.
TTTCATTAATTTTACCCAAGCAGCGCTTTCCTTTCATTTTTGCTTGGGCGATTTTTTGAGCTGAGCTTCTAGGTGAGCTTTGTTCCAGTTATGGATAAACCAAATGTGGTTTTAATGTCATACCCTTCCATGAGTGGCTACTGTATAGATTACTCACTGCATCGGTCTTGGTGGATGAAGTCAAATATGGTGACCGAGTTCCTGCGATAGCAGAAGACAAGGCACTACTGAGTTAACTTCTATTGGACTCCTCACTGGAGAGTGGCGAATTAACGTTTGAGCTGATGGTGGGACAGGCTCCAGCTCTTCTCCTGTGAATGTATTTCAAATGGCAAGAGAGAATGTTCCCAACCCTTTGTTGCGATGGGCTTCTTACACCAAGGTTTCATTTTGAAATCTTTCATATTAAATCAGTGACTGACATGCTAGACTTCTCGTTGTGTGGTGTTGGGACTTTATATTCTGTGGTGTGCTATATTATCTTAAACTTTTTACTGTTTTGAGCAAGCTGGTTAACAAGGTGATGACACCACAGAGCTGTGCCTCCTTTTCCCTATAATACTTAGTTTACATGCAGCAAATGGTATATATTAAAAATAAAGAAGAAATCCACTTTTAAACATTGCATTAGGATGTTCAGCTAAAACAATGTTTGAAGAAATGGGATGATAATTTTAGTACGATGGCAAGATCTGAGGAAGTTAGTGATTATTTGATTTTACGGTGCTAACAGTAGCTGAATATTTCGATGTAGACATGCTACATTTTAATGTAGGCATTAGATATGTTCTCTGTCCTAAGGTCATAAAATGGAGAAGGGAAAGATAACTATGAAGGAGATTTCAAAAGTTCAGAGTGACATATAGGTGAGCCGCTTTTGAGCATGTTGAATATTTTTGCACCTTTGGAAATTGCTTCGTTCATAAAATAATTGTGATTTTTTTTTTCAGGTATTCAGAAATCTTAGTAATCATGTAAATTAATTTTATTTGGGATTTGTTTATTAATAAATTGACATATTTAGTCAAGGGAATTGACATATTTAGGCAAGGGAAATGTATGTGCAAACAGGGTCAAGCAGCATGAAAGTTTTGGATAACAGCATTCTTGTGGAACTAGCTCAAGTGGTCAGGAGCACAGGGGAGACAACCTGACGTAACTTGGCCCGTGTTTTCACTCTCAATAACCAGGGTTCAAACATAACGGGAATCAGTGAACAAAAGCTTCAAAATATTTACAGATATCCAAACAGACCAAAAAAGTTCACATCCATAATTAATGGTAATTTAAAAAAAAAAAAAAAAAATCAAAGCAAAAGCTGAAGCAGATTCTCTAGGCCAAGCTGAATTTAGACCAGGGCTGACTACAGCTGCATTTGACAGTTGAGTCCAAAATTTGGCTCAGGTCTAGTTAAAGCATGATCTGACAGATAGCCTCTCTTTATTACAACTCTTTGCTGAATCATTTAGTTTAGGGAAGAAGCATGAGCCTGGCAGCGCCAATTTCCTAATTATGATTAAAATTTTCTTAATTCTTAGTAAAATTCTTAATTCTTAAATTATGAAAATTATGACATCATTCTTGTATCATAAAAGGGTAATATCAGGCTCATTTATTAATTCCCACACTTTGCCCAGGATGGTTTTTTTTGTCCAGGAAACATACATGTTACAATGCTTAGCATCGTGTAAGACTTATAACAGTAGTAGTCTTTTAGCTGTCTTCTCAAAAAAAAAACCAACCTTGCACGGTGTGTAACCTTGTTAACTTTTCTTTTTTTTTTTATTTTTCTCCATTTTATAGCTGGAAAAAACTGAGAAGGGTTATGCCATTGACAAACTTGTAAAGAGTTCAAACTTCTCAATGGCATAAGTGAGTGGTTCCCAAACTGTGATACATGTAAAAGGAGTTGTATGTAAACTACTTCTGGGTGGTATATGATGTAAAGTTGCCACTGCCAGTGAATGGACCCTCTAAGCCAGGGGTCTCCAGAGTGGGGTGCACACAAGACAACCCACTAGGATGCAGAAAGAAATTTTTTGTGTGCCAATAATAATAATAATAATAATAATAATAATTAATTAATCTACTTCATCTTTGGATCATCCTTTTTTAATTCCTATTTTGTGTACATTTTATAATGTACATAATGTATTAGTACAGTAGTACATGTATAGAATTTATAAATAAATTATTATATGTATATTGGGGGTGCCTGCTCAAAATGTTTTTGCTGATGGGGGTGCACAATCCAAAAAGTTTGGACACCACCATTTTAAGGATCAGTCCTTAAGCACCCAAAGTGGGACTCCCATAATTTGACAATTCCCCTCTAAAAAACTGGCAAATGTCTCTTGGGACTTTGCGCAAAGATCACTGAAATAAATGGAAGCCTTTCCAAAAACTTCAAGTGGGTTTGGATCAGGCCCGTAATAACTACAGCAGCAGGGGTAAGAGTAGGTATCTGGCCTTCCTGAATCCT
>NW_009260413.1:1905339-1909053 GCF_000687185.1 Egretta garzetta
AAAGAGTGATGATGTGTAATTCTGCATTGCAAGAGAGTAGATTTATGGTGAACACACAAATAAATCTGCAAATCAAGTACTGATATGGGACAAGATAAACACTTCTTGGATCACAGTAAAGGGTATGGTTAGCAAACCAGAAGTTTAGCTGTCAGCTATGTACTTTTGCTCGTGTTATGCAGCAAAACCACAAAAAGCAGAACACCTGACACTGCTATTGTAAAGTAACCAAATACACAGCCCACAAGTTTTGACAAACAACTGCATTCTACCATCCTAAAAAAAGGGTCCCATCTTATTCCTTAGCCCATGAGCTGTCCACTCAGGAACACAGCATTGCTGCTAACAAGAGGCACATCGTGGTACGACACAATCTTTTTCTGACATGGATTTCTTTTACTGTTGTCAGCTGTGTTCGGGTGGCATTGATCAGCACTGGTTTCTCACTGACCACTCCGCCACAGCTTTAATAGGAGGTGTGCTTATACTTGATGCCAATCACACCGTCCCTCAAGCAGCTCAAAGGCAAGTTCTTTCCTTGGATTTGAATGATTAAGGGCACCTGAAATACAGCTATCGCTGCTGCTGCACTCTAGAAGTGTTGCAATGTAATGCAATGCTTTTATGCACCAGAAACAATTCTACCACTATAAAAGAAGGTAGGCGCATTTATTCAAACGTCTAAAATCAATCATCAGCTACCAGGAATAGATCACATCTGACAAGCTATTGCTTATCCTCCTCAGTTTCAATAGTCACTCCGCTGTAGGCCTGTCTCTGGCATAAGTGAATGGGAGGGTCAGAATGAGGGAGCTTAGAGCATCAGCATATTTTTCTTGCTGTGGACCTCCCTCCACTAATTGAAACTTCTTTCATGATCTCTCAGCTGGCCTTTGAGCTCCATGCAGAGCTTCTGCAGCCCTTCTCAAACAGAATTTTGCATTGTACCAGATGCAAAGAGATGACCGGCACTTCCAAAACATCTTTAATTGAATAAAACACACGGTTATTAATAATATTTAATTATAGAGGATATCACCGAAATTACATTAGCTCTAGAAGAATGCACAAATATAAAACCAGGACGACATTTTAGCCCTGACACACTACTACGCTTTTGTTAATATGATCAATAGGACATTGACTGATGGGTCTGCACCGGACTGTTCTCTAGGTACTGGCACACTTGTGCTATGGCTGCTGCTGTAATTTCAATCTATACACAAGGGAGGGACTCAAATGATTTCAGAGGGTGCAGAGGAGCTCATTCATTAGTCTGGCCTCATAAAAGCTTACTCTACTGCAAACATGTAACTGGCTACACCTATTTTAATCTAATTAAAAGACTGCGTAAATCAATGTCACAAGAAGACTCCCTTTTCACAAGGAGTCACATGGAAAAGACAAGGGGTAATGGGTACAAGTTAATCCTGAGGAGATTCCGACTGAACATAAGATGAAAATTTTTCACCATGAGAACAGTCAACCATTGGAATAATGTCCCAGGGGAGTGGTTGACTCCGCCACACTGGACACTTTCAAGACACAGCTGGACAGGGTGCTGGGCCATCTTGTTTAGACTGTGCTCGTGCCCAGAAAGATTGGGCCAGATGATCCTTGAGGTCCCTTCCAACCTGGTATTCTATGATTCTGTGAAGTATCCCCCTTTAGATACCCAGTAACAATCTTGTCTCTTAGGAGAAGGCTTTCCTTCCTTTCGTGTCAGATCACAACGTCTGGTTGGCCTTCCAACATGGCAGAAGCCAGTAGCCTGGACAGCCCAGTGGCTACAAGGGTTCTCTGGCATCACCAAGCTCTTGTAGCCTTGGCTGCTGGTCAACAGATTCGCTTGTCTGAATGCTCCTGGCCAAGCGGGCAATGCCGATACACCAGCATCTCTCTGCTGTCCCGCCTCAAAGATCACAGCTGTTAGTGTAGCAAGGAGGTCCTGACGCTTCCACCAATCACTTTACAGCGACAATATATTTTCTTAGGGTAAGTCCCATTATGTTCTTTTTACAAAAGGGGAAGCTGAGTCACAAAATGTTTAGGTGGCTTATCCAACATTACAAAGCAGCACCGAAGTGGTAATTCTTATGTAACTCTTGGGGAAAGCAGCATATTTCACTGAATCAGGCTGCCTCCCAACCATGAATAATGACACTTGGATTCAGCACTTTCAGATCTATGAGCTATTCTGTCCCTGACTGATGGCTAATGGAATGAACTGCTTTTATCCTCCAAAACCTGAAGAGAAATAGGGTATATCTCAAGCTCATTTTATGAGTGAGCCCATTGTGGAACAGATAGCAAGGTGGTGGTTCCCAGGAAGCTTTTCATTATAAGCTTAAATAGGTAATTTTTCTGGAAACATGCATACAGTATTTAAAAATAGAAACTCCACAGGAGCACAGACTGGCAAAAGCACACCATGCAGAAAAGGACTAGGTCAGACTCATATACCCCCATTCACAACTAACAGCCCGCCCCAAAAGCCTTTGGGCTTGCAATGAGGTAGGGCAGGGTTGCTGAGGCTTTTGAAGGTAGTCTGTCAGAGACAGACAGGCAGACCCCAAAGCACAGTACCCGGGGGTATCCAGGTTCACCCCTTACCTCTTCACCAACAGCACCCCACTCTGCAGCTCACAGAGCTGACCAAGGGGAAGGGCACAAAGCCCAAGGTTTGTGTTTATCTGAACATGGCTTCTCTTATTGTTTTATAGTCTGGAGCATGTCAACAGGAGATAAAGAGGAAAGATGGCTGAGGAATTAAATTATCTATAGTGCTGAGCAAGCCCATTTCAGTCCACTGTGGTTTAAATTTGCCACCTGACATGATAAGGTAGAAAAGGTTATGTTACTCTTCAGCTCAAAATGCACCTGTCTGGGAAGCCCTAACATCCCTCATTAAAAGGAATAGTGCATGACCTAGCATTGAGGTTAATACTAATATGTTCCCCTGGAGCCATGACTGTGGTCCCTCATTACCATTATCCTCTGAATGTTGTTCTAAACACTGGCACCCGAATTGATAAACAGACTCAGCCAGTTTCAGACCTCAGAGACAAGCAGCTAGAATTTGAGATAGCTATCCTCTGAAACAGGCAAGGAGAGAGATTTTTAAAAATTTTTTTAGGGTTTTTTTTTGCATTAGGTGTCTGCAGAACTTTAATCAATCTTCATGTGATGCCAATAGTTCACAGATAGAGCTACAGTACTTGGAGGAAATAGGTTACCTTTTCCCACTGTGAGCTGCTATTTCTGAGGAGCATTTGATGTGAGTCTGAACCAACTGTGCAATCTGAATTTGAAAGGACCATTAACCAGGAAAAATTAACAAAATACATAGAAATGACTGAGCTCGGATGGCCAGTTTTCCAACTATGACCTTTAATTCTCCATAAAGAGAAGGGGCTTTAAAACGTCAAACATTCTCACCAATCTGGTTATTTAAACAGAATGGTGAATGATGCAGCATGTGCGGAACGAACCCAAAAACAGTTTGGGGGGGGGGCGGGGGGAGAGAAAAATATTGCATTTATAACCCAGCCTTATTTAAAGAAGAGAAGTTAATATTCAAGTGCATGGTATATTAATTCATGAACCTTATACTGTGAGACTAGTGTAAATATGCAATTACACTAACCATACACATAAATAAAAATAAACTGTGAATGAAATCTATTTTTCTCAAAAAAAAAAAAATCTATCAGC
>NW_009260413.1:1909067-1909583 GCF_000687185.1 Egretta garzetta
TTTTAGGAAAAGAGTGTGAGCATGCAAGCTTAAACAACGCGTAAGCCATATTAAGTTACTTATACAAGTCTCAAACATCAAAAATTCAGCTCAAATACAGGCTTTATTTCAGAGCTGCATAGAATCCAAACCTGTTCATTCATTTCAGACTGCCTGAACTAGGTACATGTGTCCTCACCGACAACTTTTGATATCAGACGTCCTCGCTGACACTAAACATTTGCCTGAATCATTGCCAGAGCAAACAGACGAGTTGCACTTCATGCACCAAGTATCAGTGAAACAGTACTTACACTCATAGGCAAATAAAATTCACCCCGACAGGGAGCGTCCTTCTCCTAAGCTGTCTAAATGTTATTAAACGCGCAGAGATTTGTTACTCATCTGAGGGTACAATCCTCATTCATTAACAGGCATCATATACCTGCTGAATACATTTTCTGAAAAAGCAGCTACTGACAACAAAGCAACTTGGTAATCAGATATAAGTTTAAAACCAAAGCTTTTTAAAGCAGG
>NW_009260413.1:1909618-1911184 GCF_000687185.1 Egretta garzetta
TTATCAGGGCACCTAATGATCCAAGTCACGGGCCATCACTCTCTTGCGCTTGGCACTGTGTAAGCACACACAGAAGCAAAGCGCAGACAGTTTACAATTCAGTTCTAAACAAGGATACAATAGAGGGATACAGCATGGAAAGCATGAGCAAACAATGAGATTGGTTGATGTAATGTGGTAGATTGAAAAACGTTGCTTTGATGTAGCTCTTCTTCCACATTTCTGCCTTCCGAGAGTCATTAGGAATAGCTAAAATCCCTTAATGTCATCCCTAATAGTACTTTCCCAGGTGACCATATGCCACAGGGATGCTACACGATCACAAACGGGAAAAATACCAAAGATATTAAGGGGCATGAGTCATGAAGCAGTGAAACACGTTCTAAAAATATTTACAAATCCTTAGTTAGAAAAAAAAAAGGGGGCCATTGCAAATGACACTTCTTGGGAAATGGGGTTCTTTGTGTGGACAAACGGCACACGTGACTTAACAAATGGCAAGCTTTTCATGTGAGACCAATTTTCCAAGTGCTCATGAATGCCTCTCTCCTGAATTTCTTCCTCAATTTTTGCTTAAAGTATCCTGAGTCTTACATATGGAGAAAGAATGAGCTTAATTGGGGCGACTGTAAGCCTTCCATCAATTCAATTACCCGTTTAAGGACTCACTCATTGAACTTCGCCATAAAATGTTAGAGTTGCAGTGCTGCTCCTGTCTATCAGCTTGTGTCCCTGAATTCTTTGTACCCTTAGGGATGTTTTATCTTTTGAGAAATGTGACAGTCTGCCTTTTGAGACTGGCCTCGGCAGAGCTCCATAACCAATATATTGACAGATATAAGGTAGCACGGGAAGTGAAGCAGTTCACAACTTGTGCCTGTCAAGCTGCTTTCGTCTCCAGACACAGGATCTTCTAAAACTATTACAGGACCTTTCAAACCATTAACTTACATTAATGGCATCTGATTTTTTTTTTTTTTTCCCCCAGGAATCTATGGATCTACAGCAGTATCACATCATACCTCATTTCCCAGTATTTTTACTTTTTGGAAAATATAGTTAGAATATTATCATATCTCCAAGCATACACAGGGCTTATCTTTGAAATGTTCTTTTGCTGTCAGAAGAACTGGCTCAAAATGGGGAGAAGAATTTACTGATACTGCCAGTATTTCTGACATTTTCTACTGAAACGCGAGTCGATTATTTCTATATGTAAACTTGAATTTGCAGTTTCTCTTCCCTCTGTTCTGAAAAGGGATGAAGAGAAACAGCTGTTTCAAAGTGAATTAAAACCAATCATGTCACCTCTAAGAACATACTCATTTATAAAAATTAGATTCCAACCAATACCAGACTAGCTGTGGAACATTACAGGCATCTTCATGAGGTCAGCCATCATTTCTGATTTTGCAGGACACACAGATATGCAGCTGTATTGACATCAATGCTTCTTTTTGGGGGTAACACTATACAGATCGGCCAACACTCTCATCTCCTCCTTGTTTTGCCCTACCTGAATATTTCTGTTTCAGTGCCTCAGCACCCCAGCTAGGAGAACACAAA